>NC_083572.1:56532535-56867001 GCF_027579695.1 Neoarius graeffei
CACTGGTGGTGTAGACTATTACTAGTTACGGGAATTCTAGCTCTAACATTATACTTAGTATTATGCTTATTAGTTAAAAAATATTGAAATAAATGTAAAAGGTGCTACATACTGTATATGCTTTCTGAAATGCCGTGAGCATTCATTCTTCAATAATATTATTATTACTATTATTATTATTATTGGGCGGCACGGTGGTGTAGTGGTTAGCGCTGTCGCCTCACAGCAAGAAGGTCCGGGTTCGAGCCCCATGGACGGTGAGGGCCTTTCTGTGCGGAGTTTGCATGTTCTCCCCGTGTCCGCGTGGGTTTCCTCTGGGTGCTCCGGTTTCCCCCACAGTCCAAAGACATGCAGGTTAGGTTAACTGGTGACTCTAAATTGACCGTAGGTGTGAATGTGAGTGTGAATGGTTGTCTGTGTCTATGCGTCAGCCCTGTGATGACCTGGCGACTTGTCCAGGGTGTACCCCGCCTTTCGCCCGTAGTCAGCTGGGATAGGCTCCAGCTTGCCTGCGACCCTGTAGAACAGGATAAAGCGGCTAGAGATAATGAGATGAGATTATTATTATTATGCTGCTGAGTCTGAGCTTAACTTTCATTAAATGTAGGATTTAATGTTTTTTTAATCATTTTATTATTCCCCTATACGCCACATTACATAACTCAATATGACCCGGAGCAGTGCACTCATCCCCTCATGGTGCTCATCACACACAGAGAGTCAAATACATGTCTTTAAACTCTCAAGAGAAGGTTTTGTAAATGGTTATGCTGTTCCAAACCACTTAGGTGTCAATAATATGTCATAGATTGATCAGGAATTCAGTCACGGTTACACTGTATATGATTAAACGCAGAAGAGATTCATGAGTGCAGAATATTGATGGATTTTCAGCAGAAGGATATGTTACGGCTCTTTAGCTCCCAGTGTTCATTAAAAAGTGCTGCTTCAAAGGCTTGTCTCATTCGTGAATGACACATCACTAGCTACTGCTGCTAGGCTTCTTTATTTAGTCGCCTGTTATACTGTTTTATCGCTCTGCTCCAAAGGATCTTTCGCATGTTTCACACATGAGTATGTGCCCTCGCCATCCTGGAGCTTTACAGCTGTTGCTGGCTGAATCAGATGGTCATTATTGGGTTTCATACTGACGCCCCTCCAGAAAACGCAGGTGTGTGTATGTGTATAAGGATCAGATGTAAAACAGACACCAGCATCCATGTATTGTATAAATACCAAGCATGATAACTGGCCTCTAGAGATCAGCACATTGCCATCTGTTTTGCAGCACTGCCAAGCCTGCGCTGAGCTAAAATATGAACACAGACACATTTAGAAAAGTCCTGAGTCATACTGAAAGGTCCAGGGGCCATTATAATGCTGAAGTGGCATACAAAGTTTTCATGAAAGCCCTTTTTACTGGATTTACTGTCTGAATCTTGAATGATTTATCTCAGCTGAACCCACACCAGTGTTAGTCGATGAAAACTTCAGGCCAAAATTTGCAAGCAAAAATAACTAACACACACACGACTTTTTAACCCTTTTCAGGATATATAAGCTGGGAGGTCCGTATTGTGAAATACCATGTACTGAGAGAGGCCTTCTGGGCCGAGGTCAGTATTCAAGGCCGAGGTCACGGTATTTCACCATATGGACCGACCTTAAGCTGGTAAATAATATATTTATTTTTTCTTTACCAAATTCTAACAGAAAACGAGAACGCCCGAAAGGGAAAACTGAGGCGAGCTGCCATTTTGAATCCTCATTCACGGCTGTAATGCAAATGGCTTCCTCCTCGGTATACAAGTGCACTTCCATGGCAGGAAAAAAAAACTACATTTTGCCGCCTATGTAGTCCCCTATTTATACAAAATTGAGTCATTCAGGATTCAGCCATGTTTTTGCTCGGCGTTAGCAACAGTTACAGGTTTTTAGCTTTCTCCTGAAATGTTTTCTTTTATTTCATCTTCCTCAGGGTAGTAAAACTCGCTTTCGCTGTGAACACTGTCGCTATCACTATCCATGCTGTAAAATTAATGCTATTCTCCTGAGAAATGCGAAAATAAATGTTGACAAAAATTGCTATGATGTTTGTTATTATTGTGAACGAGCGAGTCACCAGAGGTCTGTAACTGGGGTCCGTATTGTAGGATACGGACCCGCTCGCCAGCCAATCAGAGCGCAGGATTTGATGGAAACCAGACCGCGAAAAAAATAATGGACATTATTCTATTCACATTCACTGGATATGAGCAATTGCATGCTCTGATTGGCTACTCTTCTACTAGGCTATCAGCTCATATACCGTGAGTAGAGAAAAACAAAATGGCGGAGTGTGTTGCTGAATCAACCGAGGATGAAATAAAAACTCCAGTCGAAAACAAAACCTCAAAAAAAAAGCAACAAAATATGGAATGAAAGTATTTGACGGGAAGAACATTTTTTTTTATTTTTCAAGGATTATTTTTATAAAATTTTTCACAAATTGCTACTGTCATTTCGCCAGTTTGTTTACATTCTATGCGGAAATGATTTTGGCAGACGTTTTGTATAAAGTTTTTTAGTTATTGAATTTGAAAAAAAAAACATTCTGTTCCTGGGTGGCACGGTGGTGTAGTGGTTAGCGCTGTTGCCTCACAGCAAGAAGGTCCTGGGTTCGAGCCCCGTGGCCGGCGAGGGCCTTTCTGTGTGGAGTTTGCATGTTCTCCTCGTGTCCGCGTGGGTTTCCTCCGGGTGCTCCGGTTTCCCCCACAGTCTAAAGACATGCAGGTTAGGTTAACTGGTGACTCTAAATTGACTGTAGGTGTGAATGTGAGTGTGAATGGTTGTCTGTGTCTATGTGTCAGCCCTGTGATGACCTGGCGACTTGTCCAGGGTGTACCCCGCCTTTCGCCCGTAGTCAGCTGGGATAGGCTCCAGCTCGCCTGCAACCCTGTAGAAGGATAAAGCAGCTAGAGATAATGAGATGAGAATGAGACGTTCTGTTTCTCAAAATCCAGTGAATGTGGATAGAATAAATCTGTTACTCCACTCAATCTCGTCGCACATGGCTTATAGCCAACTCAGTGCTACGCGCCTCGTCAGCTATCAGCTCATGTATGACTCGATTTTGTGGAATAATCATTTGATTAAATTTTTTTTTTTTTGGCCTAAACTCTACATTTATCCTTTAATGGCAAGTGGACTTAGACATTCTGATGCTTGTGAAGCTTTGATTAATGGAATTATTTTATCAGGTGTAGTTTGTAAATAATGAAATACTGGTCAATGTTATCAGAAAAGACTGATGGATTCTCTCATGGAATACTTTAGATCAAGAGTACAAATCTTCTTGGATTACACAAGATATCAGAAATATGTTGTTTTGTGTTCTTATTGGTATATGAACAAGCGTGCAACTGTATTTTTTTAATCTATAAAAATCACTGTTTGCTTACTGTAATGAACACAGACTCCTACTATTGGATTAAAATTAATCTGTCAATCTTCTAACTTCTAGTGTGCTGCTGTTACTATCTGTGAGATTTTGTTCACTCTAGCTACTTGGCTGCTGTTACCAGGTGACCGGTATTCCTTTGAGCTCTGTCTCTTTGTGCTTTTGCTCTTGCAGGTCACTTGGGATACAGATTTATTCTTCCCTATTGTGCTAGATGTTCATGCACTCTCTCTCTCTCTCCCTCTCTCTAGCTCTGTTAACACTGAGTATTATTCTGAATTTTTTCATGCATTGGATTTATTCAAATTTTGGCTTTATTGACTGGTTCATATGTATCATCATCTCATCTCATTATCTGTAGCCGCTTTATCCTTCTACAGGGTCGCAGGCAAGCTGGAGCCTATCCCAGCTGACTACGGGCGAAAGGCGGGGTACACCCTGGACAAGTCGCCAGGTCATCACAGGGCTGACACATAGACACAGACAACCATTCACACTCACACCTACGGTCAATTTAGAGTCACCAGTTAACCTAACCTGCATGACTTTGGACTGTGGGGGAAACCGGAGCACCCGGAGGAAACCCACGCGGACACGGGGAGAACATGCAAACTCCACACGGAAAGGCCCTCGCCAGCCCCGGGGCTCGAACCCAGGACCTTCTTGCTGTGAGGCGACAGCGCTAACCACTACACCACCGTGCCGCCCCACGTATCATCATAATAAACATAATACAATTACAATCTTACCCTCGGGCTAGTACTTCGTATGTGTCAGTCCACCAGATTTTCATACCAGATGCTCAGATTATGGATTTTGAGTTATACCTGCTGCATTACACCACCAAGCCTCTGTATGCAAGAAGTACAAACCAAAGTGAAATTGGACCAAGGGAAGTTACTGTAAATCTGACATGAAATCATGTGCGCAACCCAAAATGGTCCATTTTCCAGGCAGAAAGCCTTCAAAATGTCCAGGATGTACATTATATTTCAGCTCGGTCTAAAGTGTATTTTTGGACCAGAATGACATTACTTTTACGATGGATTTGAAAAACACTGATAGGTAATATAATTTGATGCCTTATTGATTGATTGGCATCATGCCAACATCATTTTGGCACTGTACTATTTATGTCAGAATATTAGTCGCCGATATTCTGTTTCTAACATGGGACCGACTTTAACCTATACAAAATGTTACCAACAAAGCTAGAATTGTTGTTGATACAAGATAGTCAGTCATAAAATGTGTTTTTATTCTTTCAAACCTCTGAACATGCAGGGTTGAAAACATGGAGATCAGGACTCAGAATCCGTCAGTACAATGAATGGACGCTGTCGAGTGTTGACTCATTTCCGGTTCTGGATGGTAACTATGTGGTCGTCATTTAAAACAAATCCCTGTCTCAGGTCCTCTCAAACCAGCCTCAGTCCAACACAGTCATGGATGATGTGGATGAAAAGTGGTAAATGTATCCCATAGGGGCGCTATTGTCATGATTATTTGTTGATAGTTACTGGATCAGCCAGTGAAAATGGTGCATAATATAGCGGGCTTTTCAATACCATTTCCATGCATCCTGTAAACAGAGCATCTGGTACAAAAATTCTGTGGCATGACACATACAGTTGCGGTCAGAAGTTGACATACAGTGACATGAATCTCATCTTGGATATGAATGTCATGGCAATATTCAGGCTTTCAGTAATTCCTTTGAACTGTTCTTTTTCTGTGGCAGAATGATTGTACAGTATACATCTTTAATAAAAAAACACTAATTTGGTGCACAAGTTTTAATTTTCTTTGAGTTTTCTGAAATCAACACAGGGTCAAAAATATACAGACAGCACACCTAATATTTGGGTAGAATGTCTCTTCACAAGATTCACCTTGACCAAATATTTTTGTTTACCATGGACAAGCTTCTGGCAGAATTCTGGTTGGATATTTCATGACTCTTCATGGTAGAATTGGTAGAGTTCAATTAAATTAGTTTTTTTTCTTGGAATGGACTCGACTTATAAGCACGGTCCATATATTTTCAATAGGGTTGAAGTCAGGACTTGTTTTAAGCTTAATGTTAGCCTGTTTTATCCTCCACAACCAGCGCTGATGCGTGTTTGGGTTCATTGTCCTGTTGTAACTCCCAAGTCATGTTAAAGTTTCTGATGGTTTATGTTGAAGAGTTCTGAGGTAGTCCTCCTTCTTCATTATTCCATCCACTTTGTGCAATGAACCAGTTCCACTGGCAGCAAAACAGCCCCAGAGCATGATGATCCTACCACCACCACCAGCTGGTACAGTGTCCCTCTGTACATGGTGGTCATTGTGGCCAAACAACTCAATCTTTGTCTCATCTGACCATACAGCTTTCCTCCAGAAGGCTTTTTCTTTGTCCGTGTGGTCAGCTCCAAACTTTAGTTAAGCTTGAAGGTGTCAATTTTGGAGCAGGGGGTTATTTCCTGGATAGCAGCTTCTTAGTCCATGGTGATTATAAAACTCACTGAACTGTAGACAGTGATCCATCAGCTTCCAGTTCATGGCAGGGCTGTGCCATGGTGGTTCTCAGGTTGTTCCTGACCATCCAAACCAATTTCCTTTCAGCTGAGAGTGACAGTTTGGGTTTTCTTGAAGCAAAGTGGCTTGGCAAAGTGACTACACCTCACAATAACTTGCATGCAGTTGTTTGAACTGAGCTTGGAATTTGCAGTTGTTTAGAAATGGCTCCAAGAGACATTCCGGAGTTGTGTATATCTGTGATCCTCTTTCTCAGATCTGCACTGAGCTCCTTGGACTTTCCCATTTTACTGTGTGTTGGTTAATCCAATGAGTGCTGTAAATAAACCCTTTGTATGAAGGTACAGAGAAGCTAGCAGCTGTACTCAATCATGATCACTAACAAGAAGTTAAGAGACCTCGGCCTTGGCAAGATAAAAGACATTTTGGAAGTTTCAGCACCTCTGAATTAATAATCTAAGTGACCATATGTAAATTTGACACTGTATGTATAATTTTGACCCCGTGTTGATTTCAGAAAACCCAAAGAAAATTAAAACTTGTGCACCAAATTCTAGTGTTTTTTTAAATTAAAGATGTATGCTGTACAATCATTCTGCCACAGAAAAAGAACAGTTCAAAAAAATTACTGAAAGCCCAAATATTGCCATGACATTCATATCCAAGATGACATTCATGTCACTGTATATAAACTTCTGACCACAACTGTGTATATTATTATACAGCAGACTACATTTTCTCTCTTTTTTCCTCTGGAGTTTCTACTGTCTTTCTGTAAGTTGCCCTCTGACTTGCAAATTATAAGCATAGCAACAGTAGTGGATACTGGGATGCTGATATCATCTATCATGGCAGCCTCAGCTGAGTCGCATGCCTGGAGCCCCAATCCTGTCAATCATGCAATTGGCCAGCTCAGCAGTACTGGCTGCACCTACATCCCTTTTCAGGGTGTCGATGAAGGTTGCAGGGGGACGGCCTCGACTTCTGCAACCGTGGAGAGGCTTCCACAGCACAAGCTCACCAGCAGGCAGATTCTTGTGCCTGAAGCAGTGGCCCACAAGCCCAAGTCTCCACCAGGCCACCTTGTCAGAAATTCTGGGGAAGGTACTGTATAAATCTTCATTTGGTACATTGCTCTGCCAGCTGATGTTCAGAGCCACACATGACATTAGAATGTAGAAGCCATGAAGAATGAAGATCTTTCTAAGGTAGAGGTAAGGGACCAACATTCGCATCCATACAGGAGGACAGACTCGACGGTGGCCACAAAGAGCCTATGCTTCAGCTAGTGAGAGACATTTGATTTCCAGATCTTACTTGTATCACTCAGTGCCTGCCAGGCTAGTGCCTTGCGGACTTTGATATCCTGCACAGTTGAATTAACCCATGAGCCTAGATACTTGAAATCGTCTACTTCATCAAGCACCGTCCCATTGCTTATGGAGAGAGGTGTTGGAGATGTAACATTGCAAGACATCACCTTGGACTTCTTGTCATTTAGAACAAGCCCAATGTGGTTACACTCTTTCTCAATGCTAGCCAGCAATGTCTGTGCCTGTTGGACATCATTAGATAGCAACATGATGTCGTCGGTGAAGTCCAAGTCCGTGATTACCTTTTCTGGGTGTCTACAAGAGCATCTAAGTGTTAATGTAAACCCGAGGTCAGATTCTCTGCCACAAATAGCCTTCCAAAGAGCATAATCAAGCACTATCACAAAAAGAAAAGGTGCAAGAGTATCTCCCTGCAACATGTCTTCTGTGATTTCAAATTCCTCGGTATCGAGGTCACAACCTGAGGTCACAACCTTTGCTCAGGTACCTAAAGTAAAGTTATATCATCTAGAAAATGCATGTAAATATTGGGCCAGATGTAAACTGAGGCAGGTAGCAGTGCCTATCTGTGTAAGATTAAGCTAAGGAAGAGAGCACTGAGCTAGTAAATGTCCAGCTCCTCAGCACAAAATGAAAATTTGGTCAGTGCACTATCCAAATAATTGAAACCTTTTTTTTTTTCTTTCTTCAGAGGCTAATGATGTAAAGGCCCAGTCACACAGCCGATCACGCATAAATCACGTATAAATCACGTATAAAGTTGGCTTGTGCGTGATTGTCAGTGGAGAAATTGACCATTTTTGGGGGGTGTGCGTGGTCGAAAATCACCGATTAATTGCGCATGAACTACATACAAATCACTTACAATCACTTACAAATCACGCACATCAGCGCATAGGGTCAAAAGAGGGACAATTTCTGGTTTTTATTGACGAACACTCCACGCATAAACTGCGTATGAACCACGTATAAGCACGCATGAACCGCACACTAGCACTGATGAACGATGCATAGAGCGCGCATGGATATAAAAAATACTTTTTTGTCAGTGATTGTCAGTGGATATCAGTGAAATGTACGTGTTACTACAGCGAGACATGCGTGATATGTGCGTTATTCGTCAGTGAAAAATCATCGACGTGCGCGGGAGGGGTAAATTTCTTGCGATCAACCACTAACGGTCCACGCATATGTCGCGCATTGTCCGCGTCAGAACTACAGCAAAGGACGCACGAATTACGTTAAACGGCGCACAATCGCGCATACTTGTGCGTGATCAATATTTTTGAGCAGCTCAAAACCTGGAATTGCGCACAAACCCGATTCGTCGAACATCCACTGACAACTACTGATGCTCCACGTCAAAAAAACTTATGAATTACGCACAGCACTGATGAATCGCGCACGACTCGAAATTTATGCGCAATTCATGCGTAAATCGTAAGTTTTGGCTGTGTGACTGGGCCTTAAGTTTCATGAACAGATTCATCCACATAAGAAAGATCTCTGGACCTCACCCCAGGTGGCACGGTGGTGTAGTGGTTAGCACAGTCACCTCACAGCAAGAAGGTTCTGGGTTGGAGCCCAGCAGCTGATGGAGGCCTTTCTGTGTGGAGTTTACATGTTCTCCCCGTGTCTGCGTGGGTTTCCTCTGGGTGCTCCAGTTTCCCCCACAGTCCAAAGACATGTGGTTAGGTTAACATGGGGCGGCCTTAGGCTGAGGTGCCCTTGAGAAAGGCACCTAACCCCCCAACTGCTCCCTGGGTGCTGGTAGCATGGCTGCCCATTGTTCCGGGTATGTGTGTGCGCTCACTGCTCATGTGTGTGTATGCATGTGTGTTTTCACTGCTCCAGATGGGTTAAATGCAGAGAGGATTTTCACAAGTGTACGTGTGATGAATAAAGTTGTTGTTATTCTTCAAATATAGAATAACATTTATAAGGAATTCACTTTGTACCAAACATATTAAACAAACTTAGACCAAAATTGAAAAATAGACATTGCAAGTGCAAATTATGAGAATTTAATTAAAACAAACTAAATGTTTTACTGCTATTGTTAAATCGAATATTATACTGGTGTATATATATTTTTGGTTTTCTCATACTCAAATAATAGATGATGACATGACCAGCTGGTATACTGCTAGTTACATATAGTACATAACTGTGGCTGAGAATCATCTGTAGAGTTCTGTGTGTGTGTGTGAGTACAAGTATGCTGAGACACCACATAGTGACATATCCATGGCTTTTCTGCGAGAGACAATGGGGATTGCCATGACACCCGCCTCTCCCGGATGCTGGTCTTTGATTTCCAGTTTATCCAAGCAGCCGAGGCTGAGGGAGCCAAACGTAGCCAACCGGAGCTAGCTACGACAACCATGTTTTAGTCAGAGGATAATGTCTTTTTAAATTATTTCTTTTTCTGGTTCAATGTGTGCTGTTGTCGGGTGCACAAGCAACTCGTGAAAGCTTAAAGATTTTATGAATGGAATTTGTTTTGAGCACAAATGGACTCACAAAACGTGTTATCCAGCACCATACACTGCTCATCTGTACCTGAGCCATTCCACCGAATCGGTGCCATTTCCGTCCCTAGAAAATTATATGCATAAATGCACATAAAAATGTACTTTAAAATACATTTCCTTATTACGCAGAATGTCCTGCACATTGATCTGATTTCAAATTTAAGATATGTAATTGTAAGGATTAATAAAAACTACCTAAAACACTGAAAAATAGCATGTGTTACCTGTCCCCGCACTCTAACTTTATACTTAACTATGAAATATTATGATTAAAATCCTTCAGAAACAGTATTTCTTTTGCACTGTTGTGTGACTCCATATCCTATCCATGGTTTAAATATATTTTTTTCATAAGAAATCCACAATATCTTAGCTAAAATACACATTTTAGTCTTGTCCCTGGGTTTTCACTCAATCCTGTTACCCAATACCCCATCTGACAAATTTGGAACATTCCATAAATCACATGCTCAACAGGAAGTTACATCAGTTGTGTCTTCTGAAGGCCATGGGAAGACCAAAAGTTAGTTCTCTCATTTACTTTCCTGTATATTTGATGATTTTTTAACTTTGACTGATAAGGTCAATGTCAACATACTGTCCTGTTACTTAAATTATTTCTTAGATGATGTTTATTTTAAAAATACAGATTTTTGGTAAATCACTAGAATGTGCCAAGTGTGGTCATGCTATTAGCGATGACGCCATGTGGCTTAATTCCATGTATTAGCTAATCCTAGGCTAAAAACTCAGTCCTGTTACTCATATAAAGAGTATGCAGCCATCTTTGACTTCCAAACCTTGTAAAAAAATAAAGAACATAACCTGAGGTTGACCAATACACATTTTGAATAGTTAAATGTGTGTTATTATAATCAGTGTTGAAAAGATATAACAAATTAAGTTTAATTTGGGAGTGGTACAACAGGCAAATGGCACCCATTCGGTGGAATGTCCCACATGCGATTCCTGTCTTTCCACTAACCACTACATTTTGGACCTGAATCAACAACATTACTTCTATGTAATTGTTGTTTAGATATTGTAAATTCTTCAAACATTACAGTCATTTAACTGATGTTTTTATTCAAAGTGACTAACAATAAGTGCAAGTGCATGTAGCCTCAGTAGCCAAGAGAATCCAAGAGCAACCAGTGCTGAAGTACTAGTGTGAACAAATAACCTACGGTACAATTACCATCCAATATCTGGAATGATCAGGGGAGTCCAGAAGTTGAAGAAGCTTGGACAAATACATAGACAAGGAATTATTTAAGTATGGTATGTTTATTGTTTCCAAAGTTTGACAGCATTTGCATCTGCATTAAAATGGTTAGCTGATGCTTCTCTGACTGACCAATCAAAATGCGAGTTCTTCTTGAGCCTATACAAGAGACATCATGGTACGGTAGGCTGGTAGAGTTCTACTAGACTAGAGCTAGGTGCTTATAGTTAATATGGTTATAGTTATGGTTATGGTACTTGGCAGACACTTTTGTCCAAAGCAACTTACGATATACAAACACTGCATTATTAGTAAACCAATACAACAATACAATCGCTCTACTCTGACATAGCTGACCTTCCAGATGATACTGTAGCTGCTGCATGACTGCAGGATTTCCCGAACCCTGCAATGCAGGAACAACCGACCATTTCAATCATGCTATTGGCTCTTATTATTTCCTAAGCTAGGTGTTTGAGTTTGTTCATGCTCTGGCTAGGCTCAACCTCAGCCTTTAGGCAAACAAACTCACCCACTCTTTTACACATAATTTTGCCAATGTTATTACTGTGTAGATAATTGTACGCCTCCATGCTTTTGTAGTTCCTTAGCTCCTCGCCATCAACGCCCTCACTAAGACTAAAATAATTGACAATATCAATGTAGCTGACATCAGGCCACAACTTCATGTCATCTATCCATTCCGTGAGGGTAGACGGATGGGGCACTTTGATTGTATTATCCCCAGAGCATGTCAGAATATCAGACCTGTGTAACCATCTTTTAGTCATCTTTGAGCTTACCTACCTAGCAGTTAGCGTTATCTATAATCGTCAACACAGCAGAGTGGAAGAAAGATTCTGGCTTCCGCTATGGTGCAGCAGTGAATCATGGGAAAGGTCAGAGTTCAGCAAAGTTGTGGATATAGAGGATATTAGATGGTGGTGTGAAGATATGAAGTTTATCTTCGAGTGGTGAAAGTATATATCACGAGTGAGCAAAGTGAATGAATAAAATATTTTTCAACACGAGAAGATAAACTTCATATCTTCAAGTCACCATGTAATATTTGCGTAAAAAATATGCAAGTTAATCAAAAGAATTTTAATTTTGAACTGGCTCACCATTTTGACAATGCGCATCCACTGCAAAAAATGATATCTTAGCAAGTGAAAATATCTTAAAAATAGTTGAAACGATCTAGCATTTCTTATTAGAAGAAAACAAGACACCAATTTTGAGATTATTAAACCTAGTTCTAGATTGCAACCAACTTATTCTAAGATGTCTTACCAAGTGTACGAAATTATCTTACTGCACTGGCAGATTATTTCACTTGATTATAGTCTAAATGTTCTCAAATTTATTATGTTTTTCCTTATATTAGGATGGCTAGTTTTTGCAGTGTCTAGTCAGCAGGAAAACATTGGGAGTGACATCATCGGAGTGAAATATTGGGAAATTTGTCACTCAGATCCGCGATGTATTTTTTATGAAAAATGTGAGTTTTTCAACATGAGAAGGTAAACTTCATATCTTCAAACTGACGTGTGATTTTCTTTTTATTATATAGACACATTCACAAACAAAAAGTAACAAAATTTATTAAAACAGCTCATCGATTTCCTCACAAATGACATATTGAGAAATATGTCACGGTTTTGGTTCTCCATGTCCCGGAAGTAGCTCATGTGAAAAATATGAGTGGCGTATTTCCCAGTAAAACACTCATGTCTATGTAATATAACACTGTATTTGAAATAAATCCTGCTGTGTTATAGCTGGCTATTTCACCCGTCCTAGCTGCCACGGATAATGGAATCACCTGGATAACTGCCAATCATATAATAAGGTACAGGATGTAGTGGCAGAAATTTGGCCCTGGACTTGTCAGAACAGTACAGAGAGGAATCCGATCATGAAACTCTAGAAGAGACTCTTTAGGTCAACCTGCTCTTTCTTCATTGTTCCTGTTTAGAATGCAGAATTCCTGCGGGAGCAGAAAAGGACTTGCTGACCAAGTAATGATTTTACAGAATGATTCTCATTCTGTTGTAAAGCAATGATCTCCATTTACTTTTCCTGGTCAGTGGTAATAGAGAAACTTCAAAGTATGCACGTGAGAATAAAAAGGTTGTAACGCCAAAGTTGTTGGAGTATGTCTCAAACGAGAATCAACCGTCCGATCTCAGGAGAAACTTTGGGTTCAATTGTTTCATTGGTTTTGTAAGTCTTGTAATATTTTGTTTGATTTTGTCCCTAAATACTCAGCAATTCTCCTATAAAATGGTCAATTAAAAGACTACCCAAAGAGAAATGAATGATAAAAAACAAACAAACAAACAAACAAACAAATAGTTATGTTATATTCTAATAAAAAGCTTTGTATTATAAAGCTGGGTATGTATTACCAACCCCTGGCAAAAAATATAGAATCACTACTCTTGGAGGATGTTCATTCAGCTGTTTTACTTTGTAGCAAAAAAAGCAACAACAAAAAAAAAAACAAATCACAGATATGACAAATTATTTTATTTAACAGCTGAATATTCTGGCTTTGTAAAATATACCTCAAACTAGATAGAACTCGACGCCAACGGCGTCGATAGGGATGCCTCC
This sequence comes from Neoarius graeffei, assembly GCF_027579695.1. NCBI lineage: Eukaryota > Metazoa > Chordata > Actinopteri > Siluriformes > Ariidae > Neoarius > Neoarius graeffei. The sequence goes on from NC_083572.1 coordinate 56,546,207, forward strand.
GCCCGGTAGACTACACGCCTTATTAAGTTGTGATTTGGGGATGGACATTTGACCTCACAGTAATCTTGACCTGGTGAAATTACTTGTATTAGCCTTGGAGATATTGTGTTCACAAGGTTTTCGGACAGACATTTGACCTCACAGTGACCTTGACCTTAGACCTTTTGATCTCAAAATCTAATCAGTTCATGTTTGTCCCAAAGCGCACAAATGATGAAAGTTTGGTGAAATTCCTTTCATTAGCCTTTGAGATATTGCGTTCACAAGGTTGCAGGACGGACGCACGGACAGACGGACAACCCGAAAACATAATGCCTCCTGCACCTTACGGTGGTGGAGGCATAAAAATTAAATGAAATTGTTGAAATTAATGGCACTTTTTTAAGATCAAGTAAAGGAAAAAAAATTATGGAATCATCCTACAACTTGCATTTCTAAAACAAATACCCACACAAGCCTAAATATGCAAATTAGTCTGCAGTTAAAAGAGCGCGCTTGTAGACCTTAGTGAGCTGTTGAACCTGGCTGATTGCCAGGAAACATGGCCCCAACAAGAGAGCTGTCAATTGAAACAATGGAAAAGATTATAAAACTCCTTAAAGAAGGTAATTCAACATGGAGTGTGGCATAAGATGTTGGTTGTTCCCAGTTAGCGGTGTTTAAAATTTGGAGCAGGTACAAACAAAATGGGAAGGTTGTAAAAGGGAAACATACAGGTAGACCAAGGAAGACATCTGTAGACTTCCCTAGGTGTGGGTGGAGCACAGAGGACGGCAGGACAGAGATCAGGTTCAACAAACAGTTTAATTGTTTCCACTTTTCAGAGGACACAAGAGGTTTTAACCAGACACACGCACACACACACACAGGTGTCTGGTTCGGGAGAGATCTCCTCTGCTCTCGCTCTCCCTCCCTAAATAGGGCGCGGTCCCTGGGAAGACACACAAACACAGGTTAATTGCTCTCAGGTGAAGTGAATCTGCCACTTACCTTCCCCGACTCCGCCCTCCTGTCACAGACCGGTGCTTGACCACGCCCCCGCTGCCACATACCCCCACCGCCCGACTCAGGCCGGGCAGCCGTCCGGCCCGCAGCCGACTCCCCCCCCCCTTGACGGGAGAGGAAGTCCGCCACGACCATCTGCGCCCCCGGCCTGTGGACCACCTTGAAATTAAAGGGTTGGAGCGCCAGATACCAACGGGTGATCCGCGCGTTGGCATCTTTCATGCGGTGGAGCCACTGGAGGGGCGCGTGGTCCGAACAGAGGGTGAAAGAGCGCCCCAGCAGGTAGTACCGGAGGGCGAGGACCGCCCATTTGATCGCCAGGCACTCCTTCTCAATCGTGCTGTAGCGCCCCTCACGCACTGACAGCTTCCGGCTGATGTATAGGACCGGGCGATCCTCCCCCTCCACCTGCTGGGACAAAACGGCCCCCAGCCCTCTGTCCGACGCATCCGTCTGTAACATAAAAGGGAGAGAGAGAAGTCAGGGGAGTGTAAAAGTGGCCCCCCACACAGTGCAGCCTTTACCTCAGAGAAAGCCCGCTGGCACTGCTCCGTCCACTGGACCGGATCTGGCGCCCCCTTTTTAGTGAGGTCAGTCAGCGGGCTGGTGACGTCCGAATAATTAGGTATAAACCTACGATAGTAGCCAGCCAGCCCCAGGAACTGTCTCACCCCCTTTTTGGTCTTGGGCCTCGGGCAGGCCGCAATCGCTGCTGTCTTATTAATCTGGGGACGCACCTGCCCGTTGCCCAAGTGGAAGCCCAGATACCGTACTTCCACCCGCCCAATCGCACACTTCTTTGGGTTGGCCGTGAGTCCCGCCCGTCTCAGCGACCTAAGGACGGCCCTCAGGTGTTGCAGGTGCCGCTGCCAGTCGTTACTATAAACGATAATGTCGTCCAGGTAGGCGGCCGCATAGGTGGCGTGGGGCCGGAGGACCCGGTCCATCAGCCGCTGAAACGTAGCGGGCGCCCCAAACAGCCCAAACGGAAGTGTGACGAACTGGTGTAAGCCGAACGGTGTGGAAAAGGCCGTTTTCTCCCGGGATAATGGAGTCAAGGGGATCTGCCAATATCCCTTCGTTAAATCCAGTGTCGAGTAAAAGCGAGCCGTGCCTAGTCGATCGAGCAGCTCATCAATGCGAGGCATTGGGTACGCGTCGAATTTAGACACCGCGTTGACTTTTCTATAGTCCACACAGAACCGGACCGAGCCGTCGGCCTTGGGAACCAAGACCACCGGGCTGCTCCAGTCGCTGTGGGACTCCTCGACGATGCCCATTTCGAGCATGGCCTGAAGTTCTTCCCGAACCACCTTTTTTTTGTGTTCGGGTAGTCTATAAGGGCGGCTACGCACTACCACCCCCGGGGGTGTCTCTATGTGGTGTTCTATGAGGTTAGTGCGACCGGGCAGGGGCGAGAACACATCCGAAAACTCGGCTTGCAACTGGGCGACCTCCGTGAGTTGGGTCGGGGAGAGGTGGTCTCCACAGGGGACCGGAGAGGTACATGATGCCAAATTCCCTTTTTGAACCTCCGGCCCCAGCTCCGCCTTCTCCGGAACTACCGACACCAACGCCACGGGGACCTCCTCGTTCCAGAGTTTGAGCAGATTGAGGTGGTAAATCTGTAGCGCCCCACCCCTGTCTGTTCGCCTCACCTCATAGTCGACATCCCCGACTCGCCGTGTGACCTCAAAGGGTCCTTGCCACTTGGCGATTAATTTGGAGCTCGACGTGGGCAAGAGTACGAGTACTTTATCTCCCGGTGTGAACTCTCTAAGGCGCGTACCCTTGTTGTACAGGCGGGCTTGCCGTTCCTGGGCCTGCCGCAAATTCTCCTGAGTTAGGTGGGTGAGCGTGTGGAGTTTTGCGCGCAGGTCCATAACGTACTGAATTTCATTCTTACTCTGTGAAGGTCCCTCCTCCCAATTTTCCCGCAGCACGTCTAGGATGCCGCGCGGCTTACGCCCATATAATAATTCGAACGGGGAGAACCCCGTGGAGGCTTGAGGGACCTCTCGCACTGAGAACAGCAAGGGTTCGAGCCACTTATCCCAATTACGTGCGTCCTCACTTACGAATTTTTTAATGATATTTTTGAGGGTGCGGTTGAACCGTTCTACTAAACCGTCCGTTTGTGGGTGATATACACTGGTGCGGATCGGCTTAATCCCCAATAACCCATACAGTTCGCGTAGTGTTCGTGACATAAACGTAGTGCCTTGATCAGTCAGAATCTCTTTCGGGATTCCAACTCGGGAGATGACGCGGAAGAGTGCCTCTGCAATACTGCGTGCTGAGATATTGCGCAGAGGCACTGCTTCCGGGTATCGCGTTGCATAGTCCACCAGAACTAATATAAAGCGGTACCCTCGTGCTGACCGATCTAATGGCCCGACGAGATCCATCCCAATTCTTTCAAACGGGGTCTCGATTAACGGTAGAGGGCGCAACGGCGCTTTTGGAATGGCCGCTGGATTTACTAACTGGCATTCGCGGCATGCCGTACACCACCTACGGACATCGCCGCGAATCCCCGGCCAATAGAATCGGGCCATTATTCGGGCTAGTGTTTTATCCTGCCCTAAGTGTCCAGCCATGGGATTAAAGTGAGCCGCCTGGAATACTAATTCCCGGCGGCTCTTTGGAATCAAAAGCTGCGTGACTCGCTCTTTAGTTTGAGTGTCCTGCGTCACTCGGTATAATCTATCCTTCATAATCGCGAAGTAGGGGAAGGACGGGGTGGCGTTCGGCTGGAGCGTTTGACCATCGATTACTCTCACTTGGTCAAACGCATGCCGCAGAGTCTCGTCTCGCGACTGCTCCAATGGGAAATCCGCGAGGGATTCCCCAATAGAGAGAGGAGGAGCCGGTGGCTCCTCACCCTGACGCGGAGATGACGTAGACGGCTCCGCGACAGCTGCTCCCGCCAAAACGACACCGGGACCTCCCCCTGTCAACTGGCAGGACCCACTCTCTACTAGGCGCGTCATTAAACCCCGAAATCCCGGCCAATCAGTCCCCAAAATTAACGAGTGGGTGAGGCGAGGATTAACCGCCGCCTTCACTATAAATTTTTCCCCTCTGAAAATAATGTGGACCGACACCAAAGGGTAGCTGTGAACATCCCCGTGCACACACAAAACCTTCACCCCTTGTGCTCCCCCCAATGCCTCGTTTTGAACCAGGCTTTGGCGAATTGAGGTCTGATTACAACCAGAATCCACCAATGCCTGATATGTAGCCCCTTGGATACTCACCGGTATGCGATACGCTCCGGCCCGATCGAGGGCGGCCTCTGGCGCGTCGGGGATCCGAACCACCGCGCCCACTTCCATTGCTGTGCACTGCTGTTGAAGGTGGTCCGGTTCCCCGCAGCGCCAGCAAACCGGCCCGGGCTTCCCCTCTGCACCGGTGCTCTGGGGCTCACTCACCTGAGGTGGGGGAGAGACAGACACAGAAGGGAGACACGGGAGGGCACCGCGGGTGCGGCGGGCCGGCAGGGGTGGTGCCGGCCCCCGCCTCCGCGGTGGGGGAATGGGGCGAGGACGGGACACAGAAGGAGGGGAGAGAGAGAGAGAAAGAGAAGAGGAGAGAAGAGATGTCGACATCCGCTGTCCTGCCGCCGAGACAGCCGCCAGATGATCCTCCGCCAGCTCGACTGCCTGATCCAGCGACGCCGGGCGGTGGCACTGGACCCACTCCGCGGCTCCTGCTGGTAAGCGGGCGATGAACTGTTCCAGTACCACCTGATCGACGATTCCCTCGGCGTCGCGATCTTCGGCCCTCAGCCACCGCCAGCAGGCGTCCCGGAGCTGCTGGCCGAACGCGAACGGGCTGCCGACTTCCTCCATCCGCAGCGCGCGGAAGCGCTGGCGCTGCTGCTCCGGCGTGCGCCCCACGCGCTGAAGGACAGCCCGGCGAAGGTCGGCGTAGGCCAGCCGGCGATCGGCGGGGAGCTGTAGTGCAGCCAGCTGCGCCTCTCCCGTCAGGAGGGGGAGGAGGCGCGCCGCGCGCTGCTCCATCGGCCACCCCGAGGCTTCAGCGACCTGTTCGAATAACGTGAAGAAAGCCTCGGGGTCATCCTGCGGGCCCATCTTAGTTAAGGTGAGGGGAGACGGGCCCGCGGCCGGAGCGCTGGTGGGCCCCGCCGACGCGAGGAGACGCCGGAACGCCTTGCGATCTTCTTGCTGGGCCAGCACCAGGGCATCGAAGCGCCGCTCTTGTTCCTTTCGGAGTGTGATGAGCGCCTGGTGCTGGCTTTGCTGAGCCGTGGCGAGGGCGTGGACCAGGTCGGTGAACGGGGAGGATTCCATGGGGCTGCTGGGTTGGTGCTCCATTTCCCGGGTTTCGGCACCACTGTAGACTTCCCTAGGTGTGGGTGGAGCACAGAGGACGGCAGGACAGAGATCAGGTTCAACAAACAGTTTAATTGTTTCCACTTTTCAGAGGACACAAGAGGTTTTAACCAGACACACGCACACACACACACAGGTGTCTGGTTCGGGAGAGATCTCCTCTGCTCTCGCTCTCCCTCCCTAAATAGGGCGCGGTCCCTGGGAAGACACACAAACACAGGTTAATTGCTCTCAGGTGAAGTGAATCTGCCACTTACCTTCCCCGACTCCGCCCTCCTGTCACAGACCGGTGCTTGACCACGCCCCCGCTGCCACAACATCAAAGCGTCAGGACTGGAAACTCAAAGCAATATGCCCTGAAAATAGAAAATGCACAACAAAAGAAAGGAAAACAAATGGGCGGAAACAGGAGTCAATGTTTGTGACCGAACTGTAAGAAATCAGCTGAAGGAAATGGGATTTACATACAGTAAGGCCAAACGTAAACCATCATTAACATCTAAACAGAAGAAAACAAGGTTACTGTACAGTGGGCTAAAGAGAAACAGTCATGGACTGTGGATGATTGGACGAAAGTGATATTCAGTGATGAATCATGAATCTGCATTGACCAAGAAGACGATGCTGGACCTTTTGTTTGGTGCCATTCCAATGAAACATATAAAGAAGGCTGCCTGAAGAAAACAAGCAAATTTCCACAGTCATTGATGATACGGGGTTGGATGTCAGGTAAAGGATCTGGGGAGATGGCAGTCATTACCTCTACAGTAAATGCACAGGTGTACACTGAAATTTTGGACACTTTTCTCATTCCATCAATCGAAAGTACTTTTGGTGATGATGAAGTCATTTTTCAGGATGATAATACATCTTACCACAGAGCAAAGAACATTAAAACTTTTCTTCAGAAAAGGCAGATCAACTCAATGACATGGCCAGCAAACAGTCCGGATCTCAATCCAATTGAAAATTTTTGGTGGAAATTGAAAAAAATGGTCCATGACAAGGCTCCATCCTGCAAAGCTGATCTGTCAACTGCTAGACGAGAAAGTTGGAACCTGACTGATAAAGAATATTGTCTTTCATTCGTGAAGTCCATGCCTCAAAGAATTTAAGCTGTCATAAAAGCCAGAGGAGTTGCAACCAAGTACCAATTGTGATTTTTTTGGTTCATGATTCATAAAAAGTCATAATATTTTCCTCATCATTGACAGAGTCCATAATTTTTTCCTCTACGTGAGCTTAAAAAATGTGCCATTAATTACAACAATTTCATAAAATTTTTTTGAAGTATATTTTACAAAACCAGAATGTTCAGCTATTAAATACAATAATTTTGTGTCATATCTATGATTTTTTTTTTTTTGCTACAAAGTAAAACAGCTCAATGAACATCCTCCAAGAGTAGTGATTCCATATTTTTTTTGCCAGGGGTTGTAGTAATGAAATGCTGAGTGGGAGATTACGTTTCCAACATCATTCACATGAACTTTATAAATTACGGTCAGATATTTCAGTTAATTAACATTATAAATATGAGGCAGGTATTTTTACAATGAATGAATACACACATTAACCTTTGCCTGTGCCTATTTCAGTGGCGGCTGGTAGCCTTTCAAACAGGGGAGGCTGGTCGGTTATGATATTTCCAGATTTTAAAAGAAAAAACGCATCAGTTTTGCCCATACTCTTGCCTCTGATCTGGCTGATTGTTGGCAGGGTCACAAACTGTGAAATAACAGGTTCTTTTGGCCCATTAGCCTACTGTCCAATATACATGATGGTGGTGTTGGGGGGGTATATTTTAACATTTTATATTTTAAAATTGTGGCATGTTGTTTAAAAATTGACCTCGGCTGTGTTTTTGTTTAAAAATGTTTTCCAAATTGTAGCGGTGTTTAATTCATATCCAGAAAAACATGTATTCCAATATAATATACTCAGCATAAACATTTTAAATAGATTCTATATTTTTGGTCCATCCATGACATATTACTAAAGTAGCCTATTTACTGTTGTTGATGTGGGTCACTTGCTGTTAGCCAATTCACTTTCTCGTACCAGGAGAGCTGAAAGGAACGAGTATTATTCCCTACCTTTTTCACCAAGTCAATTTGAGGCGTTGGTCTACCCTGCTCTTTAATTTTAATTTTTTCCTCGAAAGGAAGACTGGCAAATGGCTTCGCCAAAATTAAATCAGCAATGCTTGGCATCCGTGCGCAGCTTTCTTGCTAGCTGACAAGCCCCCTCAAGTTCAGTCACTCAAATAAACAAAATTTCTGGAACTAAGATAGCAAACTTGACAACACTATATTTACACTTTATTTACAATGAAAATATATACAAACTAAAAAAGCTGGTAGAAATCGTATGTAATGAATGAAATCAAAATGTAAGCCGATCTCTTACAATACACCACAGCACTTGCGAATCCGCATGGGACTGAACTGATGTTGCCAGATACTGCTGACGTTATCCAGCCCAAAATATGTTCAAAACCCGCCAAAATGCACTTAAAACCGCCCAATTGAGCGGGAAACCGCCCAATCTGGCAACACTGTACCGCTGCCTGTCTATAGTTGAAACGAGCTGTCAATCAAAGAAAATATCCGTCCGCTTTCACCAATCACCAGTCTCCTCGCGGAAACTGCCATGTCCCTCCCATGTGAGGCTCGGAGTCCGTGGTCGGGCATTTTCGCAGTATTTGTCCAATAACCGTCTTGCATTTTGAGATTGAAAAGCGCATAGCTCCCAAATGCCGTTGAAGTCCATTGAAGCTGGGAGTCCGTGAGACTCCGTAGGCCGGCATTTTCGCAGTATTTGTCCAATAATCGTCTTGCATTTTGAGATTGACAAGCACATAGCTCCCAATCCACTGAGGCTGGGCTGCATCGCGCTGTCACCAGGGGGAAAACCCACGCACACATTAGGCGAGCTGGGGAAAGTTATAAGGGAATGATTTCGCACTGTAGTTGGGTTGAGCACATATATTTCTATGATTCTGGATCTGAAATAGCAATGTTATAAGGTCGGCTATAACATAAGCCTAGCGCAATTCATCCTACACGATGTTCATCATTTTTAGAGGAGGCTGAGCCTCCCTCATTGTCTTAGAGCAATCGCCCGTGGCCTATTTCCACCATTGGTTTTAGGTCTTTTGGTTTAGCAGAATGGTTTTTTTTTTTTTTACCTTCTGTTAACTTAGTAGAACCTTGGAAATATACATGGTGATGCACAAGTAACATATACTTCCTGGAGTGGCATCCTCTAAATAATGCTCATGAGGAAGAGGCAGTCTTCCTAGAATAGTATGACACATGCCATAGTTTCCCGAGTCTTTCATAGAATAGTATGACACATGACATAGTTTCCCGAGTCTTTCAGCAGAAGTGATTCCTAGAAAAGATGTAATTTTCAAAGATACCAGTTTCAATTTGCTATCCCCCAACAGTTCATTACATTGCATTAATGGCATTTAGCAGATGCTCTTATCCAGAGCAACAGACAACAGAGCAGACTGGGGAGCAGCTGTGAGTGAGGTGCCTTGCTCAAGGGCACTTCAGCCATTCCTGCTGGGACAGGGAATTGAACCAGTGACTTTTTGGTCCCAAAATTGCTTCTCTATCCATTAGGCCATGGCTTCCCCATAAGGATGTTCTTTTTTTTTTTTTTTAAAGTTTTTTTGGGGGCTTTTTTCCACCTTTATTGGATAGGACAGTGTAGAGACAGGAAATGAGAGAGAGACGGGGAGGGATCGGGAAATGACCTCGGGCCGGAATCGAACCCGGGTCCCTGGATTTATGGTATGGTGCCTTATCCACCGAAGCCACCCATAAGGATGTTCTAGTGCACTGTGATGGCTGCCAAAGGTTAAAGCTCATGGTAATGTCCACCACATAGTGGGCCAGCATCTGCTTAGACAAGAGCGTCTCATATATTTTTCACATGTAGCAGATAAACAAGTGATATGAGGAATGGATTGCCAATATCTATTCTAATTATTACCATAAGTGTGTACCAGGCACAGCAAAGAATGCTTTGCAGGCTCACCTTAATGAAAAGTTGCAATATCAATCAACTGATTCACAAGTTGGGTGATGTGACCTTGGGCAGGAATCACATATCCAACCACAAAGTCACCCCAGAGTGATAACATGCCTACAACTTTGAAGGTGAAAATTGTTGTTTTATTGAAAATTGTTGTTCAATTCCCTGTCCCAGCAGGATAATTAAGATGGAAAAAAAAAACAGAAATCTGGAGTGTGCATAGGTATTCAAACCTCCAGTCAATACTTTGTAGAGCCACCTTTTTCTGCAATTACAGGTGCAAGTCTCTTGGGGTATGTCTCTATTAGCTTAGCACATCTAGCTACTCCATTCCTCAAGGCAAAACTGCTCCAATTCCTTCAAGTTAGATGGGTTGTGTAGGTGTACAGCAATTTTCAAGTTATGCCACAAATTCACAATTGGATTGAAGTCTGGTCTTTGATTAGGCAATTCCAAGACATTTAAATGTTTCTCTTTAAACTACTCCACTGTAGTTTTAGCAGTATGTTTAGGGTCATTGTTCTGCTGGAATGTGAACCTTCATCCCAGTCTCAAACCTCTGGTTGACTCAAACAGGTTTTCCTCCAGAATTGCCATGTGTTTAGTGCCATCCATCTTTCCTTCAGTCCTGACCAGCTTTCCTGTCCCTGCAGATGAAAAATATCCCCACAACATGATGCTGCCACCACCATGCTTCACTGTAGGAATGGTGTTCTCAGGGTGTTGGGTTTGTGCCGCACATGGTATTTCCTATGATGGCCAAAAAGATCAATTTTAGTCTCATTTGACCAGAGAATCATCTTCCATGTGTTTGGGGAGTCTGCCACATGCTGTTGGGCAAACTCCAAACGTGTTTTCTTAAGCAATGCCTTGTTTCTGGCCACTCTTCCATAAAGCCCTGCTCTGTGGAGTGTATGGCTTAAAGTGGTCCTATGGACAGATACTCTCATCTCCGCTGTGGATCTTTGCAGCTCATTCAGTGTTATCTTTGGTGGGTTTTTTTTTCATCTCTGATTAATTCCCTCCTTGCCTGGTCTGTGAGTTTTGGTGGGTGGCCTTCTCTTATCAGGTTTGTAGTGGTGCCATATTCTTTCCATTTTGCTATCATGGATTTAATGGTGCTCCCTGGGATAGTCAAAGTTTGGGATATTTTTTATAACCCAGCCCTGATCTATGTTTCTCCACAACTTTGTCTCTGACCTGTTTGGAGTGCTCCTTCATTCTCATGTTACTTGCTTAGTAGTCTTGCATAGTCGGGGTCCTTCCAGAACAGGTTGATTTCATATAGACATCATGTGACAGATCATGTGACACTTTGTTTGCACACAGGTGGATCTTAATCAACTAATTATGTGACTTATGAAATGAACTGGTTAGACCAGCTCTTCTTTAGGGGTTTCATACGAAAGGGGGTGAATACTTATGCACACTCCAGATTTCTGTTTTTTCCTCTTAATTATTGTTTGTGTCTCAGTAAAAAACAAACAACCATGTGCACCTTTAAAGTGGTAGGTATGTTATGTAAATCAAATGGTGCTCACCTTCCAAAAATCCATTTTAATTCCAGCTTGTACTGTAATGCAACAAAACAGGACAAACACAAAGGGGGATGAATACTTTTGCAAGACACTGTAGTTCCTCCAGCAGAATACATGATTTTCAAAGATACCAATTTCAATTTGATATCCTCTGTCAGCGCATAAGAGGGTTGTACTGCACTGTGATGGCTGCCCCATACACCTTTAAGAAAAATGTAGACATACTGATGTCTTGCAGCCCCTGAAGAAATGTTAGCATCTTTGGAATCAGGCAATGCACAAATCTGCCCAGTGAGGTGCACACATCATACACCTTTGGACATGCAATGCCAAATTCCTGTCAATTTGAATCATTGCTGAATTCTGTGCACTCTAGAAAGGATCAGTGATCGAGACAGAAAGGGGTATAATAGATTTTGAGGTAAGGCTTCAGCAGGCTATCCATCTCTGCCTGGGAGAACCACAGTCCACAATGTGTTGACTTGGCATTCACAAAGATGTCCACCTGTGCTTTGCTAAACGTTTCCCAGATTTGGTTTACCAGTGTACAGACACCACTGCGACAGACATACAGTATGTGCTATCTCAGCAATGTATCTACTGCACTGCTGTACAGCCCTGGCAGGTGAGCTACTCTCAGTAAGGTAAACCAGGGATGGGCCCATCTGAATGGATTCTGTGGAAATTGGAGAAGGCTGCTCAGCTGTGAGCCATCCTGATGGTTGATACTGCTGACCATCATGGTATTGTATTAGCGAAAGAACATGTGGCAATGTCTCATAACTGTCGAGAAGCGCTTCAGAGCCAGATGGCCCTCCCTCAGTTCCAGCTATTTAATTTGTTCTGACTTTACACTGGGGGGACACACTCCCTGTGCTCCTGTGATACCATATTGCTGTGATATCACCTAGCCTTTAGGGGAAACATTTGTGATGATGTCTTTCTGATGGTGCAGCACTCCCAAGTGGACCCCTTTTGTTGGCATCACCAGCAGGCTAGTGCCAGGGGTCCTCTCATTGAGACAAGGACATGTTATTTTCTGTGGCATTTGGGGCCCTGCTGTAGGCCGAAAAGCCACATTTGAAAACTTGTAGCTCCAGCAAGACTAGGAGAATCAACAGAAGCTGTTACTGCACATGTTGGCCTGGCTGAATCTGGTTGGCAAGTGTAATAATATCTGGTGCACACTGAGGTTGTAACATAGTTAGTGAATCAAGCCCTGTGCATTGTATGGATGCTCTTGTTTGGTGTTAGGGATCTTTAAAAAAATCACACTGTAAGACAATGTGCTGTAATGTGTGTGAAGAGGGAGGATACACCCCTATAGCCTGCTTCTTTGTGTGGGATGAAATGAAAGGTAAGTGGAGCTTGGTGAGCAAAGAGTAAAATCCCCATAATTTAAGCTCATATAGTTACTGTGGTGAGCAACAGGCTTGTGGTACTCGAGTCCAGGACTCCAACTTGTGCCCTAATTTTAAGGACTCGTGACTTGACTTAGACTTGAGCACTGATTACTTGGACTTAGACTCAGACTCAGACATTAACTGCATTCGGACTCGTAAATTGAAGATGAGGACTCTGATTTTTTTCTTTGTTTTTATAACATGCAATAATAATTTGGCATAAGATATTTATATCTACATTAATTTTGTACTAATTTTCTGCAAGAGTGTCACACCTACACGCCTTGGCATGTGCATCAGATAGACTCTTGGGTGCGCACTGGACAGTGCACACGCCAAGTGGACTTTCACGTGTGCATGCTGTAAACAACTCGCACCTGCACAGGATTCAGGCACAATCAGTGTGCCTGTATAAAAAAATGTGAAAACACACTTACTTTGCAAAGTATTGAGTTGCGTTGCTGACACATTACCAAGCCTTATTTCCTTGTTTGGTTTCCTGAGCCCTGATTTCCTGTTTCTCGTCTTTGATTCTGCTGAGTCTACGATAGCCTGTTTGTGCCTCGCTCGACCTATTGCCTGTTTCACTGTTTTACCATTTTGCCTGCTGTTCTGGATTGTTTACCTGTCTTCACTTGTATTAATAAACACACTTTCTGCACTTACATCCATCTCCCAACCATCTCTGACAGAATACTTCATACTCCCTGACAAAGAGAATGCACATTCACCTGTTTATACATCATGTTCAGGAACAAATTAATGTTAATAACGCTAAAACAGCCACCATCAAATGGTGCGGTTGGAGTCTTGCTCTCAGACTCGACTCGGACCAATAGTGGCTTCGACTCAGACTTGACTCAAATTTTTTTTTTAATGACTTGGACTTGACTCTGACTTGAACACTGGGGACTCGAGACTGGACTTGGACTTGAGGTTTAGTGACTCGACTACAACACTGGTGAGCAATGCAATGAGTGGTAGCTAATACATGTACAGTGGTGCTTGAAAGTTTGTCAACCCTTTAGAATTTTCTTTATTTCTGCATAAATATGACCTAAAACATAATCAGATCTTCACACAAGTCCTAAAAGTAGATAAAGAGAACCAAGTTAAACAAATGAGACAAAAATATTATACTTGGTCATTTATTTATTGAGGAAAATGAGCCAATGTTACATATTTGTGAGTGGCAAAAGTATGTGAACCTCTAGGATTAGCAGTTAATTTGAAGGTGAAATTAGAGTCAGGTGTTTTCAATCAATGGGATGACAATCAGGTGTGAGTGAGCACCCTGTTTTATTTAAAGAACAGGGATCTATCAAAGTCTGATCCGCACAACACATGTTTGTGGAAGTGTATCATGGCACGAACAAAGGAGATTTCTGAGGACCTCAGAAAAAGCGTTGTTGATGCTCATCAGGCTGGAAAAGGTTACAAAACCATCTCTAAAGAGTTTGGACTCTACCAATCCACAGTCAGACAGTTTGTGTACAAATGGAGGAAATTCAAGACCATTGTTATCCTCCCCAGGAGTGGTCGACCAACAAGGATCACTCCAAGAGCAAGGCATGTAATAGTCGGCGAGGTCACAAAGGACCCCAGGATAACTACTAAGCAACTGAAGGCCTCTCTCACATTGGCTAATGTTAATGTTCATGAGTCCACCATCAGGAGAACACTGAACAACAATGGTGTGCATGGCATGGTTGCAAGGAAAAAGCCACTGCTCTCCAAAAAGAACATTGCTGCTCGTCTGCAGTTTGCTAAAGATTACGTGGACAAGCCAGAAGGCTATTGGAAAAATGTTTTGTGGACGGATGAAACCAAAATAAAACTTTTTGGTTTAAATGAGAAGCATTATGTTTGGAGAAAGAAAAATACTGCATTCCAGCATAAGAACCTTATCCCATCTGTGAAACATGGTGGTGGTAGTATCATGGTTTGGGCCTGTTTTGCTGCATCTGGGCCAGGACGGCTTGCTATCATTGATGGAACAATAAATTCTGAATTATACCAGCAAATTCTAAAGGAAAATGTCAGGACATCTGTCCATGAACTGAATCTTAAGAGAAGGTGGGTCATGCAGCAAGACAACGACCCTAAGCACACAAGTCATTCTACCAAAGAATGGTTAAAGAAGAATAAAGTTAATGTTTTGGAATAGCCAAGTCAAGTCCTGACCTTAATCCAATTGAAATGTTGTGGAAGGACCTGAAGTGAGCAGTTCATGTGAGGAAACCCATCCGACATCCCAGAGTTGAAGCTGTTCTGTATGGAGGAACGGGCTAAAATTCCTCCAAGCCGTTGTGCAGGACTGATCAACAGTTACCGTAAACATTTAGTTGTAGTTATTGCTGCACAAGGGGGTCACACCAGATACTGAAAGCAAAGGTTCACATACTTTTGCCACTCACAGATATGTAATATTGGATCATTTTCCTCAATAAATAAATGACCAAGTATAATATTTTTGTCTCATTTGTTTAACTGGGTTCTCTTTATCTACTTTTAGGACTTGTGTGAAAATCTGATGTTGTTTTAGGTCATATTTATGCAGAAATATAGAAAATTCTAAAGGGTTCACAAACTTTCAAGCACCACTGTATGCTCATAGTGCTAAGGAAAACTCAAAGCTAATGGGTGTCAGGGAGCTTCCCAATGTTCTGAAAAATGTGTTGGTCTTGAGGTAGAAGATGAGAAATGGCCATTTCCTAGCTTTGGACAGGATACCTGTAGTGCCATAGAAGTACAAGGTGTGAACAAGAACAAGAAAGCTGACTGTATGACAGTGTTATTCATTGCAAGTGCTGCATCATATGTCATTATGTGCCTTTGTTGGAAAGCCTTGGCATCCAGCTGATTCTCATTGCCTCTGTTGGTTAGGGAAGGTGAAACAGAACTTGAATTTCTTTTGAGACTGTCTCTTTGAAAGTAAGAATACCTCTTATTGCTTTTCATCCTCTATCCTGTTTATTAAACTTAGTTAACACAATCTATTAATTACCACCAATAACCTAAGCTTTGAAATTAGAACAGGATGTTTCGAGGAGGAGGCACGGTGGTGTAGTGGTTAGCGCTGTCGCCTCACAGCAAGAAGGTCCGGGTTCGAGCCCCGTGGCCGGCGAGGGCCTTTCTGTGCGGAGTTTGCATGTTCTCCCCGTGTCTGCGTGGGTTTCCTCCGGGTGCTCCGGTTTCCCCCACAGTCCAAAGACATGCAGGTTAGGTTAACTGGTGACTCTAAATTGACCGTAGGTGTGAGTGTGAATGGTTGTCTGTGTCTATGTGTCAGCCCTGGTGACTTGTCCAGGGTGTACCCCGCCTTTCGCCCGTAGTCAGCTGGGATAGGCTCCAGCTTGCCTGTGGCCCTGTAGAACAGGATAAAGCGGCTAGAGATGATGAGATGAGATGTTTCGAGGAAAAAGAATTGCTGACAAACTATTAAACTGTATGCACTATTAAGTACTGTAAGAACATGTATTATACTAATTATGATAGCAGATGTTTTTTAATGATGAATGCATTCCTTTGTTTAATCGCATTTTATTGGATACCAGCTGCTTTGAGGAGAAACAGGATTAACCAATTGGGATCGTGCATGTTTGAAAGCTATTAGCCAGATACCAACACTATAAGCACAGTGATATGGAAGTGAAAGCCAGTGAACTAGCATGCTGGAGTTTACTGCAAGACAAATGTGCATCAGGATTTATAATATATGATGTCGTTTTTCTCCTTATTATTAATGTTTTATTAAAGGTCCCATGGCATGAAATTTTCACTTTCTGAGTTTTTTTAACGTTAAAATGAGTTCCTCTGACCTTCTTAAGTCACCCCAGTGGCTAGAAATTTCATAACGTGTAAACCAAACTATGCCCAACATTTGAGAATGGCGCGTCAAAACGGCGCATTGATAAACTCTTCCCTTTACTACGTCAGCAAGGGAGATGATCCCCACGCCCCCCCTCTGGATTCCCACCCACTGTATGAATTGCCTGCCCAGTTGTAGTGAGGAGACCATAGAGGACACAACAGCATGGCATCACCTAAGCGAGCGAAACATGGAAATTACGCTGTACATGGATGTGACAACACAGAAAAGAGTCTGTTTTTACTGCCGACAGGAGAACCCCTGAAGACGCAGTGGCTTAATTTTATTTACTTCAATAATACGCCGTCGAGTCTACCTAAGACGGTGTATGTTTGTCGGAAGCATTTTCCTGAGGAATGTTTCCACAACTTGGGACAGTACAGGGCAGGTTTTGCACATCAACTGTCACTGAAGCACTGAAGACCCGCCCCCACCCTCTACCCTTCCCCGCCTTCTGCTTCTCATTAGCAAAACGACGCACTGGGAAAAGCGCTGAAATGGGGCTTTCTCCCAGGAGGCTATATCTACGTGCCGAGGGTTCATTTTGAGAAAGGCTGCGGATATAATATCCGGAAACCTCCACGAGCCCGTTTAAAGCATCAACAAACCACCATGCCATGGGTCCTTTAATAATTTTCAGTGGAACCATCATAAACGTATTGTATGGCAATATTATTAATATAGAACGATTTGTTTGGTGGTAGATTGTACCTTAAGTGATCAAAGTGCCATCATCACTCTGTCTAACATCCACCTGAAATGCACAAGACTGTCACAATTATCAATTTAATTGTACAGCTCAAGAAAACAATTTTATTTTGTATATTACCTCATCCCACCAAAATTAACTTCTGGTTACGCCACTGCCAGGACAACACACAGCGTGCTTCTGAATCGATTTTAATCATGAGTGTGACTTACATCAAGCTCAGCACACAGGTCACAAGTTGATTTTAACCTGACTGTAGTCAAACCAGCTGTGGATATACTAGTGCATCTCAAAAAATTAGAATATTGTGAAAAAGTTCAATATTTTCCATCAGTTATTTAAGAAAGTGAAAATGTTATATATTATAGACTCATTACACATAAACTAAAATGTTTCAAGCATTTTTCTATTTTAATTTTAATCAGTATGGCATACAGTACAAAAACATAAAAAAACCCCATCTCAAAATATTAGAATATTTCATTTCGAGTTTGAGTAAAACAGTATGAACACAGTGTATCTCTCAGTCTAGTTCAGTACACACAACCACAATCATGGCGAAGACTGCTGACTTGACTGTTGTCCAGAAGATGATCACTGATGCCCTCCAAAAGGAGGGTAAGCCACAAAAGGTCATTGCTGAAAAGGGTGGCTGGAAAAGGTGCACAAGCAACAAGGATGGCTGCAGTCTTGAGAGGATTGTCAAGAAAAATCGATTCAAGAACTTGGGAGAGCTTCACAAGGAGTGGACTGAGGCTGGTGTCAGTGTATCAAGACCCATCACAAACAGACATCTTCAAGAAAGGGGATACAACTTTCGCATTCCTAATATCAAGCTACTCCTGAGCCAGAGACAATGTCAGAAGTGTCTTATCTGGGCTAAGGAGAGAAAGAAATGGACTGTTGCTCAGTGGTCCAAAGTCCTCTTTTCAGATGAAAGTACATTTTGCATTTAATTTGGAAATCACGGTTCTAGAGTCTGGAGGACGAGTGGAGAGGCACAGAATCCAAGGTGTTTGAAGCCCAGTGTGAAGTTTCCACAGTCTGTGATGATTTGGGGTGCCACGTCATCTGCTGGTGTTGGTCCACTGTATTTTATCAAGTCCAAAGTCAACACAGCCATCTACCAGGAGATTTTAGAGCACTTCATGCTTCCATCTGCTGATGAGCTTTTTGGAGATGCTGATTTCCTTTTCCAGCAGGACTTAGCACCTACCCACAGTGCCAAAACTACTACCAAATGGTTTGCTGACCATGATATTACTGTGTTTGATTGGCCAGCCAACTTGCCTGACCTGAACCCCATAGAGAATCTATGGGGTATTGTCAAGAGGAAGATGAGAAACACCCGACCCAAAAATACAGATACGCTGAAGGCCACTATCAAAGCAACCTGGGCTTCAATAACACCCCAGCAGTGCCACAGACTGATCACCTCCATGCCACACTGCATTGATACAGTAATTCATGGTAAAGGAGCCCCAACCAAGTATTGAGTGTATAAATGAATATACTTTTCAGAAGTTAGACATTTCTGTATTGTAAATCCTTTTTTTGATCGATCTTAGGGAATATTCTAATAATTTGAGATACTGGATTTCTGATTTTCATGAGCTATAAGCCATAATCATCAAAATTAAAACAAAAAAGGCTTTAAATATTTCACTTTACATGTAATGAATACAGAATATATGAAAGTTTACCTTTTTGAATTAAATTATGAAAAAAAGGAACTTTTTCATAGTATTCTAATTTTTTGAGATGCACTAGTATAGTGGTTTACAGCAACCACCCTTTGAATGGGGAAAAAAAGCCTGTCGCTGACAGGTTTTAGGTAAACACTGTGAGATGTGAGCTCGCACTCCATACATTGGTGGTCGGAATGCTACGGATCTGTTGTGAATTCTGCATAGTGTGAAAATGTTGAGCAGTCGTGCCCTGTGGGCTAGTTCAGTATTATTTTTTCCCAAGTTCACGTGGGCCAAATGAAACAAGGCTGTACACCTGATTTGGCCTGCTCTGTATTGATACTTCGCAGTACTTTTTGGAAAATACTGATACAGTATTGTCAACAATATTACAAATCCTATATAAGTGGATTCTAGCAAGTAGTATATACAAATTTCAGTGCATTGATCATCTGTGTTGTGACTTTAGTAGTGTACCCTACAGTTATACTTGAATAAAAGTAAAGGAAATAACACAAATAAGTTAAAGCAAAGTACATGATTTTTAAAGTATCTGACATTTGGTGTACTTAAAGACCAAAAGTTCAGGGGTATCACAAATAGAGATAAAGCAGTAAGATCTTTGCATGACTCTTCCCAACAAAACTCAAAAAGTAGTAAATGGATTTTGATATAATTTGGTATACAGCTTTAGTATTATCCTAGATTCAAGTGATTTTGATTTTGATGTTGATAATATGTGGCTTGATGGAGGTATGCACTCTACCAAGTGCCCTTCTAGATATTTTTATTTATTATTTTTGCTATTAACAACTGTACAATAGTAAGTAATACCAAAGATCAAAATAAAAATACAATCTAGGGTATACAATGCTATTGTTCATATGGCCAATGTTCTTTTCCTAAAAAAAAAAGGAGGATAACCTGGAAATTTAGGGAGAGGCCAATGGCGAACAATATTTAGTAGCCATGTGCGAAACTCAAATATTTTCACTTGATCAGACCAGATATTGTCTTTCTAATTATCATTTCACTTTCCCATATTACTGTCTTTTGCATTTTGTTGCAGAGATTTTCTATTACATTATTATTATTATAACCCTGATTCCAAAAAAGTTGGGACAAAGTACAAATTGTAAATAAAAACGGAATGCAATGATGTGGAAGTTTCAAAATTCCATATTTTATTCAGAATAGAACATAGATGACATATCAAATGTTTAAACTGAGAAAATGTATCATTTAAAGAGAAAAATTAGGTGATTTTAAATGTCATGACAACAACACATCTCAAAAAAGTTGGGGCAAGGCCATGTTTACCACTGTGAGACATCCCCTTTTCTCTTTACAACAGTCTGTAAACGTCTGGGGACTGAGGAGACAAGTTGCTCAAGTTTAGGGATAGGAATGTTAACCCATTCTTGTCTAATGTAGGATTCTAGTTGCTCAACTGTCTTAGGTCTTTTTTGTCGTATCTTCCGTTTTATGATGCGCCAGATGTTTTCTATGGGTGAAAGATCTGGACTAGAGGTCTGCGCGGGTCGGATTTTTCAGTCCCGCGCCCGCATTGTGCAGTCCCACTCCCGCCCGCGCCCGCAAAGAATTATGATTTTCAGTCCCGCTCCCGCCCGTGGCCACAAAAAAAATCATGATTTTCAGTCCCGCTCCTGCCCGCGCCTGCCATATTTTGTCCCGCTCCCGCCCGCAAATCCCGCATGATGCAGACGTTCGCGTTATTTCTCAGGAAAGCTCTTGTCTTGACACAGCGTGATGGTGCCTCGCCCCCTACTTTGAGTGGATTTCAGCATAAATATCTACAGCTCACATTGTTATTATTTACCTTGTTTCAGATTTCAGCATGTACTGTCCTTAATTATAATAATAAGTGCTGTCAAGAGATTAAAATATTTAATTGCAAATCACACATTTTTGTCATATGAGAAACCATTGCAATTCTCTGATCAGCATAAAAAAGTGAATGGGCTTGTTTTCTACCAATGGTGTGTGGTTGTGGTGGTTTTTTTTTTTTTTATTACAAAGCAGAGCTAGTAAGAGAAGTGAATTGATTTACTGCTTGAGTTAGTCTACAACTTTAGTCAGAGAGACAGGTTACACAGTGACGGTAGGCTTGACTCAATGCTATCCCAGAAATCCTTCCTGTAATATGCAAATTTGGCCGCCTCTGATTGGACAGCCAAATTTGCATATTACAGGTAGGATTTCTGGGATAGCATTGAGTCAAGCATACCGTCACTGTGAAACCTGTCTCTCTGATTAAAGTTGTAGACTGGCGCAAACATTAAATCACTTCACTCAGGATTCTCTTGCTAGTTGGGTGTGAATTGCGAGTCGTTAGGGTGCTCAATGGCAAATTTATGATGCCGTTTCTCTGGCAATCTGACTTTCTCTGTAAGTTTAGGCATCTTAAAATGTTTTTATTAATGCCTACTGCGATATCCAGCACAAATTATATGTGATGTACATAAGTTAATAATTTATACATTTTATTTCAAACCCATTTTTAGTTAGCGGGACTGTAGCTTATCACAGCTCCCGCCCGCGCCGCATATCTGCATTCCTGCTCCCGCCCGCGCGCATATGTGCACTTCCGGCCGCGCCCGCAATGAGCTTTCAAAATTTGTCCCGCGCCGCATTGCTTTGTGGCGGGTCCCGCGAGTCCCGTGGGACTCCCGCGGGAGTGCAGGGCTCTAATCTGGACTGCAGGCTGGCCAGTTCAGTACCCGGACCCTTCTTCTATGCAGCCATGATGCTGTAATTGATGCAGTATGTGGTTTGGCATTGTCATGTTGGAAAATGCAAGGTCTTCCCTGAAAGAGACGTTGTCTGGATGGGAACATATGTCACTCTAGAACCTGGATATACCTTTCAGCATTGATGGTGTCTTTCCAGATGTGCAAGCTGCCCATGCCACACGCACTAATGCAACCCCATACCATCAGAGATGCAGGCTTCTGAACTGAGTGCTGATAACAACTTGGGTCGTCCTTCTCCTCTTTATTCTGAATGACACGGCGTCCCTGATTTCCATAAAGAACTTCAAATTTTGATTCGTCTGACCACAGAACAGTTTTCCACTTTGCCACAGGCCATTTTAAATGAGCCTTGGCCCAGAGAAGACGTCTGTGCTTCTGGATCATGTTTAGATACGGCTTCTTCTTTGAACTATAGAGTTTTAGCTGGCAACGGCGGATGGCACGGTGAATTGTGTTCACAGATAATGTTCTCTGGAAATCTTCCTGAGCCCATTTTGTGATTTCCAATACAGAAGCATGCCTGTATGTGATGCAGTGCCGTCTAAGGGCCCGAAGATCACGGGCACCCAGTATGGTTTTCCGGTCTTGACCCTTACGCACAGAGATTCTTCCAGATTCTCTGAATCTTTTGATGATATTATGCACTGTAGATGATGATATGTTCAAACTCTTTGCAATTTTACACTGTCAAACTCCTTTCTGGTATTGCTCCACTATTTGTCGGCGCAGAATTAGGGGGATTGGTGATCCTCTTCCCATCTTTACTTCTGAGAGCTGCTGCCACTCCAAGATGCTCTTTTTATACCCAGTCATGTTAATGACCTATTGCCAATTGACCTAATGAGTTGCAATTTGGTCCTCCAGCTGTTCCTTTTTTGTACCTTTAACTTTTCCAGCCTCTTATTGCCCCTGTCCCAACTTTTTTGAGATGTGTTGCTGTCATGAAATTTGCAATGAGCCAGTATTTGGCATGAAATTTCAAAATGTCTCACTTTTGACATTTGATATGTTGTCTATGTTCTATTGTGAATACAATATCAGTTTTTGAGATTGGTAAATTATTGCAATCCTTTTTATTTACAATTTGCACTTTGTCCCAACTTTTTTGGAATCGGGGTTGTATTATTCCATCCATCCATTATCTGGAGCCGCTTATCCTGTCCTACAGGGTCGCAGGCAAGCTGGAGCCTATCCCAGCTGACTATGGGAGAGAGGCGGGGTACACCCTGGTCATCGCAGGGCTGACACATAGAGACACACAACCATTCACACTCTCACCTACAGTCGATTTAGAGCCATCAGTTAGCCTAACCTGCATGTCTTTGGACTGTGGGGGAAACCAGAGCACCCGGAGGAAACCCACACAGACACGGGGAGAACATGCAAACTCCACACAGAAAGGCCCTCTCTAGCTGTTGGCTTCGAACCCAGGACCTTCTTGTTGTGAGGCGACAGTGCTAACCACTACGCCACCCTATTATTATAATACCAATTTCTTTTTTAAAGATTTTTTTGGGGGCTTTTTGCACCTTTATTGGATAGGACAGTGTATAGACAGGAAATGAGCAGGAGAGAGAGAGATGGGGAGGGATCGGGAAATGACCTCGGGCCGGAATCGAACCCGGATCCCCGGATTTATGGTATGGCACCTTATCCACCTGAGCCATGACACATGAGCCATGAAGTTTGTGAACCCCTTAGAATTTTCTATATTTCTGCATAAATATGACCTAAAACATCGTCAGATTTTCACACAAGTCCTAAAAGTAGATAAAGAGAACCCAGTTAAACAAATGAGACAAAAATATTATACTTGGTCATTTATTTATTGAGGAAAATAATCCATTACATATCTGTGAGTGGCAAAAGTATGTGAACCTCTAGGATTAGTAGTTAATTTGAAGGTGAAATTAGAGTCAGGTGTTTTCAATCAATGGGATGACAATCAGGTGTGAGTGGGCACCCTGTTTTATTTAAAGAACAGGGATCTATCAAAGTCTGAGCTTCACAACACATGTTTGTGGAAGTGTATCATGACACGAACAGAGGAGATTTGTGAGGACCTCAGAAAAAGCATTGTTGATGCTCATCAGGCTGGAAAAGGTTACAAAACCATCTCTGAAGAGTTTGGACTCCACCAATTCACAGTCAGACAGATTGTGTACAAATAGAGGAAATTCAAGACCATTGTTACCCTCCCCAGGAGTGGTCGACCAACAAAGATCAGTCCAAGAGCAAGGCGTGTAACAGTCGGCGAGGTGACAAAGGACCCCAGGGTAACTTCTAAGCAACTGAAGGCCTCTCTCACATTGGCTAATGTTAATGTTCATGAGTCCACCATCAGGAGAACACTGAACAACAATGGTGTGCATGGCAGGGTTGCAAGGAGAAAGCTACTGCTCTCCAAAAAGAACATTGCTGCTCGTCTGTAGTTTGCTAAAGATCACGTGGACAGGCCAGAAGGCTATTGGAAAAATGTTTTGTGGATGGATGAGACCAAAATAGAACTTTTTGCTTTAAATGAGAAGCGTTATGTTCAGAGAAAGGAAAACACTGCATTCCAGTATAAGAACCTTATCCCATCTGTGAAACATGGTGGTGGTGGTAGTATCATGGTTTGGGCCTGTTTTGCTGCATCTGGGCCAGGACGGCTTGCCATCATTGATGAATGAATTCTGAATTATATCAGCAAATTTTAAAGGAGGGCGGCACGGTGGTGTAGTGGTTAGCGCTGTCGCCTCACAGCAAGAAGGTCCTGGGTTCGAGCCCCGGGGTCGGCGAGGGCCTTTCTGTGCGGAGTTTGCATGTTCTCCCTGTGTCCGCGTGGGTTTCCTCCGGGTGCTCCGGTTTCCCCCACAGTCCAAAGACATGCAGGTTAGGTTAACTGGTGACTCTAAATTGACCGTAGGTGTGAATGTGAGTGTGAATGGTTGTCTGTGTCTATGTGTCAGCCCTGTGATGACCTGGCGACTTGTCCAGGGTGTACTCCGCCTTTCGCCCGTAGTCAGCTGGGATAGGCTCCAGCTTGCCTGCGACCCTGTAGAAGGATAAAGCGGCTAGAGATAATGAGATGAGATGAGATGAATTTTAAAGGAAAATGTCAGGATATTTGTCCATGAACTAAATCTCAAGAGAAGGTGGGTCATGCAGTAAAACAATGACCCTAAGCACACAAGTCGTTCTACCAAAGAATGGTTAAAGAAGAATAAAGTTAATATTTTGGAATGGCCAAGCCAAAGTCCTGACCTTAATCCAATCGAAATGTTGTGGAAGGACCTGAAGCAAGCAGTTCATGTGAGGAAACCCACCAACATCCCAGAGTTGAAGCTGTTCTGTACAGAGGAATGGGCTAAAATTCCTCCAAGCCGGTGTGCAGGACTGATCAACAGTTACCGGAAACATTTAGTTGCAGTTATTGCTGCACAAGGGAGTCACACCAGATACTGAAAGCAAAGGTTCACATACTTTTGCCACTCACAGATATGTAATATTGGATCATTTTCCTCAATAAATAAATGACCAAGTATAATATTTTGTCTCATTTGTTTAACTGGGGTCTCTTTATCTACTTTTAGGACTTGTGTGAAAATCTGATGATGTTTTTGGTCATATTTATGTAGAAATATAGAAAATTCTAAAGGGTTCACAAACTTTCAAGCACCACTGTAGGTTGGCTCATATTCGTATCAGCTCCCTGTCTGCAGTTAGCTCCACTGAAGTTTGCAGTTGCGTGACCGAAGTCAAGGCACGGTGGTGTAGTGGTTAGCACAGTCGCCTCACAGCAAGAAGATTCTGGGTTCGAACCCAGTGGCCGGTGAGGGCCTTTCTGTGTGGAGTTTGCATGTTCTCCCTGTGTCCACCCGGGTTTCCTCTGGGTGCTCCAGTTTCCCCCACAATCCAAAGACATGCAGTTAGGTTAACGTGGGGCGGCCTTGGGCTGAGGTGCCCTTGAGCAAGGTACCTGACCCCTGACTGCTCCCTGGGCGCTTTGGTGTGTGGCTGCCCACTGCTCTGAGTGTGTGTGTGTTCACTGCTTCAGATGGGTTAAATGCAGAGGATGAATTTCACTGTGCTTGAAGTGTGCATGTGATGAATAATAAAAAAGGTTAATAAAAAAAGTTAAAAATATTTGTTCTTATTGTTAATGCAGTTGAGACAAACATGATTTTTAGTATACCTGTGAAGCACCATATTGAAGATTATTTATTTTTGTGCTGGATCAAGAGTCACTGTATGAATTTTTCATACTGCAGTGACTTTAAATACCCCATTACAGCCATTTAAGCATAGACATAATTACTGTAACTCTACCCAGTTTAATGGGCTGAAAACACATGGCTCACACCATCCATACAGGGTCACCTTGTCTCGGACAAAATGTTAATGATAATGATAGTGAATTTTAGTAGGAATGATGTTCCTACTAGCTACTTAATCTTGTAACTGATTTATTGAATGAACTGTGTTTTTTCATGACACTGTTGATTTCTGGATTAAGACAAGCTGAAGTCGGAGATTTAATTAATTTAGTCAGTTGGCTGCAATCTTTGGTGGAGCTTACATAATCTATGAAACCAGCTTAACCTGGAGGCAATATCTAGGGCATGGCATGGTGGTGTATTTTACACCTTATAGCTGCGCTCAAATAAAATTAAACCTGGAACCCTGAGAATATTAATGCTAATATAAGAATTCAGAGTGATAATGTACAGTGGTGCTTGAAAGTTTGTGAACCCTTTAGAATTTTCTATATTTCTGCATAAATATGACCTAAAACAACATCAGATTTTCACACAAGTCCTAAAAATAGATAAAGAGAACCCAGTTAAACAAATGAGACAAAAATATTATACTTGGTCATTTATTTATTGAGGAAAATGATCCAATATTACATATCTGTGAGTGGCAAAAGTATGTGAACCTTTGCTTTCAGTATCTGGTGTGACCCCCTTGTGGAGCAATAACTGCAACTAAACGTTTCTGGTAACGGTTGATCAGTCCTGCACACCGGCTTGGAGGAATTTTAGCCCATTCCTCCGTACAGAACAGCTTCAACTCTGGGATGTTGGTGGGTTTCCTCACATGAACTGCTCGCTTCAGGTCCTTCCATAACATTTCGATTGGATTAAGGTCAGGTCTTTGACTTGACCATTCCAAAACATTTACTTTATTCTTCTTTAACCATTCTTTGGTAGAACGACTTGTGTGCTTAGGGTCGTTGTCTTGCTGCATGACCCACTTTCTCTTGAGATTCAGTTCATGGACAGATGTCCTGAGATTTTCATTTAGAATTCGCTGGTATAATTCAGAAATTATTGTTCCATCAATGATGGCAAGCCATCCTGGCCCAGATGCAACAAAACAGGCCCAAACCATGATACTACCACCACCACCACCATGTTTCACAGATGGGATAATGTTCTTATGCTGGAATGCAGTGTTTTCCTTTCTCCAAACATAACGCTTCTCATTGAAACGAAAAAGTTCTATTTTGGTCTCATCCATCCACAAAACATTTTTCCAATAGCCTTCTGGCTTGTCCATGTGATCTTTAGCAAACTGCAGACGAGCAACAATGTTCTTTTTGGAGAGCAGTGGCTTTCTCCTTGCAACCCTGCCATGCACACCATTGTTGTTCAGTGTTCTCCTGATGGTGGACTCATGAACATTAACATTAGCCAATGTGAGAGAGGCCTTCAGTTGCTTAGAAGTTACCCTGGGGTCCTTTGTGACCTCACCGACTATTACACGCCTTGCTCTTGGAGTGATCTTTGTTGGTTGACCACTCCTGGGGAGGGTAACAATGGTCTTGAATTTCCTCCATTTGTACACAATCTGTCTGTCTGTGGGTTGGTGGAGTCCAAACTCTTTAGAGATGGTTTTGTAACCGTTTCCAGTCTGATGAGCATCAACAATGCTTTTTCTGAGGTCCTCAGAAATCTCCTTTGTTTGTGCCATGATACACTTCCACAAACATGTGTTGTGAAGATCAGACTTTGATAGATCCCTGTTCTGGGCAATTCCATGTAAATGTCAACCTCACCATGCAAAAATAAAGCAACATGTAATACATCAAAACCACTAACAGAGATGTCACCTAGGCCTGTATTTTACAGATGTGAATAAGTTGAACCAATTTGTAACCAACCTAATATGTCACTGTCAGTCTTTCTTTCTTATAATGTAAACCCCAAGCTAAAATCAACTTTGATCATGTACAATTCTATATTATTGCCACAAGCCACAGAAATGTATGCTAAAATCCACAAAACAGCAAAACAATAGCCATCCTAAATATTATTTAAGAACTTTGATAGTTTTAGCTGATATTTAGAGAGTTTTTCAAAGGGTTATGGTGGTTAAATTGCTGATTTTCTAAACACATGCCATGTCTATTTCAGACGCGTCACATCCATAATGGAATTTCGTCACATCCATAACGCTGACTTTTCCTTCCGAAACTCTGCATGAAATACAAAATATTTTAAACAAAGATTTTTTAATATTCACCTTGGACCCCTCTATCAAATGGATATCTCCATTTCGACATTAGGTTTACAATTTCACAGAGTTTGATAAAAATGTCCAGTCACCCAAGAAAAGTGATACTTTTTCTGTCACATCCATAACGCATCTTTTATTGGCATTTTCCGGCATGCCCTAGATGTACTATGGGAATTGTTCTTGTTCTATCACTTCTCCAGTATGGTACAGCCTTAAAATATGCAACACCTGTTTAAATACTGGGAGACAATAAAACATGCACTGGGTCATTTGTTGCCATTTTGAGTTCAAGTGTCACGTCCATAACGCTGGAATTGCTCTTCTTTAAATAAAACAGGGTGCCCACTCACACCTGATTGTCATCCCATTGATTGAAAACACCTGACTCTAATTTCACCTTCAAATTAACTGCTAATCCTAGAGGTTCATATACTTTTGCCACTCACAGATATGTAATATTGGATCATTTTCCTCAATAAATAAATGAGCAAGTATTATATTTTTATCTTATTTGTTTAACTTGGTTCTCTTTATCTACTTTTAGGATTTGTGTGAAAATTTGATTATATTTTAGGTCATATTTATGCAGAAATATAGAAAATTCTAATGCATTCACAAACTTTCAAGCACCACTGCAGATGCCCTGGCCAATGCACGGGCCTGTTACACCCATATCTGGCATGGGCCTTGTATCTACACTATAAATCAATGATTTGCTCATCAATTATTAAGAGGGATCCCGAATGTCAGTGTTGTGGAATATCACTCTGGCTAACAATTTATATATGATTTAACTAGATATATGATCATCTGTACATGTTCTATTTAAACATAATTTGCCCAAGCAAAAGAGACAATAATGTATCTTTGATTGTATTAGTAAGATTGCTGTTTTGGCTTGTTTTCTGTAGTGTTTGTACAGCTTTGGGTGTAGTAGTTTACACAAAACCACTTTGTCCCTCCCTCTTTTAAGATTGGAGTATTGACATACTCGACTGCAGAGCTGAATCCGGCTCAAACAGCCACTGGGTACCGCAGTGTGTGTGTGTGTGTGTGTGTGTGTGTGTGTGTGTGTGTGTGTGTGTGCGCGTGTGCATGTGTGTGTAAATGGATAATGCAACTACAAAAGCAATTGAATGATATCTGACCAATTTTATGTTTCTTTTTAATGCATTAATGTAAAAAAAAAAAGCATTGCTTAGTAGCTGATGGGGTCTTTAGAGCAGGGACAGAAAGGAATGTTTTGGCAGATCTATGAACCATAATACCCTGTGGACTTCTCCTCTAGTCTAGTTCTTGTGTTACACTGTTTGACATTGTGAGTGTACACTGTGTATCAGGATGGTACAGAGAGAGATTTATGAATTTTGCTTATGAAAAGTCCCTGTGTAAACATTCAGAACATTCTCCCAATCCTCCTGTAGACTTCAGGGACGGCTTCGAAATGCAAGATGTGAGATGTTTTAAATAGCCTTTGGGTCATTGTCTCTGCAGGTTTTTCACATCTCCTGCAGTGAAAGTATAATTGGATATCTATAGGGATTCCTGAGTTTGTGAAAGATTCAGACTCATTTTTAATGTTCCTGTAGAAAGTTAGCAAATCCTATGAGAAAGATGAGCCCCCTGCAGGTGTATATGAGAATGCAGAGTTCAGAAGCTGGTGTACATGTCTTGGAAATTTTTATGTCACTTTTCATCTCATCTCATTATCTCTAGCCGCTTTATCCTTCTACAGGGTCGCAGGCAAGCTGGAGCCTATCCCAGCTGACTACGGGCGAAAGGCGGGGTACACCCTGGACAAGTCGCCAGGTCATCACAGGGCTGACACATAGACACAGACAACCATTCACACTCACATTCACACCTACGCTCAATTTAGAGCCACCAATTAGCCTAACTGCATGTCTTTGGACTGTGGGGGAAACCGGAGCACCCGGAGGAAACCCACGCGGACACGGGGAGAACATGCAAACTCCACACAGAAAGGCCCTCGCCAGCCACGGGGCTCGAACCCGGACCTTCTTGCTGTGAGGAGACAGCCCTAACCACTACACCACCGTGCCGCCTATGTCACTTTTGTTTCCTTAATAACATGTTACCTTCATTTTTCAATTACACCATTTTTAAAGCTTTATGACACAAAACCTCATTTTATTTTATTTTCTTCAGTGGCTGCACATTGACATTCATATGTTGAAATATTTACAACTGCAAATCAGGAAAAGTTGGGACATTATGGGAAATGCAAATTAAAACAAAAACACAGTGATTTCCAAATTTACTTTCACTTGTATTTCATTGCAGACAGTATGAACCCAAGATATTTCATGTTTCGTCTGGTCAACTTCATTTCATTTGGTCATATACATCCATTCCTGTATTTCAGACCAGAATCACATTCCAAGCACATTCCAGGTGATTATCATTTGGTACAAAATCGCTATCCAGGAAAAAGGCCTAGTTTTGAGGAGCAAAGATGGGCAGAGGATGTCCAGTTTGTCAACAGTTGCAGGAGAAAATTATTGAAATGTTTAAAAACAATGTTCCTCAAACAAAGATACAAAAGGATTTGGATATTTCACCCTCTATGGTGCATAATATTATTAAACAATTCAAGAAATTTGGAGGAATTTCAGTGCATAAAGGGCAAGGGCACAAGCCTAAGCTGAACACCCATGATTTCCAATCCCTCAGATGGCACTGTATCAAGAACCGTCATTCATCTATAGCTGATGCAACCACATGGGCTCGGGATTAATTTGGCAAATCTTTGTCAAGCACTACAGTACAGAGTTACATCCACAAATACCAGTTAAAACTTTACTGAGCAAAAAGGAATCCTTATGTTAACTGTGTCTGACTTCGCTGGGCTTAGTGGCATCTGGAATGAACCATCACACAGTGGAAATATATACTGTGGTCAGACGAATCAATATTCCAGGTCTTTTTTGTAAGAAATAGATACCATGTGCTCTGGACCAAAGGCAAAAAGGACCATCCAGACTGTTACTAACAAAAAGTCCAAAATCCAGGGTCAGGTAACTTGCACTTCTGTGATGGCAGCATTTAATGCAGAAAAGTACATTGAGATTTTAAAACAAGATATGCTGCCTTCAAGACGACATCTTTTCCAGGGATATTTCAGCAAGACAATGCAAAACCACATTTTGCACACATTACAAAGGCAGGGCTGTGGAAGAAGAGGGTGCCTGTTCACTCTGTCCCCAACAAAGAATGTGTGGAGAATTTTGAAAGTCAGAACTATTGCTCACTTTAAAGGGCATATCACGGGTAAATTCAGGAGCAAGATCGATGTAATTCTCCTATTTTGTATTAAACTTTGGTCAAATATCTGTTGCATTCTCTGCAATTTTTTTTACCTTGCGCAATACCAGAAAAATTCAGTTGAAATCAAGCCATTTGAGGCGAATTGGTCCGCCTCTGAAAAAAAACTTGGCATTTGGATTTCCTGGGAAACATTGATTTTCGTGACATCTGCGGGACGCCTCCCTCTGAATCCTACGCCAGCGCTGGTTTGTTTATGAGAAAACGACCTGGTGGTTTTCTGCAAATTTCTTTAATGTTATCGCGTAATTATTAAAATGATTAACAGATGTATCGTAGGAGGGTGTAGCAACACCAATCTTGATGGGATTAGTACTCATCGTTTTCCAAAAGACTGAACAATGAGAGAGAAATGGGAGCGCTTGGTCTACACAGGCTGTGCACTGAAACCGTGCAAAGCTCGCGCAGCCTGCTGGCGCTTCCGCAGGTGACGTCACGAATCTGGCTCCAGACTCACTTGGGATTTTTCCAGACGCGTTTTGTTATTTTATTTTTTTCTGCTGTAGACAGATGGCCTTGTGCAAAATTACCCTTCTGGATGAGTGTGTAAAGGGACATACTTTCATATAAAAAAAAAAAAAACGAAATTGGTCCAGAATATGCACTTTAAGACCTGTTTGCAGGAAGAATGAGACAAAATAACACCTGACACACTTCATCACTTGATGTCTTCAGTCCCTAAACCTCATTTAAGTGTTGTAAGAAGGAACAGTAACATTATAAAGTGGTAAATGCTTTACTGACCCAACATTTTTTGAAATGCGTTGCAAGATCCAAGATTGAAATAAATGTTTATTTTGAAAAAAGCAATAAAATTCACGAGGTAAAATATCAAATAATGTGCCGTTGTATTGTTTTGAATACAATACAGGTTAAAGATTATTTACAAATCATTGCTTTCAGTTTCAATTTCACCGTTCCAACCTTTTCTGATTTTGGGTTGTACATTCTTTCATGATTACATTTATTTATTTATTTATTTTTAATCACAATGTTTCCTTTTGTCTAAAGTCTTAATGAGACTTTCAGTGATGAATTATAGCATTTATTTACAAGTGGTGAACATAGAATTTACAAATGTACCATATTTGTGCAGTTATCATAGAAGGTCATGTTCATAAAGTACAAGCCTCAACGTGGGATATCTGTTCTGCCCTTTTTTTCCCCCCAAGTTGAAAAATGCCTTAGGAGCTTTGGTTTATGGTCATGTATTGACTGTCTAAAGTAATTAGTTTGTAATTAGTCAGATCTGGTGGAGCCAAGAGTGACACAACCCCAGGGATATAGTCCACCAATCAACAGTAAACTAATAGGGAAATATTAGTAATAAGTGTGTGTGTGTGTGTGTGTGTGTGTGTGTGTGTGTGTGTGTGTGTGTGTGAGAGAGAGCAAGAGAGAGAGAGAATATGAAATAAGAGGGTGCCATTTTGATTCAAGGCTATTCATGCTAGTAGACATCAAAAGGCTCAAATTAGCAAGATGCCCATCAATTACTACTGCAGAAACTCATTAAACTTAAATGAGTCCAGAGAAACTCAAGCATGAGTTCAGCATTCCCACTGTGAACGCACGCATCGTCACACACTCATTTATCTGGCTAAGAGCAAAAGTACAGTACACATTTGAATGGCTACACTGCAGGAGGAACTGAATGTTTTGTCACATCAAACTTCACATCATGTTTCAGAAAGCTTTTACTGGATACAGGAATAAGCATGGACATTACAGTACTAGTTACTGTATGACTGTAGAGTCGTTCTAAGCTGTAATCAAAAGTAAATGTGGCTTTAAAATGAATGAGAATATATTTAAATACATATGTGTTTCACATGGATGTGTAATGATGTATAACTAAGAGAAATCTGACAGAAACGGATTGTTATTATTAGTTCCAGTTTGTCCCTGTCCGCATACAGTGAGGCCCAATAGTCAAAAAGCACTCGTAAAAATACTTCTGTTTTGCATTCTTTTCTGATTTAATACAACAAATTTAAAGCTGATAGGCAACGGTTTTCATTTTATGCACATTTGAAACTTTATATGTTAAAAAATCTTCTGTAATTTTCTTCTGGTCCCAAGAAGTATTGTTAATAAGTAATAATTAAAATAAGTTAGTGCGGATCGTGGCGAATTTCTGTTCGGCTATTTTCGTGACCACTCGGCGCGTGACGTCATTTAAGCAAAAACAAACCGCTTGAGTTGAGTCCACTAACATTTACTTACATTGCCGTTCGGCTTGAGTGCAGACATGCGTTCAGGAATTTCCAAAAAAAAAAACAGGGCTTACTGTCGTGCAGTGAACTGTAACAACAGGACCGGTTCAGGAAGAAGTTTTTACCGTTTTCCAAAAGAGGAGAAGAGGTGGAGAGAGTGGATTGTGCGTATGAAACGAGAAGGTTGGCAGCTGAGTAAATACGCCGCTCTGGGCTCCGATCACTTCGAGGAGGTTCATTTTTGAAGAATCCCCATCTGTTGGAGAGTTTAGGTGTCAGTGTTGGACAGAGAAGGCTCAAACCTGATGCTGTTCCAACAAAATTTGAGCACAAAAGCAAGCAGTCAAAGAAGAAACGGACCAGCAACGCTCAAGCAAAAAGGAGAAGATCGGAGAGAAACATTTTTACCTTTGCTTGCAATTTTTCAAGTAAAGAATCCTGAGGGATCCTGTACAATCATTGTGTAAATGAGACAAAAGGGATAGTTTGTCATGGCTACATGCCAGCATGCTAACATGCTACTGACTAACATAAGTGTGTGTGTGTGTGTGTGTGTGTGTGTGTGTGTGTCCCCGAACGCAAGTGTTCCTAATGAAGTGGCCACTAAGCTGAAGTTAATTTGTCACCACTAAAATGATACCTGCAGACATGCTAATGGTTCACATGCCATTTGCATGCTAAATGTATGTGCGTGTTTATACAAACACACGTGTTCCTAATAATGTGGATAACCTTCTTGCTGTGAGGTGACAGCGCTAACCACTACACCACCGTGCCGCCCATGTTTGTTTCTCTCCAGAAAAAAAAGTATACTTAGAAAGTGGTTAAATAAATGAACCTCCTAAACGTGTGCTCGGTTCGCAAGTAAACACAGAGCTGCTCCTGGTCTGTTTGGCTTAAATGACGTCACGACGACGGCCCCCTGGTGGTGAAAGTGCGCATAAGTGAGATATAAACAAACCTTCGGAAATTGGGCAAAACAGTATATTTTAAGCATTTTATTCAATTTTAGGGTGCAAATTAGACACCAGGAAGATTGAATTCGCTTTTTGGGTCGTTCTTCTAGACAATAAAATTGATATTCTACATTTCACCTCCGACCGTTGCCTCATCTCATCTCATTATCTCTAGCCGCTTTATCCTTCTACAGGGTCGCAGGCAAGCTGGAGCCTATCCCAGCTGACTACGGGTGAAAGGCGGGGTACACCCTGGACAAGTCGCCAGGTCATCACAGGGCTGACACATAGACACAGACAACCATTCACACTCACATTCACACCTACGCTCAATTTAGAGTCACCAGTTAACCTAACCTGCATGTCTTTGGACTGTGGGGGAAACCGGAGCACCCGGAGGAAACCCACACGGACACGGGGAGAACATGCAAACTCCGCACAGAAAGGCCCTCGCCGGCCACGGGGCTCGAACCCGGACCTTCTTGATGTGAGGCGACAGCGCTAACCACTACTGTGCTCCATACTTAAGAGAATATGGTAATGCATCAACCTGATTTTTGATGGCTTTTGTGACCAAACGACATGTGTGTACCACCACAGGGAACCCAACCATAAGTGCAAGGCAACGTATCTCAAACACTTGATCACCGGACAATGAAATTTGTATCTTTATTTACACAAGATATATGTTTTTTTATCCAGCACTTATTTTTAATTTGCTTTAAAAAAAGTGGGATTATTTACATTTCTACACTCATCAGGAACTCCACTTTTAGGTAGTGCATAGGCAATGCTACATTGTCTTGTGACAGTGATACCAGAAATAAGATATGTAGCACAGTTATGAATACGTATTTATTCCTTTCTTTGACACCGTACATCATGCACCAGAAACAACACCACAGCATTTATTATGGTGTGACTCTGCTAGGTACCTGGTGGACAGCAGTGAACCAGCGCTTTCACTTTATAGCATTACTATATAGTTACCGTCCAATATAAAATTTGATGTGCCAAACCGTTGTCTTGTTACATCTTTCACATGTTGGAGCTCGGAGCATACAGCCACAGATTGGAAAGCACATACATACATGCCATTAGGATTAATTAGCATGCACCTGTTCCTGATTAGAGCTCAATCACAGCGCATAAATATAAGGACTCTCAGTAACACACAGACTTTGCGAAAGCCTTGTATTTTGTATCACTTTTTTGCTTTTGACCCTGTTTGTGCTTTTGGACTGTGAGTATTGTATTACCTCTGATATCCTGTCAGTGCCTCACTCAACCACTGCCTGTTATTTTGCCTCCATCTACATTTTGGATCTGTTTGCTAGTGTGTTTTCAATAAAACTCTTCCTGCATTTACTTCCGTCCACCACCCTTACATGATGGAAACTATCAACTGTTCAACAAGCTAGTGGACTAAAAAACTGTTTTAACTAGCTTTATATGAAACTGTTGTGAATATATTTCATAAAATGTGTTGGTAAATAATCCCACATTATTTTTTAAAAAGCAATTTAAAAGTAAGCACTGGATAAAAACGCATCTATCTTATACAAATAAAAATACAAATTTCATTGTCTGGTGGTCAAGCATTTATGTGATACATTGCTTTAGGCCCTGGTCACACTACAGCGCATGATGGATTTGTGAATATTTGGCAATGGAAAAACTGGGAGCGTCACCACCAATTGTGCGATGCACGGTGAATGTTCTCCAAGCTTTGCGAGTTGTTTTTTGGTGTGTATCCACCAGAGGTGGACAAAGTACCCAACTTCATTAGTTAAGTCAAAGTACAGATCCCACTGGTCAAATGTTACTCCAATACAAGTGAAAGTTGCACAGTCAAATTTTTACTTAAGTTAAAAGTACTGAAGTACTTACGGTAGCTTTTAAAAATACTTACGTAAGTATTAAAAGTACATTTTCTGTCACTGCATTGTTGTATTATTGCCACAACGCTTACAGTACCGAATGCCTCTGAAGCAACTGACTGGATTTACAAAATAAACACATGCTGTGCCATCATGGTAGCTTAACGTTAAGCTAGCTAGTCAGTGAAGCGCCACCTGACATGCTAGCAAACGCTTTTCAAACTTGAAATCACATTGGGTAGCTAATGTTACTAGAAAAGAAAGATTTCTACATTCTGTTAATTTGGCAAGATTATGCTACAGTAAAACATATTTCTGAAAGGACTTCAGATAAGTTAATGTTATTCATGTTAGCATAACTCCGTGTTTACATGCTAACTAACAGTGTCCAAATTAACTAGCTGTGTGGTAACGTTAGCCGTGGACAAGGCTACGGCAACTTGGCGGGCAAATCCATAGAAAGTCATTTGACTAACCAGACTGCATAGCTACGTTTGTAATGTTATCGCTAGCTCTAAAACCAGAGACAACTTCATTGCAAGCTTTCTCTTGGAATAAAACGTTTCTATACCTCAATATGCTCCCGCAGGTTGGATATCGAGTTTTTGTAGGCTGTGATGTGGTTCATTTTAGGCAAACAAAGCAAACAATTAAAATGAAATGAATAATCCTTTCAGAAAACTGAAACATGGGTTCTAGGTTTGGCCCTGGGGGCATGCATTCCCCAGAAGAACCGCCTCCTCCCATTCTGCCATCAACTGATCGTGTTCAAATAATGTTGCAGAGAAATCACTGAACTTGATTTTATCCCGTCTATGGACGTGACCTGACCCTAGTGGTTACTGATAGGCTGTCTCAGTGTCACCTGCGAAAAAAAAAACCCAATCATGTTTTAGAAGGGAAAAGAAAAAACATCCACTTTCAAAGCTGCTTCATAGTAATGAGTAATGAGGACCTTGATAGAAATGTAGTGGAGTGAAAAGTACGATATTTGTCTTTCAAATGTAGTGATGTTAAAGTCATAAGTTTCCAAAAAAAAACCAAGTAAAGTACAGATACTCAAAAGTGTACTTAAGTACA
The DNA here is from genome assembly GCF_027579695.1 of Neoarius graeffei. NCBI lineage: Eukaryota > Metazoa > Chordata > Actinopteri > Siluriformes > Ariidae > Neoarius > Neoarius graeffei. The sequence continues at coordinate 56,583,578 of NC_083572.1, forward strand.
GTACTCAAGTAAATGTACTTTGTTACTGTCCACCTCTGGTCTCCACCTCGTGAGTGGCCAAAAACTTCGTGAAAAATTTCAATGCATGTATTGAAATTTGGTGGCGATGTTTTCGTTGGCAAACTAAGCAGCAAATACTTGAAGATGGGTTTGGGTATACTTCTTGAAGCTCAGAGAATCTTTGCCAAGCCTCTTGAGATGTATTTGTCTCAAATCCATATCCCTGATGCTTGCGGGAACCTCTGTGACACAGCAGCGAGGCATAGCCTAACCTTCGCCGAGGATCGTAATTGGTTGGGCAAAGGGTTCATGAATATCCGGCAAATATTTGGCAAAGGTTAGACGATGCATTTGTGATCACTGCTGATTGATTGGCGCTGATGTCACACATTGTTAATCTATTGAGCAAGGCATCGGTGATCATTCTCCTGCCAGATGCCAATACGTACAAAACCCTCAGGCATGCTTCCTAGGAAAAATGCCAGGTCTCCTCAAAAGAACATCATTAAGTGTTCATTTGCTGTGTTATCACAACTTTTAGCCTGCCTGTACTTCGCCATCAAAATGCTTCATTTTCATCGATAACCCATCACAAAGCATCATAAGCTGTAGTGTGACCGTTGCCTTGCACTTGTGGTTGGGTTCCATGTGGTGGTACACATTCATGTGTACGTACAAAAGGGGGGAGTCCCATATACGATTCGTACATTGGGGGAGTGCCTGTTAGAGAGCGCACTTGTCCTGGGCCATCGGCATAGTGAGGTAGGGTGGCCAGTTCCTTTCCTCGCCGCCTTTAACTTCCCCAGTGTTTCCACCAGGTCCCCATTCACTGCTGGGTGGACAGGGAGCGAGCCCCAGATCCCCGTCGAGCCGAGGCTCGAACCAGGGACCATTCGCTTAGCGGTCAAGCGCTCTAACCACTTGGCCACCTGCGCTCCTGTGTACGTACATCATGCGGTCAAAGCCATTAAAAATCAGGTCGATGCATTTATCTTAAGTATGGTTCTGTGCTCCATGCACGCAAACTGCACACTAGGAGCTCTGCTATGAATAAGTGAACACTTGAACATGTGTTGTATGGATATTATCTTTCAGTATAAAGGAGGTTTTTTGGGGTTTGTTAATCTTTAATTAATGTTAGCGACTAATCGTGTGTGTGTGTGTGTGTGTGTGTGTGTGTGTAATGAAAGGTAAACATAAAGGAAAAAGAAGTATTCCTCATGGAATTTCTTATTTCTCACCCTTTCTTCATGCTTCTCCTCATCTCTGTCTCCTTGATACAACCTTGCACTGCTCCCCTCACAACTCATATCTTTCTTCCTTCTTCTGTTTCACATCTCACTGTGCTCAATCTTTTCCTTATACCACTCGTATTCCTTCTCCTCTCCCTCTGCTCTGCTCTCTATCTCGGTTTTAGCTGAGTAAGGAGCGCTTCTTCCAGGCTGTCTGGTCACATTAGTTTAAGCTTGTGCCTGGTGAATTGATGGACTACACTGTTGCTGGCTGAACAGAGGAGAAGTGGAAAATAGGTTGAGCATCCTCAGCTGTCATATATTTATCAGTATAAATGGCATAAATCAGCATAAAGGGTTCTGATACAATATGCTTTTTATTAAATCATAAATTTACTTAGCAGATGTTTATGATGCTTTATTAGTGGTAATCAATACCATGAGCTTACACCAGCGATCGGATACACTCCATCTCTGAGGAAAGAAAAAGGCTTGATCACAGAACATCTAGAGGACGTTGTTAAGGGTGCAATCACGGGGTGTACCTCCATGAATATGGATTTTAAAGTAGATCATTACTATTTAGGAATATTTAGGGCTTGTAAGTAGGGCAACATCATTTGTTCATATCGATGCTGTTCAAAACCACAAACAAATACACAACACACAAGAAAAAAAAAAGAGACTCATAAAGACCTGCTGTGCATTAGACAATTAGTGATGCTTGTTATTTAATTTAAATCACGCATTCAGGTTTTCTCTCAATTATTACCATGTGGTGTGCACGGTCACTGTAAAGCTTAAATATTGTTGTGGATAATCCAATATTCAAGATCACTCCAGATCAGTCAGGAGCCATTCCAGCATTGATAACTGTTATAGGTTCAATGTATTGCAGTTATGCAAATGAAAAAAAAAGTATTATTTTGTTAAAATTAATACACTTGGTAATTCAAGAAATACCCTGCCATAAAGAACATACTGTCGCTCTTCAGGAAAATGCTCTCTCACACACACACACACACACACAAAATTAACTCTTTGTTCAATATTAGTGCCAGTATGAATTTCTGTTTCCATAGCAATGGGTAGAAAATGTTCAGTGAGAGCCACCTGTGTTAATTTTTAGATTGTGTAAAAAAAACAAAACAAGAAAAAAAAAGGCCTAAGCAGTGCCCATCAAGCTCAAACTGTAATCATATTAATAGTAGGTCTCTTTCCTCTTTTGTCATTCTTGTGACAGAGAAAGCAAAGACAGAGAAACTTGCCACAGGTATCTGACAACCCGTATACACTACTAGTCATAAGTTTTGACACACTAGATTGAATGTATGTTTCCGTTAAAGGCTTATGGTTGAGATTTATTTATAAATGTACATATTGAGGTTAATGCTGGTGTATAAATATTTCTGAATCAAAATGCATTTTTAACTTTATGCAATTAATTTCACTTAAACCGAGTAGTTTTTACTTGAAATTAATTTGTTCCTCAAACAGTTAGTTTTCACTTAGAATTTAGAGAAGCTGTAACCACTTTTCATGGTTAAATTCCAACTCTAATATTTTATAGTGTTAATTTCTTCTTCATTATTATTATTATTAGTGGTGGTGGTGGCACGGTGGTGTAGTGGTTAGCACTGTCACCTCACAGCAAGAAGGTCCAGGTTCGAGCCCCGTGGCCGGCGAGGGCCTTTCTGTGTGGAGTTTGCATGTTCTCCCCGTGTCCGCGTGGGTTTCCTCTGGGTGCTCCGGTTTCCCCCACAGTCCAAAGACATGCAGGTTAGGTTAACTGGTGACTCTAAATTGACCGTAGGTGTGAATGTGAGTGTGAATGGTTGTTTGTCTCTATGTGTCAGCCTTGTGATCACCCACGTGCAATGAACCGGTGCTACAGGTGCTCTAGCCTCTGCCCCTTTTCTGTTTGCTGTCCAAAGTGCCCTTTTCATAGGGACTGTTTTTTTTTTTTAATATTTGTAAAAGATAAGTTAGCTCCAACATCAATATTCTCTACAATTTGACAATAATATATGAAATTATAGATTTATAAAATGACGTTTTTCTATGTAAATACGGGCATCAATCCGTGACGTCATGCATTCAGTGAGCCTCCGTGCAGAAAGCGCATGCAGGCGGTTGACAGTGGGAGACAGTGCGAGGAACGGCATGGAAAGGTCACACTGAAAGTCTCCTTTCATTTCTTATCTGAACATGCAATATTGTGCAGCTTAGAACACAACAGTAAATGCGTAGGGTTGTTTATCATTTAATGAAGCCGCCTAGGCTGTATTTAAACCGTTTGCTCCATCCATTTCATTAACGTGGCAGATTCGGAAACTTTAGTTTGAACGACGGCGTTAATAACATATTCTAGCAGCTTCGAAAACTTAAGGCTGAATGACGACGTCCACAACATATTCTACTGTATCAAGACACACAGAATGTTCAGTTGCAATTGAAATTTAGTTTTGAATAAAGTTAACTTGTGTGAAAAATTTGTTCCAAGTGCCCTTTTTTGAATGTTGAGCCCCTGCCCCTCCAAAGGTCTTTGCACGACCCTGCTTGTGATGATCTGGCGACTTGTCCAGGGTGTACTCCGCCTCTCACCCATAGTCAGCTGGGATAGGCTCCAGCTTGCCCGTGACCCTGCACAGGATAAGCGGTTACAGATAATGGATGGATTATTATTAAATAGTAAAAAAATTACAAATCAAGAAATCCCTTTTATGAGCATGTGTTTCTGAACTTTTGATTGGTAGTAATATAGAAATCACCCCAGCTGAGGCAGTGTCCTTGGTATTGACAAAGAAGCTCATTCTTATCTACCATATGTGTTGTTAAAACTTCGAGAGATTTTCATTTTTAACAGCAGTTGCTAAAACAGTGAAAAAGGAGTATTGTCTTTTCCCCTCACTGTCTCCTGGACTATTGACCGTTGTCTTGTTTTGGATCGAAGGTTTGATGTGTCATCTAATCTGCTGGACAGAATGTCTGTTTGCTGGGCCAAAGCACATAAAGCTTACATCTTTGTTCAGTAATTTGAGCTATGCAAAGCAGAAATACAAGACTAAAAGCTAAAAGCTGTTGTAGAGACATGTCAGCAACTGTTGATTATTTGATTAGCAAATTTGGGCTCAGTGGAGTGAAATGTCATATCAGATGGTCAGGTTGTGTTTGATGTTGCTTTCCTATACCCACCACCACGGGTTCTAGTTTAATTTATAAGTTATAGTTTGTAAGGTCTTTGATTGAAAATAGGAGTATACTGTTTACCCATGCGGATTTTAAAATGCATTACTGTTAAAACAATCAGGCAATTAGTCATTTTGTCAGGGCGGAAATAAATACATGTTATTGTTATGTCCCATTTGCTGATTTATTGAATTAAATGGACATTAGAGCTTTAGGCCAACAGTTTTAAATGATTTTTCCACATGGCTGATTACAAAAAAGGCCTAAATGACTGTTCTATTGTTCCATTACTTTTGCAAGGCCATCGATATGTTTGTGAATATACTGCTTTTCATTTATGTGTGCTTGTTATGTGCTTGCGTGTGCCTGTGTGAACTGGATGTTTTGCGTTACTTTGTCTGTGTAGGATTTCTTTACATATATTGTTCCTCTGTTTTCAGCTTATTCAAACATGGTATTTGATATTTCATTTAAAAGCATGTAGACAGTTTATTTAGCTGTGCTTTCTGAATCTTGTCTCCCCTGCCAATCAGAGAGCAATGCTAGCCAGTTGTTGATGTCTCATGTATGCAGAAGAGGAGACGTAGCTCCGATTGTGTATGAACAGCTGCCCAGTGATGTAACATGCACTCTTCACAATAAGATTCACAGAAAACAAATTGCAGAATATAACAATATAAATTCATAGAATAGAATTTCATAGCGTTTCAGCAGTAATAAAGGAAATGTGCAACATAGGACAAAACAGTTAATTTTCCAATTTCATTAGGCAACATGACACATGACCACACCATCTACATTTCACTTATTTCAAAACTTTGTATCTTGGATTGATGTAGATTTGATCATCCAACAACCCAGGAATCACTGACCAAGGATTATCTTCGGATTGGTCCATTTACTCCATGATAAATTAATCAAGTGTTAACATTTTGACAGATAAAGCAGCAGCCACTTTTTTTTTTTTACACAATATTTTGACACAAAGCATTAGCTGATATCACAGCTCATTTCCTTCCCCCTCCCCAACATAAAATCTATACACTTAATGTTAAGTAGCATGAGGCTGCAGCTACACATTCATACACCAACATTCATACGGATCTGAAATATCCATCCATCCATCCATCCACCCATCCATCCATTATCTCTAGCCGCTTATCCTGTGCAGGGTCGCAGGCAAGCTGGAGCCTATCCCAGCTGACTATGGGTGAGAGGCGGGGTACACCCTGGACAAGTCACCAGGTTATCGCAGGGCTGACACATAGAGACAAACAACTGTTCACACCTATGGACAATTTAGAGCCACCAATTAACCTAACCTGCATGTCTTTGGACTGTGGGGGAAACCGGAGCACCCGGAGGAAACCCACGCAGACACGGGGAGAACATGCAAACTCTACACAGAAAGGCCTCCGTTGGCCGCTGGGCTCAAACCCGGAACCTTCTTGCTGTGAGGTGACCGTGCTAACCACTACACCACCGTGCCGCCCACAGCTGAAATATATTTTCTTAATAAACGTATTTGTATTAAAAATGACTACTGTCTTGGGAAATAATTGGATTAAGCGAGCCATGGCTAATTGAGATGTACCTTAGTTAGCTAAACAGCAAAGTTAGAAGAAAAAATATATTCCCATCTCATGATGCTGAATAATAAGTCAAACTTATAGTTCTAGCCTGGCTCTTTAATAAATATATATTATTTACCAGCTGGGAGATCTGTATCGTGAAATACCGTGACTGAGGTCTTGAAAGTACTGAGCGAGGCCCTCTGGGCCGAGATCAGTATTCAAGGCCGAGGTCACGGTATTTCACCACACGGACCGTTATTAAGCTGGTAAATAATATATTTATTTTTTTCTTTTCCAAATTCTAACAGAAAACGAGAGCGCCTGAAAGGGAAAACCGAGCCGAGCCGCCATTTTGAATCCTCATTCACGGCTGTAATGAAAATGGCTTCCTCCTTGGTATACAAGTGCACTTCCATGGCAGGAAAAAAACTACATTTTGCCGCCTATGTAGTCCCCTATTTATACAAATAGGAGTCATTCAGGATTCAGCCATGTTTTTGCTTGGTGTTAGCAAATTAGAGGTTTTTAGCTTTCTCCTGAAATGTTTTCTTTTATTTCTTTTTCCTCAGGGTAGTAAAACTTGCTTTCGCTGTGAACACTGTCGTTATCGCTATCCATGCTGTAAAATTAATGCTATTCTCCTGAGAAATGCGAAAATAAATGTTGACAAAAATTGCTACTATGTTTGTTATTGTTGTGAACGAGCGAGTCATCAGAGGTCTGTAACCAGGGTCCATACCGTAGGATACGGACCCGCTCGCCAGCCAATCAGAGCGCAGGATTTGGACCGCGAAAAAAATAATACCAAGTACAAACTAAAATGGCACACAATTACATAAAATATCTCAAGTTAAATTTCCACCTTGCAAGCTGAGCAAAATATACTTTAAAAAAATTCCCCACCTTGTTTTTGCCATGTAAATTAGCTGCATGTGCCTTTTTGGCATTAAAGTTAGCAAATTTGTCTAAACGTCTAAAGTTAATAGAGAGTAAAATACATGGTCTCACAGATCTGTTAGAAATCAAACCAAACCAGTATTAAAAATAACAACGGCACACAATTTTGTTTTTGCATGTGAATATATGTTAAGAAATGATTTCAAGTACATCTTACCTTGAGAATTTTGCTCTAGCTGTCACCAGTGTGACTCTTCTCCCTGTGAAAATGACGGTTTCAACGTTATACAATTACCATGATGCTTATCACCAGTGTTGTAGTCGAGTCACTAAACCTCAAGTCCAAGTCGTCTCGAGTCCCCAGTGTTCAAGTCCGAGTCAAGTCCAAGTCATTAAAAAAAAAATTTGAGTTGAGTCCGAGACGAGTCTACTATTGATCTGAGTTGAGTCCGAGTCGAATCCAGCACTCCACCTGCACCATTTGACGGCGGCTGTTTTAGCGCCATTAATATTAGTTTGTTCCTGAACATGACGTACGGTATGAACAGGCAAATGTGTGATCTCTTTGTCAGGGAGTGTGAAGTATTCTGTCAGAGATGGTTGGGAGATGGATGTAAGTGCAGAAGGTGCATTTATTAATACAAGTGAAGACAAGTAAACAATCCAGAATGGCAGGCAAAATCGGAAAACAATGAAACGGGCAATAGGTCGAGCGAGGCACAAACAGGCTATCGTAGACTCAGCAGAATCAAAGACGAGAAACAGGAAATGGGGCTCAGGAAACCAAACAAGGAAATAAGGCTCAGTAATGTGTCAGCAACGCAATTCAATACTTTGCAAAATAAGTGCGTTTTCCCAGTTTTTATATAGGTGTGCTGATTGCGCCTTAATCCTGTGCAGGTGCGAATTGTTTACAGCACGTGCGTGAGAGTTCGCTTGGCGTGTCTGCTGTTCGGATCGCACCTGAGAGTCTGTCTGATGCATGTGCCAAGGCGCACAGGTGTGACACCCTTACACAAAATTAGTACAAAATTAATGTAGATATAAATAGCTTATGCCAAATTATTAGGGCATGTTACCAAAAAATAAAGAAAAAAATCAGAGTCCTCGTCTCCATTTTCCGGGTCCTAATGCAATTAATGCACGAGTCCGAGTCATCAGTCATCAGGGCTCAAGTCTGAGTCAAGTCACAAGTCCTTAAAATTAGGGCACGAGTCAGAGTCCTGGACTCGAGCCTGCTTATCACACACTCCAGCCAAAGTCACTGGACATGAACATTACCCAGTGACACAATGCATGAAACTTGCCAACCAAAACCTATTAACTACTATTGTAACTACAACATAAACCAGCCTTTAAGCGCTTCAAGAGCACATCGAAGCGCATTGACACAGTAATGCTTTTATGGCTGAGGACTACAGTTGACTTGCTACGGTAACTTTAGGACTGCAGTTGTCATGAACTCAAGTTTCCATCAGTGAACAGTCTATAACATCAACAAAACAGACTTCATGTTAAAACTGTTAAAAATGTTGTGCCATCACCCAAATGAGGATGGGTTCCCTTTTGAGTCTGGTTCCTCTCGAGGTTTCTTCCTCATGTCATCTGAGGGAGTTTTTCCTTGCCACCATTGCCACAGGCTTGCTCATCGGGGATAGAGTAGGGACAAAGTTAGCTCATGTTTTAAGTCGTTCAAATTCTGTAAAGCTGCTTTGTGACAATGTCTATTGTTAAAAGTGCTATAAAAATAAACTTGACTTGACATTGAATATAGTTGTTAAAAACATGTAGCAAGCTAATGTCATCCAAGCTGAAGATAGAGAGAGCCGGTGTTACTGTAACACTACTTGAATAACCCCATTAGTTAAAATTCCTCCACTGAAATCCTTCACCTGAGTTACTATCATTCCACAAATTTCCAGGGGGTTGTAAGCAGGGGATTCAATCTTATCCACAAAGGGCCGGTGTATTAAACTGTGAGTAGTAAATAAGTACTGACGAGCTTCTAAATGGTTGGTGTTAGCAGTGTTGTTTACATCATCTCTGAGAAACAGAGAGGATGTTCAGAGGCACTTAGTGAAGTGATTTATAGTATAAAATATGATATTTTATGTACAACAGTATACAATGAAATGAAAATGAAACGGCAAGTCAATGTCATTATCAGACTACAGGCGGCTGCTTTTCAACTAAATCAAACAGCTCATGTTTGGCACTTGCAGTAATGCTTTTATGGCTGAGGACTACAGTTGATTTGCTAACTTTAGGACTGCAGTTGTCATGAACTCAAATTTCCATCAATGAACAGTTTATAACATCAACGAAACAGACTTCATGTTAAAAATGTTGTCATCACCCAAATGAGGATGGGTTCCCTTTTGAGTCTGGTTCCTCTCGAGGTTTCTTCCTCATGTCATCTGAGGGAGTTTTTCCTTGCCACCGTCGCCACAGGCTTGCTCATCGGGGATAGATTAGGGATAAAATTAGCTCATGTTTTAAGTCGTTCAAATTTTGTAAAGCTGCTTTGCGACAATGCTTATTGTTAAAAGCGCTATACAAATAAACTTGACCCGACACTGAGTTTGTATAGAGCAGATCAGTCTACACAGGTTGTGTTCATTTTAAAACTACACATAACTATGTGTAAAAAAAGCTAAATTCTTCCAGCACAATTTTATTTAATATTGACATTAAATGTGTAAACTAGAGTGCTACACGTAATTTGTGTCATTTTTCTACACATTTCTTCTAAGAGTGTGAGAACAGTATTTATTAGCCCTTACCGTCACTGGTTAGTAAATGCTGTGTGATGGGGGAGATCTTAACAGAAATATATAAATTACAGATTTAAACTTTACATATACGAATTTATAAATGTATCCCTAATGAGCAAGCCAGAGGTGAGGGCGGCCAGAAAAAACTCCCTGAGATGGCATGAGGAAGAAACCTTAAGAGGAACCAGAATCAAAAGGGAACCCATGCTCATCTGGGTGACACCAGATAGTGCTATTATAAATAACTTGCTTTTTTTTATTTTTATTTTTTAAACTGCGTCCTATATGGTCAAATAGTGCAATTGTTTAACCAGGAAATTCATTATCATTTTAACATGAAGTCTATTTTGTTCAACTGTTCACTGATGGAGTCGAGTGCAAAACCGTTTGTGGCAGCTGCAGTCCTAAATTTTATTCTTACGTAATGACAGGATCTTATTCATCTGTCAGTGATGACATATTGAAGGCTTTCAACCTGTTGTGCTCCTTACTTTGCCAAATATCTAAAATAAGCAATGTCAACTAAGACGGAAAAAAAAAATCAGTTCTGTACAGATATTTCACCGGTATGAACACAGCATTTTAAATGTTGTAGGGTTTTTCATTTGATTTTTTTCTACTCCCCAGTTTCTACCTTGTAGCCCGAGGTGGAGATTATAGCATTTATGCCAATATACTGCATTGTCTTGTTCACAGAGATGAGATTACAGGAAAATGGAGAAGAAGCAGAGAACTGTAGCATGTTTGTGGGAGTCTGATATCCTGCAGTGTCTTTCGCATTGCTCTTGTATTGACTATCAGCACTTCTGGCTGCATCTTGTTGAATCTCCCAGGAAATCTTACAAACTGTAGCAAGCCTCCTGCTGTGGAAAAAACTCATTTAGCTCATTTATAGAGACATTTGAAGAAGAAGTTGACTGTATTATGTTTAATTAGATGTGTGTCTTGTGTGCAATCTAATCTGTGATCAGACTTGCTTTGGTTCACTTTTACCAAGCCAAGTCAACTTTATTGTCAAATATGCTATACATGCTCGACATACAGCACAGATGAAATATCAGTCCTCTCCGACCCACGGTGCAAACAGGCAATGCAATAAATAAAAATAGAATAATTGAAAAAACAAACAAACAACAAAATAAACAGTATAAACACTTGAGATAGGAACTAGACATAGACTAAACACTCAAACAATATAAACAGTATAAATAAACAGTATAAACACTAGATAAGAACAAGACATAGACTAAACACTCAGACAATATAAACAGTGTAAACACTAGATAAGAACTACACACAGACTAAACACTCAGACAATATAAACAGTGTAAACACTAGATAAGAACTACACACAGACTAAACACTCTAGATATGAACTAGACATAGACTAAACACTCATACACACACACGCACATATAAATTGGTTCAAATAACCAAACAGTCAAGGGCACTTGAGGTATAGCAGGTAAACATGAAACATGGATTGCAGGTGACCCCGCCCACCCATCTCACAGCTTCTTCAGCCTGCTGCCATCGGGGAGGAGACTGCGGAGTCTCCGGGCCAAAACCAGCAGGCTCAAGAACAGTTTCTTTCACCAGGCGGTCAGGAGGCTCAACTCCCTCCCTATTCTGCCCCTCCCCCCCCCCTGCCCTCTGCCACAGATTCTGCTCGCACACCCCCCTGCCCCCCTTCAGCATCTGACATGTCACCCTCACAGTTTCCCCCCCCCCAACACACACACACACACACACACACACATATATACATACTGTACATCTCATCGTTCATTAACACACTGAACTCAGGGACCGCACATCTCACTTTACCTCGCCCATTTGCACTATTCCGCACTACCTCATCTTAACAGCGGCTAGTTTGTTTATTCTGCTTATTTCATGTTTCATGTTTATCTGCTGTACCTCAAGTGCCCTTGACTGTTTGGTTATTTGTACCAATTTATGTGTGTGTGTGTATGTATATGAGTGTTTAGTCTAGTTACTATCTAGAGTGTTTATACTGTTTATATTGTCTGTTTGGGGCGGCACGGTGGTGTAGTGGTTAGCACTGTCGCCTCACAGCAAGAAGGTCCTGGGTTCGAGCCCCGGGGCCGGCGAGGGCCTTTCTGTGTGGAGTTTGCATGTTCTCCCCGTGTCCGCGTGGGTTTCCTCCGGGTGCTCCGGTTTCCCCCACAGTCCAAAGACATGCAGGTTAGGTTAACTGGTGACTCTAAATTGACTGTAGGTGTGAATGTGAGTGTGAATGGTTGTCTGTGTCTATGTGTCAGCCCTGTGATGACCTGGCGACTTGTCCAGGGTGTACCCCGCCTTTCGCCCGTAGTCAGCTGGGATAGGCTCCAGCTTGCCTGCGACCCTGTAGAAGGATAAAGCGGCTAGAGATAATGAGATGAGATGAGATATTGTCTGAGTGTTTAGTCTGTCCTGTTCTTATCTAGTGTTTATACTGTTTATTTATTCTGTTTATATTGTTTGAGTGTTTAGTCTGTCTAGTTCCTATCTAGAGTGTTTATACTGTTTATATTGTTTGTTTTTTCAATTATTCTACTTTTATTTATTGCATTGCCAGTTTGCACCGTGGGTCAGAGAGGACTGATATTTCATCTGTGCTGTATGTCAAGCATGTATAGCATATTTGACAATAAAGTTGACTTGACTTGACTTGAAATAAGCAGTATAAACAAACTAGCCGCTGTTAAGATGAGGTAGTGCAGAATAGTGCAAATGAGCGAGGTAAAGTGAGATGTGCGGTCCCTGAGTTCAGTGTGTTAATGAACGATGAGATGTGTGTGTGTGTGTTGGGGGGGGGGGGGGGGATTGTGAGGATGACATGTCAGATGCTGAAGGGGGGGCAGGGGTGTGTGCGAGTGGAATCTGTGGCAGGGGGCAGAGGGGGGAGGAGGGGCAGAACAGGGAGGGAGTTGAGCCTCCTGACCGCCTGGTGAAAGAAACTGCCCAAGCCTACAGATACAGTGAAAATGTTCAATGACTAGAATGCTATGAGAAAGTACTAATGTACAGTCGAAGATGCTGAAATTAAAATGGATAATCTTTTCTCTTTCAGTTTCTTGCTGGTGTTCTCTTGTTTGGTCCTCTCTGTGTTCTCAACCATCAAGGAGTATGAACAGAGCTCTGAGGATGCCTTGTACATACTGGTAAGGAATTTGCTATAAAGTACATCTGGTTAATGTAATGATCATTGCAAAGTCACTATTTTCCCTAAATTGTAGATTGAATTGAATATACACTCACTGGACACTTTAATAGCAAAAACTGAGACTCAGGTTCCTGTTCTTGGCTGACAGGAGTGGTATTCGAGGTGGTCTTCTGCTTTTGTAGCCCATATGCCTCAAGACTCGACATGTTATTCATTCTGTTATGCTTTTCTGTTCATAATGGTTGGAAAGAGTGGTTATTTGAGTTACTGTATCCTTCCAGTCATCCTAACAGGACCCCCCCCACACACACACCCACACACACACACGCACATACACACTGTTGTGTCTAAACTTGTGAAAGAAATTTACTTCACAACCTAACCCTGTTCTTGGTTGCAGGAGTGGAACCCAATGTGTTCTGCTGTTCCATGTTGAGATGCTTTTCTGCTCACCACGGTTGTAAAGAGTTGCTATGTGTTACTATATCCTTCCTGGCAGCTCGAACCAATCTGGCCATTTTCCTCTGACCTCTCTTATCAACAAGGCATTTCCACCCACAGAACTGTCGCTCACTCAGTGTTTTTTGTTTTTCACACCATTCTGAGACTGTTGTATGTGTGAAAATCCCAGGAGATCATCAATTTCTGAAACACTCAAACCAGCCCATCTGCCACCAGCAACCACACCGCAGTCACTTATACATTGAGATCACGTTTTTTCTTCTTTCTGACATTTGATTTGAGCTTTACCTGAAGCTCTTGACCTGTATCTGCATGATTTTGTGCATTGTGTTGCTGAGGCATGTTTGGTTGACTCCATAATTGCATGAATGAGCAGGGGAACAGGTGTTTGCCAATGAGTGTTCGTTAAGTGATCTGCAATGAATTACAGCTAAGTTACCTGATGGTGCTTGTCTTCTTTGTGTGTAAAGGAAATTGTGACGATTGTGGTGTTTGGAGTTGAATACATTGTAAGAATTTGGTCAGCGGGATGCTGCTGTCGATACCGAGGATGGAGAGGCAGGCTAAAATTTGCTCGAAAACCTTTTTGTGTCATAGGTAAGAAAATAAATTATTATATAAAAACTAATCTATTAATACAGTGTTTATTACAATATAGCCATTGAAGCATGGTTTGAAGTTTAATAAATGTTCAAATTATGAATTTACATTCCTTGAGTGGTAATATTGTCTGGATATGTATTTTTATGTTCTAATTCCATTTAAATTTACCTCCCACAAATGAATCCTGTATAACCAATATAGAACTGCATTAAGTGCTTAAGTATTTGAACATGATTCATGTAAATCCTGTACCTTTAAACCAGCACACAGGCACCAAGGCAGGCAATCCAAAATTACTGTCTCTTACTATTTTCAGAGCAGTTCACACCAAGAATTCCTGAGTGACCCATAATCACTTTTGGTTTTCTGTATACCACAGACATCATGGTGCTAATAGCCTCCATCTCAGTGCTGGCAGCTGGCACACAGGGCAATGTGTTTGCCACCTCAGCCATCAGAAGTCTTCGCTTCCTCCAGATCCTCCGCATGATTCGGATGGACCGCCGTGGAGGAACCTGGAAACTGCTGGGGTCTGTTGTCTATGCTCACAGCAAGGTAAATCAACAGAAACATGAACATGAGTCGTAACCTAAATGGTTCCGTCACTACAGAAACTGAAAAATGTGTGAGTAGTTCTCAGTGAATGGTTGCTTATTCAAATTGGTTCAGCTGTGTTATGTAAGGATGGCACAGTGGTGCAGCAGGTAGCATTGCCACCTCATAGTTCTAGGCTTCCTGGTTCAATCCTGAGCTCAGGTCACTGTCTGCATGGAGTTTCTGTGTGAGAACCTGGTGGGAGAAAAAAAATGTATGAAAGCACACCAGCAACATTCCTGGAATTAGTTCCAGATCCACCAAGATAAAGCAGTTACTGATGATGAATGCTTTAAATAAGACTTTCAAGGTTTCCACTCCATGCATAGCAAATTCTACAGGGTTGACCTAGCTCTTGTTGTCTACTTTAGACTTCTTACTTTTACAGAAAGTTCATTTGACTGACATAACAGATGACCAACCACAGACCGTTTCCTATAGCCACTCTACAAATATGCAACAGTATCCTTCTTTTTTAAACTTTAGCATTAATACAGCATTGCACAAAACTCATTAATAAAGCATGGAAGGGCAAAGAGCCAATCTGATTGTATCCATCAACATTCTGAAGCTTGTGGCCAGAAAAGGTTAATGGTCGGAGCATCTCATGCTGAGCTGAATTTAGCCCTTACAGTATTTCTAAGTGAAGAATGATTTCAGCACTTAGATTTTAATTAAACAGCAAGGCTTCACTGTGTTAAGTAATACAGTATATCAAATTTGTACTTACCTCTTACTTTAACCTTTTTAAAGTGTGTATTATCGATTGGATTATTGGATACTAGTATAAATTAATGTAGATGACATTTTCCAAGGATAGAATTTTAGATAGCAACTGAAAGGCAAAGTATCAACAAAATATCAAGGGAACAAAGCATCTAAACGTTAAAAAAAGTTTCCAACCTTTCTACCTTAGGATGCAGTTTAAATTGAACTACAACCCCAATTCCATAAAGTTGGGACACTGTGTAAAATGTAAATAAAAAACAGAATATGATGATTGCAAATCTTGGAAAGCCTATATTTCATTGAAAATAGTACAAAGACAACATATCAAATGTTGAAATTGAGAAATTTAATTTTTTTTTGAAAAATATATGCTCATTTTGAATTTGAAGTCAGCAACACATTTCAGAAAAGTTGGGACAGGGGCAACAAAAGACTGAAAAAGTTGTGCAATGCTAAAAAAACAACAACAACTAATTTGGTTAATTGGCAACAGGTGAGTAACATGACTGGGTATAAAAAGAGCATCCCAGAGAGGTGGAGTCTCTCAGAAGTAAAGATGGGGAGGGGTTCACCGCTCTGTGAAAGACTGTGTGGGCAAACAGTGCACCAATTTAAGAATAACGTTCCTCGATGTAAAACTGCAAAAAATTTGGGGATCACATCATCTATGGTACATAATGTCATTAAAAGATTTAGAGAATCTGGGGAAATCTCTGTATGCAAGAGACAAGGCTGAAAACTGACATTGGATGCCTGTGATCTTCAGGCACTCAGGTGACACTGCATTAAAAGCAGACACGTGTCTGTAGTGGAAATCACTGTATGGGCTCAGGAACACTTCAGAAAACCGTCGTCTGTGAAAACAGTTCATTACTGTATCCACAAATGCAAGTTAAAACCATATATAAGCAATATCCAGAAACACCGCCACTTTCTCTGGGCCCGAGCTCTTTTACAATGGACTGAGGCGAAGTGGAAAATTGTCCCGAGGTTTGACGAATCAAAAGTAGAAATTCTTTTTAGAAATCATGGATACCACATCCTCCAGGTGAAAGAGGAGAGGGATCATCCAGCTTGTTATCAGCACACAGTTCAAAAGCCAGCATCTATGATGGTATGAGGGTGCATTAATGCACATGACATGGGTAGCTTGTACATCTGGGAGGGCATCATTAATGCTAAATGATACCATATATACACGTTTCAGAGCAATATGCTCCCATCCAGACAAAATCTTTTTCAGGGAAGACCTTCTTTCTTTCAGCAAGACAATGCCAAACTGTTTTCTGCACATATATTAAAACTGCATGGCTCTGTAGTCAAAGAGTCTGGGTGCTAAATTGGCCTGCCTGCAGTCTAAACCTGTCTCCCATTTAAACTTTTAGCACGTTATAAAGCACAAAATACAACCCCGATTCCAAAAAAGTTGGGACAAAGTACAAATTGTAAATAAAAATGGAATGCACTGATGTGGAAGTTTCAAAATTCCATATTTTATTCAGAATAGAACATAGATGACATATCAAATGTTTAAACTGAGAAAATGTATCATTTAAAGAGAAAAATAAGGTGATTTTAAATTTCATGACGACAACACATCTCAAAAAAGTTGGGACAAGGCCATGTTTACCACTGTGAGACATCCCCTTTTCTCTTTACAACAGTCTGTAAATGTCTGGGGACTGAGGAAACAAGTTGCTCAAGTTAAGGGATAGGAATGTTAACCCATTCTTGTCTAATGTAGGATTCTAGTTGGTCAACTGTCTTAGGTCTTTTTTGTCGTATCTTCCGTTTTATGATGCGCCAAATGTTTTCTATGGGTGAAAGATCTGGACTGCAGGCTGGACAGTTCAGTACCCGGACCCTTCTTCTACGCAGCCATGATGCTGTAATTGATGCAGTATGTGGTTTGGCATTGTCATGTTGGAAAATGCAAGGTCTTCCCTGAAAGAGACGTCATCTGGATGGGAGCATATGTTGCTCTAGAACCTGGATATACCTTTCAGCATTGATGGTGTCTTTCCAGATGTGTAAGCTGCCCATGCCACATGCACTAATGCAACCCCATACCATCAGAGATGCAGGCTTCTGAACTGAGCGCTGATAACAACTTGGGTCGTCCTTCTCCTCTTTAGTCCGAATGACACAGCATCCCTGATTTCCATAAAGAACTTCAAATTTTGATTCGTCTGACCACAGAACAGTTTTCCACTTTGTCACAGTCCATTTTAAATGAGCCTTGGCCCAGAGAAGACATCTGCGCTTCTGGATCATGTTTAGATACGGCTTCTTCTTTGAACTATAGAGTTTTAGCTGGCAACGGTGGATGGCACGGTGAATTGTGTTCACAGATAATGTTCTCTGGAAATATTCCTGAGCCCATTTTGTGATTTCAATACAGAAGCATGCCTGTATGTGATGCAGTGCCGTCTAAGGGCCCGAAGATCACGGGCACCCAGTATGGTTTTCCGGCCTTGACCCTTACGCACAGAGATTCTTCCAGATTCTCTGAATCTTTTGATGATATTATGCACTGTAGATGATGATATGTTCAAACTCTTTGCAATTTTACACTGTCGAACTCCTTTCTGATATTGCTCCACTATTTGTTAGTGCAGAATTAGGGGGATTGGTGATCCTCTTCCCATCTTTACTTCTGAGAGCCGCTGCCACTCCAAGATGCTCTTTTTATACCCAGTCATGTTAATGACCTATTGCCAATTGACCTAATGAGTTGCAATTTGGTCCTCCAGCTGTTCCTTTTTTGTACCTTTAACTTTTCCAGCCTCTTATTGCCCCTGTCCCAACTTTTTTGAGATGTGTTGCTGTCATGAAATTTCAAATGAGCCAAAATTTGGCATGAAATTTCAAAATGTCTCACTTTCGACATTTGATATGTTGTCTATGTTCTATTATGAATACAATATCAGTTTTTGAGATTTGTAAATTACTGCATTCCGTTTTTATTTACAATTTGTACTTTGTCCCAACTTTTTTGGAATTGGGGTTGTATGACAAAGGAGACCCCGAACTGTTGAGCAACTGAAATTGTATCTCAGGCAAGAATGAGACAACATTTCTCTTTCAAAACTACAGCAACTGGTCTCCTCAGTTCCCAAACATTTACAGAGTGTTGTTAAAATGGAGATGATGCAACACAGTGGTAAACATGCCCCTGTCTCAACTTTTTTGAAATGTGTTGCTGACATCAAATTAAAAATCTCATCTCATCTCATTATCTCTAGCCGCTTTATCCTGTTCTACAGGGTCGCAGGCAAGCTGGAGCCTATCCCAGCTGACTACGGGCGAAAGGCGGGGTACACCCTGGACAAGTCGCCAGGTCATCACAGGGCTGACGCATAGACACAGACAACCATTCACATCTACGGTCAATTTAGAGTCACCAGTTAACCTAACCTGCATGTCTTTGGACTGTGGGGGAAACCGGAGCACCCGGAGGAAACCCACGCGGACACGGGGAGAACATGCAAACTCCACACAGAAAGGCCCTCGCCGGCCACGGGGCTCGAACCCGGACCTTCTTGCTGTGAGGCGACAGCGCTAACCACTACACCACCGTGCTGCCCCAAATTCAAAATGAGCATATATTTTCCAAAAACTATAACATTTCCGAGTTTCAACATTTGATATGTTGTCTTTGAACTATTTTCAATGAAATATAGGGTTTCCATGATTTGCAAATCATCATATTATGATTTTTATTTGTTTTACATAATGTCCAAAATTTATGGAATTGGGGTTGTATTACTGTTAAAAACATTAGTAAATTGTTTTTAGGATATTCTCAATAGAAAAGGATTCCATAACAGTATAAAACCCTGGGTATGAATGTTTCACCAAGGAGAACAAAGAAATAGTGAATAAGAGGGAAGAGTATCCTCATGAGCAAGCTAAACTGCCATGATGGTCTGTAACATCTTTAGCCATCTTAATGGCATTTTTAAATAAATATATTAAATAGATGTTCACATTAAAAATGGTGCTCCACCCCATTATAGTTTAAATGTGATTGAAGAATTGCACACAGAAACAGTATTTTAGCATGTACTGCCCAAGCTAATTTTCATATTCTTTTTTTAAATGAAAATCTACATTTCCAGATTTCAGTCTCTTCTTCAAGATTCAGGTTTCTTCTCAAAAATCTTCTTCTCTAAAATACTTAATTACTACACTACAAATTTGAAACCTCATTTGGTACCTTTGTACAATGACTCCAACTTAGAAACCACATGTGGGAGAACTGATCCAGCTGGAGGCATTATCTTATATTATCAAACCAATCTGCCATTTCCCTCCTGGTGATGAAGTGGATCTTGATTTGGCTCTCAGGATTGCTGACTACTACTACTTCTTTTTTTTTTTTTTAAACAAAGCACAGCTCCTTTATGCCATGGCATAGAGGCTATGGCCCACAGTCTAATGAAATATTCTGATTAAGTGTCCAGTAGAATGGATTGGGGGCATGACTGAGAATGTTTGAGCCATGCTTAGCTTGCCTTCAATTAGTTTTAGTATTCGGCACCCTATTTATCAAGTTGTATGACAGCTTGTGACAAAAGGCTGGTATACAGGACGTGCAGATGGGTAGGATTTCCCGTGAGGGATAGCCAAAATCAGGATGCTATCAAAATGTCTGCAGGAAATTCACATTACATCAGATCGATTAAACTAGATAAGCACATCCTCCGTTACAGAATGATCCCTGATATCTCCTCATCTATGGATGTGTGCTAGTCCTTTCTTTTCCCTAATGTAAGCTGCAAGCAAAAGGTCAGGATGATTTCTCTTCCTAAAATTCACTCATGTCTTTTGGTCTCCCATATTCAGTCCCTATGTATAAAGGTGCTCCATGTATCAGAGAGGTCTGTGAGGGGAGGGGTGACATGTCATGTCCTCATTAAATTCAATTAATTTTGATTGTCTACCAGTTGATATAGTGAGAAGGCCAACCATCAGAATTTAGCGTTGTCCCTGCCATTGTAGTTGTTTAAAGCTAGTAGCAAGCTATCAGCGTAGCCCTAATAAAAGCTTGACCAAGGAGAACATGTATGCATATTCACAGATCATATTATTAGTGTGCTATTTAAGTCATTTTAATATAGGATCAAGATCAGACAAGGTTTGCAAGTCTTAAATCATAAAATTACAAAGTCTATAAACTATACTCTTCAACATAACATTTACTAATTTTCAACCCTCTATATACAGTAATGTACAGTTAAGCAATTTTTATCCAGTTATTATATTCAGGGCAGTTTTTCGCTCTTTCAAACGCAATTCTTGGTTACATTCTTGCAGTGAAAGTGGTCTATCTATTATGCCACTCTCCTTACTGTATCTAAACCCATCTTTATTTGCAGATGCATAGACCTAGCTCTATTTTTAGATCAGCACATTTTGAGCACTGGCTCTTCTGAGTTGACTCTTCAGCACTTTTCTGCTCGTTCAAAAAATGGGATACTGTTTGCATGCAGTATCTAGAAGCTGCAGTCTTAATGATGCAACAGTCTTGCTATTTTTAAATAACCAATACACTTAATAAATAAGCGCCCCCCTGGAGGCCTGCTGGAATATGATGCTGGAATATAAATGAGTCTTATGGTATATCTATGTCAGTGAACTTCTCTGTCATGAAGTGAGAACCAGAACTGTTTTGATGAACAGATATTCAAAGCTACATTTCAGTGCCGTACAAATAAATTGCTTTTGAAACAATTAATCATGATTTTTCACATTATGTAGGTAATTATGTTCAGTGAGTTCGGCAGTGTTTGTATTCTGCAGCTTTGCGTTTAAAGTGCTTTGGCATTAGAGCATTGACAGAGTGTAGAAGAATGTGTGTTCAGGGCAGAGCAAAATAGTGCACCTTATGATTCATTATGGGCTGAACATACAGGATGAATGCACTTTCCAGGTTTCTCTATAATAATGGCTTGTAAACCTGGGGTAAATATGGTTACTCATTGATGTACAGTAGTATCTGGTTATTTGACCAATTACAGCTCTGTAAAATCAATCACATGGGATTGTGTGTAAGCAACTCGCATACAGTGGTGCTTGAAAGTTTGTGAACTCTTTAGAATTTTCTATATTTTTGCATAAATATGACCTAAAACAACATCAGATTTTCACACAAGTCCTAAAAGTAAATAAAGAGAACCCAGTTAAACAAATGAGACAAAAATATTTTACTTGGTCATTTATTTATTGAGGAAAATGATCCAATATTACATATCTGTGAAAGTCAAAAGTATATGAACCTCTAGGATTAGCAGTTAATTTGAAGGTGAAATTAGAGTCAGGTGTTTTCAATCAATGGGATGACAATCAGATGTGAGTGGGCACCCTGTTTTACTGTATTTAAAGAACAGGGATCTATCAAAGTCTGATCTTCACAACACACATTTGTGGAAGTGTATCATGGCACGAACAAAGGAGATTTCTGAGGACTTCAGAAAAAGCGTTGTTGATGCTCATCAGGCTGGAAAAGGTTACAAAACCATCTCTAAAGAGTTTGGACTCCACCAATCCACAGTCAGACAGATTGTGTAGAAATGAAGGAAATTCAAGATCATTGTTACCCTCCCCAGGAGTGGTTGGCCAACAAAGATCACTCCAAGAGCAAGGCGTGTAATAGTCAGTGAGGTCACAAAGGACCCCAGGGTAACTTCTAAGCAACTGAAGGCCTCTCTCACATTAGCTAATGTTAATATTCATGAGTCCACCATCAGGAGAACACTGAACAACAATGGTGTGCATGGCAGGGTTGCAAGGAGAAATCCACTGCTCTCCAAAAAGAACATTGCTGCTCATCTGCAGTTTGCTAAAGATCACGTGGACAAGCCAGAAGGCTATTGGAAAAATGTTTTGTGGATGGATGAGACCAAAATAGAATTTTTGGTTTAAATGAGGTGTTATGTTTGTAGAAAGGAAAACACTGCATTCCAGCATAAGAACCTTATCCCATCTGTGAAACATGGTGGTGGTAGTATCATGGTTTGGACCCGTTTTGCTGCATCTGGGCCAGGACGGCTTGCCATCATTGATGGAACAATGAATTCTGAATTATACCAGCAAATTCTAAAGGAAAATGTCAGGACATCTGTCCATGAACTGAATCTCAAGAGAAGGTGGGTCATGCAGCAAGACAATGAACGACCCTAAGCACACAAGTTGTTCTACCAAAGAATGGTTAAAGAAGAATAAAGTTAATGTTTTGGAATGGCCAAGTCAAAGTCCTGACCTTAATCCAATCGAAATTTTGTGGAAGGACCTGAAGCGAGCAGTTCATGTGAGGAAACCCACCAACATTCCAGAGTTGAAGCTGTTCTGTATGGAGGAATGGGCTAAAATTCCTCCAAGCCGGTGTGCAGGACTGATCAACAGTTACTGGAAATATTTAGTTGCAGTTATTGCTGCACAAGGGGGTCACACCAGATACTGAAAGCAAAGGTTCACATACTTTTGCCACTCACAGATATGTAATATTGGATCATTTTCCTCAATAAATAAATGACCAAGTATAATATTTTTGCCTCATTTGTTTAACTGGGTTATCTTTGTCTACTTCTAGGACTTGTGTGAAAATCTGATGATGTTTTAGGTCATATTTATGCAGAAATATAGAAAATTCTAAAGGGTTCACAAACTTTCAAGCACCACTGTATAGGGTATCTGAGTGATGCATGGTGGGACATTGGGTAGCATTGCTGCCTCATAACTCTTGGGTTCTTGGATTATTATCAGTGTGGAGTTTCTGTAGATGTTCTGTCTGTGTCCCTGAATGTTTTCTGCAGGTTCACTGGTTTCCTCCAACCACCCAAAAGCATGCCTGTAGGTGGATTGGTTATGGGAAATTGCCCCTAGATGTGGATAAGTTTTTAAACGTGTGTGTATGGTGCCCTGTGGTGAACTGGAGTCCTATTAAAGGTGTCTTCTTACCTTGTGCTCAGTATTCCTGGAATGACTCTGACCAGGATAAAATGATCACTGAAGATGAATGAACGTCTGATTTTGAAGCAATGTCCGTAAAAACTATCTTTGGCACAGTTCCTTTCTCCTCTATCTGTCCTCACAGCTCAGCATGCCAGATTGGTGTGGGAAACCCCAAATTCAACTGACTAACCTTCAGCAACTTTCTAGTTACCCTGTCATTCTCACTTGTGCCAGCTGGATGCCAGGCAACACTGGTGTGCCAACTTAGCACAATTTGAAGGACTATATCAAGAGCTCGTAACAGGACATGGCACAGGTACAGTTGTGGTCAGAAATTTACATACAGTGACATGAATGTCATCTTGGATATGAATGTCATGGCGATATTTGGGCTTTCAGTAATGTTTTTGAACTGTTCTTTTTCTGTGGCAGAATGTACAGTATACATCTTTAACTAAAAAAAAAACACTAGAATTTGGTGCACAAGTTTTAATTTTCTTTGGGTTTTCTGAAATCAACACAGGTTCAAAATTATACAAATAGGATCAAATATATGCATACAGCACACCTAATATTTGGGTAAAATGTCTCTTCGCAAGAGCCACCTTGACCAAACATTTTTTGTTTACCATGAACAAGCTTCTGGCAGAATTCTGGTTGGATATTTCATGACTCTTCATGGTAGAATTGGTAGAGTTCAATTATTTTTTTTTCTTGGCATGGACTCAACTTATAAGCACGGTCCATATACAGTATTTTCAATAGGGTTGAAGTCAGGACTTGTTTTAAGCTTAATATTAGCCTGCTTTATCCTTCACAACCAGCTCTGATGTGTGTTTGGGTTCACTGTCCTGTTGTAACTCCCAAGTCGTGTTCAAGTTTCTGATGGTTTATGCTGAAGAGTTCTGAGGTAGTCCTCCTTCTTCATTATTCTATCCACTTTGTGCAATGAACCAGTTCCACTGGCAGCAAAACAGCCCCAGAGCATGATGATCCTACCACCAGCAGCTGGTACAGTGTCCCTCTGTACATGATGGTCATTGTGGCCAAACAACTCAATCTTTGTCTCATCTGACCATACAGCTATCCTCCAGAAGGCTTTTTTTTTGTCCATGTGGTCAGCTTCAAACTTTAGTTAAGCTTGAAGGTGTCAATTTTGGAGCAGGGGGTTATTTCTTGGATAGAAGCCTCTTAGTCCATGGTGATGTAAAACTCACTGAACTGTAGACAGTGATCCATCAGCTTCCAGTTCATGGCAGGGCTGTGCCATGGTGGTTCCCTGATTATTCCTGACCATCCAAACCAATTTCCTTTCAGCGGAGAGTGACAGTTTGGGTTTTCTTGAAGCAAAGTGGCTTGGCAAAGTGACTACACCTCCCTGTAACTTGCATACAATTGTTTGAACTCATCTCATCTCATTATCTCTAGCCGCTTTATCCTTCTACAGGGTCGCAGGCAAGCTGGAGCCTATCCCAGCTGACTACGGGCGAAAGGCGGGGTACACCCTGGACAAGTCGCCAGGTCATCACAGGGCTGACACATAGACACAGACAACCATTCACACTCACATTCACACCTACGGTCAATTTAGAGTCACCAGTTAACCTAACCTGCATGTCTTTGGACTGTGGGGGAAACCGGAGCACCCGGAGGAAACCCACGCGGACACGGGGAGAACATGCAAACTCCACACAGAATTGTTTGAACTGATCTTGGAATTTGCAGTTGTTTAGAAATGGCTCCAAGAGACATTCTGGAGTTGTGCACATCTCTAATCCTCTTTCTCAGATCTGCACTGAGCTCCTTGGACTTTCCCATTATATTGTGTGTTGGTCAATCCAGTGAGTGCTGTAAACAAGCCCTTTTTATGAAGGCACAGAGAAACTACCAGCTGTAGTCAATCATGATCACTAACAGGAAGTTAAGAGACCTTGGCCTTGACAAGATAAAAGACATTTTGGAAGTTTCAACACCTCTGAATTAATTAAGTGAGCGTATGTAAATTTTTGACCCTGTATGTATAATTTTGACCCTGTGTTGATTTCAGAAAACCCAAAGAAAATTAAAACTTGTGTACCAAATTCTAGTGTTGTTTTTTTTTATTAAAGATGTATGCTATACATTCTGCCACAGAAAACAAACAGTTCAAAGACATTACTGAAAGCCCAAATATTGCCATGACATTCATATCCAAGATGGCATTCATGTCGCTGTATGTAAATTTCTGACCACAACTGTAGTTTCTTCCGTGCTTACAGGATGGCACTGCACTCTCGTCACTCACCCAGTTCTGCACTGTCCACTCTCTCATGTGCTGAGAAAAGCACAATTTCAGTGGGTCCTTCAAAGTCAAAGTTCCAATTACTGACATATAAAGCTCCAACAGCACATTTCTCACTCTGATACAGGTTTTGATGACTTTCTGAGGCCCCATTCGGTCTCTTTGCTCAAGTACTGTGCATCCGTAGCATTCACAGGGAATCTTTGTGTGCCGTACTGAAGAAAAAAAGAACATGTGCTAGCATTTGAGTTTGGCTTATTGAAGGCTCAGATACAGAGCCTTTACTTTCTGTATTTGGTATGACCCCATTGTGCAATAATAACTGCTACTAAACATTTCCGATAACTGTCTTGTATACTGCTCTGCTATACCTCAATGGGAGTTGTAATTGTCAATTGAGCCCAAGTTAAATTAATTTCACTAAAGCAGGGAGGTTATGTACCAGTGTGTATCAGTGTGGTGGGCATCCTTACAGTAACTCATAATTATTATACTACATATACAGTGGTGCTTGAAAGTTTGTGAAGACTTTAAAATTTTCTATATCTCTGCATAAATGTGATCTAAAACATCAGATTTTTACACAAGTACTAAAAGTAGATAAAGAGAACCCAAATTAAACAAATGAGACAAAAATATTATACTTGGGTGGCACAGTGGTGTAGTGGTTAGCACTGTCGCCTTGCAGCAAGAAGGTTCCAGGTTTGAATCTCATGGCCAATGCGGGCCTTTCTGTGTGGAGTTTGTATGTTCTCCCCGTGTCTGCGTGGGTTTCCTCTGGGTGCTCTGGTTTCCCCCACAGGTCAAAGAGATGCAGATTAGGTAAAATACCCAGCCACAG
The DNA here is from genome assembly GCF_027579695.1 of Neoarius graeffei. NCBI lineage: Eukaryota > Metazoa > Chordata > Actinopteri > Siluriformes > Ariidae > Neoarius > Neoarius graeffei. The sequence continues at coordinate 56,609,882 of NC_083572.1, forward strand.
GGTTTGTACAAGACAGTGTATACAGTGTCAGTCTGAAGCCTGGACAAGATTGGGTAGGGTTGTGTCATGAAGGGCATCTGGTGTAAAACCTATGCCAAATCAATATATGCAGAACAGATCTGCTGTGGTGACCCCAAATGAACAGGAGAAGCTGGAAGAAGGCAAAAAATATATACTTGGTATTTATTTATTTATTTATTTATTATATTACAGGCATTTAGCAAATGCTCTTATCCGGAGCAACATACAACATACCCAGAGCAGCCTGGGGAGCAGTTGGGGCTTAGGTACCTTGCTCAAGGGCGCTTCAGTCATTCCTGCTGGTTCAGGGAAGTGAACCAGGGACTTATTTAAGGAAAATGATTCAATAATATATATCAGTGTGCGGCAAAAGTATGTGAACCTTTACTTTCTGTATCTGCTGTGACACCCAGACAGGTTGCTAGATCATCGTAAGGCTGACACAGAGACAAGCAACCATTCACACTCACACCTACGGTCAATTTAGAGCCTCCACAATTAGCCTAACCTGCATGTCTTTGGACTGTGGGGGAAACCAGTGCACCCGGAGGAAACCCACGCAGACACTGGGAGAACACATAAACTCCACACAGAAAGGTCCCCATCAGCCGCTGGGCTCGGACCCAGAACCTTCTTGCTGTGAAGCGGCAGTGCTAACCACTACACCACCGTGCTGCTCGTCTGGTTTAAACCAAGAAGTTCTATTTTGGTCTCGTTCATCTACAAAATTTTACCAATAGCCTCCTGGCTTGTCCATGTGATCTTTAACAAACTGTAGTCAGGCAGCAATGTTCTATTTGGAGAACAGTAGCTTTCCTCTTGCTACTCTGCCATGCACGCTATTGTTGTTCAGTGTTCTCCTGATGGTGGACTCATGAACTTTAACATTATCCTATGTGAGTGAGGCTATGTTAATGCTTAAAAGTTGCCTAGAATTTAGCCAGAGTTCCTCTGTGAGCTTGTGGACTATTACATGCCTTGCTCTTGGAGTGATCTCTGTTGCTTGATCACTCCTGGGGAGGGTAACAGTGACCTTGAATTTCCTTCATCTGTCTGGCTAAGTATTGGTGGAACCAAACTCTTTAGGGATTGTTTTAAAACCTTTTCCAACCTGATAAGCATTAACAACTCTATCTGAGGTCCTCAGAAGTCACCTTTGTTCATGCCATGATACAGTTCCACAAACGTGTGTTGTGAAGATCAGACTTTGATGGAGAGATCCCTGTTCTTTAAATAAAACACGGCGCCCACTCACACCTGATTGTTGACCCATTGATTGAAAACACCTGACTCTAATTTCACCTTCAAATTAACTGCTAATCCTAGAGGTTCACATACTTATAATACATCACCACTCATACCACTCATTGATATGCAATATTGGATCATTTTCCACAGAAAATAAATAACCAAGTATAATATTTTGTCATCCATCCATCCATCCATCCATCCATCCATCCATCCATCCATCCATCCATTTTCTGCCACTTATCTGGGTCTGGGTTGGGGGGGTAGCAGCTTAAGCACAGCAGCCCAGACTTCCCTCTCCCCAGCCACCTCCACCAGCTCTTCCGGGGGAATACTGAGGCGTTCCCAGGCCAGCCGAGAGATGTAATCTCTTCAACGTGTCCTGGGTCTGTCCCGGGGTCTCCTCCCGGTGGGGCATGCCCAGAGAACCTCGCCTGGGAGGCATCTGGGGGCATCCTAACAAGGTGCCTGAACCACTTCAACTGACTCCTTTCAATGTGGAGGAGCAACGGTTCTACTCTGAGTCTCCCGAATGACCAAGCTTCTCACCCTGTCTCTAAGGGAGAACCCAGCCACCCTGCAGAGAAAACTCATTTCGACCACTTGTATCCGCGATCTCATTCTTTTGGTCACTACCCACAGCTCATGACCATAGGTGAGAGTGGGAACATAGATGGACCAGTAAATTGAGAGCTTTGCCTTTTGGCTCAGATCTCTCTTTACCACAACAGACCGGTTTAGCGTCCATATCATTGCTGATGCTGCCATGATCTGTCTGTCCAACTCCCGCTCCCCCTTACCCTCACTCGTGAACAAGAACTTAAACTCCTCCATTTGAGGTAGCAACTCCCTCCTGACCCAAAGTAGCCACTCCACCCGTTTCCGGCTGAGTGCCATGGCCACGGAATTGGAGCGCCATGGCCACAGATTTGGAGGTGCTGATCCTCATAATATTTTGTCAGATTTGTTTAATTTGATTCTCTTTAGGACTTGTGTGAAAATCTGATGTTTTAGGTCATATTTATACAGAAATTCTCAAGGCTTCACAAACTTTCAAGGACCACTGTTTATGCTGTTTTTAGTATACAGTACTGTAATGGGGCGGCATGGTGGTGTAGTGGTTAGCGCTGTCGCCTCACAGCAAGAAGGTCCTGGGTTCGAGCCCCGTGGCCGGCGAGGGCCTTTCTGTGTGGAGTTTGCATGTTCTCCCCGTGTCCGCGTGGGTTTCCTCCGGGTGCTCCGGTTTCCCCCACAGTCCAAAGACATGCAGGTTAGGTTAACCGGTGACTCTAAATTGACTGTAGGTGTGAATGTGAGTGTGAATGGTTGTCTGTGTCTATGTGTCAGCCCTGTGATGACCTGGCGACTTGTCCAGGGTGTACCCCGCCTTTCGCCCGTAGTCAGCTGGGATAGGCTCCAGCTTGCCTGCGACCCTGTAGAAGGATAAAGCGGCTAGAGATAATGAGATGAGATGAGATGAGTACTGTAATGTGGTTAAATCAGTTTGATATCCATCAAAAATAATTACCTTCATGCAAAAACTGATGATGAGCACATTTTATTTTCTGGATATACAGGACATGAATCAAAATGTGAATAAAAAAAATCAGTATGTGTCTGCAGTGTACTTGAGTAATAAAGAAAGTATAAAATGTCAACATAGTACTAATTACATAATCATATATAATTCTTGTGCATGTTCCTACCAAATGCTCCAGACGTCATTGATCATGTGGGTGTTGTCATGCTTTTCTCCAGACTTTTTTTTTTTTTTTGCCTTTGCTTTCACCTCAGGCTATGTGTCCAGTTCTCTTTTATAGAGAGTAGGTTAGAAAATTGCATTACATTAAATTTGTTAGAAGCTCTGGGCTAAAATGAGATTTATTTTACTCGAGTGCATTAATATCATATAGAAGATGAAGCACAAGCTCATTATCCAGTAATAAACTTAATCTGCTCATCAAATGGATTTAGTTGTGGGCCTGTGGAGACTCTGATGATGATGACTTTTGGTCCCTTTCTGTGTAATAGAGGACACAAGCCTAATGAACGTTTGTTTGGTTAACTAGATTTTTCTAATGATGGAACTAAATTGTTGCCCAAAACAGTATCATAGATTAATATCTTCCATTTTATTTGGATAAACACAGTTGCTTTGTGTTGTGGTAGGTTTATTTTTTAAAATTATTAAATTAAAACGTTCCATTAAAAATAGTGCTCACAAATGATCTAAGAGTACCAAGAAAGTTGATTCTATACTTTAAAAAATAGCACACTAAATGCATGCATGTTTCTCTGAATTTGTGCTTGTTTGAGTGCTTTATTTATGTGTGTTTGTGTTTGCCCTTGGCAGGAGTTGATCACAGCTTGGTACATTGGCTTCCTGTGTTTGATCCTGGCCTCTTTCCTTGTGTACCTGGCTGAGAAGGAGGACAACGAGATGTTTGCAACCTATGCTGATGCTCTTTGGTGGGGTCTGGTAAGCAACATCACATCGTATGAACAGCTATGTTGCCATGTGTAGGTATTCCATGGGAGGTTCCAAATTTGCAATTAATCCAAAGAATCAAGACAATGATACAGTACTATCATACTATGAGATTAACTCCTCACTACATTCTGTTTAGATTTCTGAATATGGCCCAAAATGCTGATCCTGCTTGCTGTTGAAGATGAAAATTGCTGATGATAGATGAAAAGTACTCATGCTGTTCTGATACTGTTTTCTATCACACAAACTTATTAAATTAGGTACTTTGCATCCGCAGTGCCCATGCTGTTATACTCTGACACAAACAATATGCCGTATGTCTGACTCATCAAACAAAGTACTGTGACAAGAATAGCAATTAGTCAACCTCTGGAATTATTGTCAACCAAGGTGTGCGTCAATACACACTGCCATGACAGTGCAGATTTAACAATAATAATAATAAAAAACTTATCAAAAAAGAAATAGATCCAAAGGTGGAAATAAATTAACAAAAATGGAAAGGCAGATGAACAGGATGTTGGACTTTTTTATACTGACTGTAAGGAAGTACAACTGTTCTAATCTTTAAATAAAACCTTCATTTCTCCAAAAGACATATAGTAATGACTACTGTCAGTGTTAAAAAAACAGATATAAATACACTTTAGTGTCTTTTTAGATCACACTGACCACAATAGGGTATGGAGATAAGTATCCAGTAACGTGGAACGGACGCCTTCTTGCAGCAACATTCACCCTCATTGGAGTGTCCTTCTTTGCCTTGCCTGCTGTAAGTATCTAGAAAACCTGAGAGGAGAAAAAAAACACACAAACTTTAACACTTTTTGTGTCGCTAAAACACAGACACTGCAGTCCTTTCATTGCAGTGGGCAAATCTGCCTTGTACTTAAACTCCTATTCTAAACCTACACTCCTATATACTGTACTTCTTAGGGAATCTTGGGCTCTGGCTTTGCCTTGAAGGTCCAGGAGCAGCATCGGCAGAAACATTTTGAGAAACGACGGAATCCAGCTGCAGGGCTCATTCAGGTAAATTACACTTTATATTTCCTTTATACTGTATTTTATGTACACAACATTCTTAAGGGCACCATGTCCAAATAATCGTAATTTGATTTGAGGATATTGCAATCTAATTGGCAGATTGATGATTTAAATTCTTTATTTATACTTTTGGTTTTTGGCTACGAGATTTCCTGGAGAGAAATATATATAATTCCAATTCCAAAAAAGTTGGGACAGTGTGTAAACTGTAAATAAAAACAGAATGCAATAAACTGCAAATCATGGAAACCCATTATTTGACAACATATCAAATGTTGAAACTGAGAAATCTTTATATATATATATATATATATATATATATATATATATATATATATATATATATATATATATATATATATATATATATATATATGTGCTCATTTTGAATTTGATGTCAGCCACACATTTCAAAAAAAGTTGGGACAGGGGCATGCTTACCACTGTGTTGCATCACCTCTACTTTTACCAACACTCTGTAAACATCTGGGAACTGAGGAGACCAGTTGCTGTAGTTTTGAAAGAGAAATGTTGTCCCATTTTTGCCTGAGATACAACTTTGGTTGCTCAACAATTTGGGGTCTCCTTTGTCATATTTTGCACTTCATAATGCGCCAAATGTTTTCAATGAGAGACAGGTCTAGACTGCAGGCAGGCCAGTTTAGCACCCGGACTCTTTTACTACAGAGCCATGCACTTTTAATATGTGCAAAAAGTGGTTTAGTATTGTCTTACTGAAAGAAGGAAGGCCGTCCCTGAAAAAGATTTTGTCTGGATGGCAGCATATTGCTCTGAAACATGTATATATCATTCAACATTAATGATGCCTTCCCAGATGTACAAGCTACCCATGTCATGTGCACTAATGCACCCTCATACCATCACAGATGCTGGCTTTTGAACTGTGTGCTGATAACAAGCCGGATGGTCAGTTAGGTTAATGTGGGGTGGCCTTGGGCTGAAGTGCCCTTGAGCAAGGTACCTAACCCCTGACTGCTCCCCGGGCGCTCTAGTGTGGCTGCCCACTGCTCTGGGTGTGTTCACTGCTTCAGATGGGTTAAATGCAGAGGATGAATCTCACTGTGCTTGAAGTGTGCATGTGATAAATAAAGGTTTCTTTCTTCTTTCTATATGCAGGGTCATGCATTTAGGTGGAAGTAGCAAAACATTCCTTTGTTTGTTTTTAAAGGCGTGGCAAAGCCTGAATATCAAATAAAATGTGGCACTTCCACCCAAATACATGATCACCCTATGTTAATGGTAGTTTTGTGGTCATGTTTGATTTTCTTTTTAAAATTCTTTTGCGGTTTTGTGTACAAATGCATTTTATGAGTTTTTATCTCCACCCATTTCAGTCAGAAGCAAGCCAGCATGGTAGTCAAGTGTAAACTAATTACAAAAATGTTTGACTTTCTATGGCTGCTTAGAAAAGCAAAGGATTTACTTAAACATTTAGCGTGTATAGTAAAAATATCTGAGCTGTTCAACATCACATCAAAGAAAATCAATAGACAAGCCTTAGTTTTGGTTGGGTTTTTTTGCATCTCCTTGAGTGTTCCTATTCAATGTTATAATTAATGTTTGTTTTATTGTTATATAACTACCCAAAATCATTTTGTGCATTTTGTTTTATTCACATTTTATATTAAATTATCTATTTAATATAACATGACCAATCTCTTCATTACATTAAGGAGCATGGTGCTTGTGCTAGTTATGTTGTGCTGTTTGATTTGACATTTTAGGCAGCTTGGAGAGTGTATGCTACCAATCTCTCTCGCACAGACCTGCAGTCAACTTGGGACTACTATGAGAGAACTGTGTCAGTCCCTATGTACAGGTATGAGGCTTGACAGAATTTCTCCCTGTCGATCTCAAAAGTCATGTAATATTTATTCGTATTTTTTCCAGAATCTCGGCTCCAATTCATCTCCTATACAGATGCACGCACATCCCCCCCCCCCCCCAACACACGCACATGCACCCCCTCTCTGTCCTGGTTTAATTCTCAATATATATTCTCCTTTGTGTCAGAAGAGAACAATGCACAAGTTGCATTGATCCAGACTGTGACCTTATTTTGAAGGGGGTTGGGAGGGGGGAAAAATCTGCCATAAAGTATTGCAGCTTCTATGAATGGGGGATTTTGTAGTATAACAGAATGAGTATTGGGGATCCATGTTCCTAAAAACTTTGTGAGACAAAGAAACTTTTAATGGTTTAATACAACAGCCTTTGATTGTATCCGCATAGGGCTGGTGTGGCTGCGGGCTTTCATTCTACTTGATAGTTGATTGGAAACCAAGATGCACTGATTGAACAAGTGGAATAAAGTGTGGCTCTTGCTTAGGAGGAAATAAACCCTCCAGCCAGCTCTAATGGTTTGTTCAAAGTAAAAAGTATTCTTCTAGGAAATAGATTCTTGAGTACATCTCAACGTATATTGAGAACATTATATGAATTACTGAAGGCATCTGCCATTGCAAATATCACTGTGTTCTCAGCCTGTCAGTCCACTGGGAGTCAGATTCATTTATTGGAAAATTTAAACTAAAGGTTATGTGAGAATCAGTGCCCAAAAGGAAAATAAACAAGAAGACAGAGACATCTATATCCTCCGTCCTATATACCAACTATATACCAAGTTTCAAGATATTATTTGTCACATTTTTCAAGTTCTGCTGCAGGAAACCAACCCTACCTCTTTACACTGACCTCAGCAGCCCATGGCATAAACCCACCGGACCTTTGGTCCAGGTGAGCTAAATATTAAAATTTCTCACATTTCTTAGTATCAGAAGGCACATACAGTTAGGTCCATAAATATTTGGACAGAAACAACATTTTTCTAATTTTGGTTCTGTACATTACCACAATGAATTTTGAACAAAACAATTCAGATGCAGTTGAAGTTCAGACTTTCAGCTTTAATTCAGTGGGTTGAACAAAATGATTGCATAAAAATGTGAGGAACTAAAGCATTTTTTAAACACAATCCCTTCATTTCAGGGTCTCAAAAGTAATTGGACAAATTAAATAATTGTCAATAAAATGTTCATTTCTAATACTTGGTTGAAAACCCTTTGTTGGCAATGACTGCCTGAAGTCTTGAACTCATGGACATCACCAGACGCTGTGTTTCCTCCTTTTTAATGCTCTGCCAGGCCTTTACTGCAGCGGTTTTCAGTTGCTGTTTGTTTGTGGGCGTTTCTGTCTGAAGTTTAGTCTTTAACAAGTGAAATGCATGCTCAATTGGGTTGAGATCAGGTGACTGACTTGGCCATTCAAGAATATTCCACTTCTTTGCTTTAATAAACTCCTGGGTTGCTTTGGCTTTATGTTTTGGGTCATTGTCCATCTGTATTATGAAACGCCGACCAATCAGTTTGGCTGCATTTGGGTGGATTTGAGCACACAGTATGTCTCTGAATACCTCAGAATTCATCCGGCTGCTTCTGTCCTGTGTCACATCATCAATAAACACTAGTGACCCAGTGCCACTGGCAGCCATGCATGCCCAAGCCATCACACTGCCTCCACCGTGTTTTACAGATGATGTGGTATGCTTTGGATCATGAGCTGTACCACGCCTTCGCCATACTTTTTTCTTTCCATCATTCTGGTAGAGGTTGATCTTGGTTTCATCTGTCCAAAGAATGTTCTTCCAGAACTGTGCTGGCTTTTTTAGATGTTTTTTAGCAAAGTCCAATCTATCCTTTTTATTCTTGAGGCTTATGAGTGGCTTGCACCGTGCAGTGAACCCTCTGTATTTACTTTCATGCAGTCTTCTCTTTATGGTAGATTTGGATATTGATACGCCTACCTCCTGGAGAGTGTTGTTCACTTGGTTGGCTGTTGTGAAGGGGTTTCTCTTCACCATGGAAATTATTCTGCGATCATCCACCACTGTTGTCTTCTGTGGGCATCCAGGTCTTTTTGCATTGATGAGTTCACCAGTGCTTGTTTTCTTTCTCAGGATGTACCAAACTGTAGATTTTGCCACTCCTAATATTGTAGCAATTTCTCGGATGTTTTTTTCCTGTTTTCGCAGCTTAAGGATGGCTTGTTTCACCTGCATGGAGAGCTCCTTTGACCGCATGTTTTCTTCACAGCAAAATCTTCCAAATGCAAGTACCACACCTCAAATCAACTCCAGGCCTTTTATCTGCTTAATTGAGAATGGCATAACGAAGGAATTGCCCACACCTGCCCATGAAATAGCTTTTGAGTCAATTGTCCAATTACTTTTGGTCCCTTTAAAAACAGGGTGGCACATGTTAAGGAGCTGAAACTCCTAAACCCTTCATCCAGTTTTAATGTGGATACCCTCAAATGAAAGATGAAAGTCTGGATTTATGTCCATGTCCATTATATAACTATAACCTGAATATGTTTCAGTAAACAGGTAAAAAAACAAAATTTGTCAGTGTCCAAATATATATGGACTTAACTGTATACATTACTTAATCAACACATATACCAACTTTCAAGACCATAACACTCATAGCTTTCAAGTTCTGCTCTGGAAACAAAACCTACCCCTAAGACTAACCTGAAAGACTAAATCTGAAATTGTTTCCATGGAAACATGAAAAATTAAAATTTCTCAAATTTCTTAGTATGAAAAGGCATATCTACATCACCTTGTTAACATGTATACCAAGTTTCAAATCTGTGTCATGAATAGTTTTGGATATATGCTCCGGAAACGAACATTGCTCTTAGAAACTAAGTCATGATCTATTTTTTTATGTAAAAATTTGAAAAAATACTTATTTTTTTCAAAAATCCTAAATAGCTAAAAGCACCAGTTCACATGTTGTGAGATGTGATATATATATATATATATATATATATATATATATATATATATATATATATATATATATATATATATATATGAGATATGGCCCGGAAATGAAAATGTGACCAGACAGACAGGCGGATGGATGGATGGATGGATGGATGGATGGATGGATGGATGGATGGACGGAACCCATTTCTAAAAGGCACATCTACAACCCCGATTCCAAAAAAGTTGGGACAAAATACAAATTGTAAATAAAAACGGAATGCAATGATGTGGAAGTTTCAAAATTCCATATTTTATTCAGGGCAGCACGGTGGTGTAGTGGTTAGCGCTGTCGCCTCACAGCAAGAAGGTCCGGGTTCGAGCCCCGTGGCCGGCGAGGGCCTTTCTGTGCGGAGTTTGCATGTTCTCCCCATGTCCGCGTGGGTTTCCTCCGGGTGCTCCGGTTGCCCCCACAGTCCAAAGACATGCAGGTTAGGTTAACTGGTGACTCTAAATTGACCGTAGGTGTGAATGTGAGTGTGAATGGTTGTCTGTGTCTATGTGTCAGCCCTGGCGACTTGTCCAGGGTGTACCCCACCTTTCGCCCGCAGTCAGCTGGGATAGGCTCCAGCTTGCCTGCGACCCTGTAGAACAGGATAAAGCAGCTAGAGATAATGAGATGAGATGAAATAGAACAAAGATGACATATCAAATGTTTAAACTGAGAAAATGTATCATTTAAAGAGAAAAATTAGGTGATTTTAAATTTCATAACACATCTCAAAAAAGTTGGGACAAGGCCATGTTTACCACTGTGAGACATCCCCTTTTCTCTTTACAACAGTCTGTAAACGTCTGGGGACTGAGGAGACAAGTTGCTCAAGTTAAGGGATAGGAATGTTAACCCATTCTTGTCTAATGTAGGATTCTAGTTGCTCAACTGTCTTAGGTCTTTTTTGTTGTATCTTCCGTTTTATGATGCGCCAAATGTTTTCTATGGGTGAAAGACCTGGACTGCAGGCTGGCCAGTTCAGTACCCGGACCCTTCTTCTACGCAGCCATGATGCTGTAATTGATGCAGTATGTGGTTTGGCATTGTCATGTTGGAAAATGCAAGGTCTTCCCTAAAAGAGACGTCATCTGGATAGGAGCATATGTTGCTCTAGAACCTGGATATACCTTTCAGCATTGATGGTGTCTTTCCAGATGTGTAAGCTGCCCATGCCACATGCATTAATGCAACCCCATACCATCAGAGATGCAGGCTTCTGAACTGAGTGCTGATAACTTGGGTCGTCCTTCTCCTCTTTAGTCCGAATGACACGGCGTCCCTGATTTCCATAAAGAACTTCAAATTTTGATTCGTCTGACCACAGAACAGTTTTCCACTTTGCCACAGTCCATTTTAAATGAGCCTCGGCCCAGAGAAGACATCTGCGCTTCTGGATCGTGTTTAGATACGGCTTCTTCTTTGAACTATAGAGTTTTAGCTGGCAACGGCGGATGGCACGGTGAATTGTGTTCACAGATAATGTTCTCTGGAAATATTCCTGAGCTCATTTTGTGATTTCCAATACAGAAGCATGCCTGCATGTGATGCAGTGCCGTCTAAGGGCCCGAAGATCATGGGGACCCAGTATGGTTTTCCGGCCTTGACCCTTACGCACAGAGATTCTTCCAGATTCTCTGAATCTTTTGATGATATTATGCACTGTAGATGATGATGTGTTCAAACTCTTTGCAATTTTACACTGTCGAACTCCTTTCTGATATTGCTCCACTATTTGTCGGCGCAGAATTGGGGGGATTGGTGATCCTCTTCCCATCTTTACTTCTGAGAGCCGCTGCCACTCCAAGATGCTCTTTTTATACCCAGTCATGTTAATGACCTATTGCCAATTGACCTAATGAGTTGCAATTTGGTCCTCCAGCTGTTCCTTTTTTGTACCTTTAACTTTTCCAGCCTCTTATTGCCCCTGTCCCAACTTTTTTGAGATGTGTTGCTGTCATGAAATTTCAAATGAGCCAATATTTGGCATGAAATTTCAAAATGTCTCACTTTCAACATTTGATATGTTGTCTATGTTCTATTTTGAATACAATATCAGTTTTTGAGATTTGTAAATTATTGCATTCTGTTTTTATTTACAATTTGTTCTTTGTCCCAACTTTTTTGGAATCGGGGTTGTACATCACCTTGTTAACATGTATACCAAGTTTCAAATCCGTATCATGAATAGTTTTGGATATATGCTCCGGAAACAAACATTGCTCTTAGAAACTAAGTCAAAATCTATTTTTTTATGTAAAAATTTGAAAAAATACTTTTTTTCAAAAATCCAAAATAGCAAAATGCATCAGTTCACATCTTGCGTGATATGTATACAAAGTTTCATGATGATATCTTCAGTAGTTTTAAAGATATGGCCCGGAAATGAAAATGTGACCGGACAGACAGGCAGATGGATGGACAGCCGGACAGACAGCCGAACGGACGGACAGAACCCGTTTCTATATCCTCCACCAAACTTTGTTTGGGCAGGGGATAATAAAGCATGCTAGAGTTCTTTTATTGGAACATGATTTCTTGATCATCTTCTCTCAACCACAATATTATAACCAGCCAGTGATGAGTTTCCCAAAAGGCTCTTAATGCTAAGAGCATTTTAACTAGGAGAGAGAGTGTTCATTGTGCTGCTTGCTCTACCATTTAATGATTATCTTTGTGCTGCAATGCTTTTGGGAAACTCAGACCAGATAAATTAGCAAACACATGTCCTGACTCTAGTGATTCTACTTCTACACATCTTGTGAACACATAAGTAGTTAGAGAAATATTAATGCAGTATCTTATATACTCCCTGTTCTTTCACTGCACTGCAATATGAACCCTGCAAGAGAATTTCCAAAATGTCAACATTCTAAATTTGAAAAGCAATAAATATTATTTTTTAAAACACAAATAGAAGCAAAATAGAACATAGCTCACTGGCAGTATCTCTACTGGCAAAACAGTATCTGTACTAACCTTTCACAATTCTACCTAAAGTACTACCAAGTCCTTAAAGGCTAGCCTTGCCACTTGGCAGCCATCTTGGTAATGCACCTGGGCAGTTATTTTGGGCTAACAAGACAAAGCACCTCTCTAAATGAATGGGGAGAGACAGCCATAACTGCACTTTCAATGTCAGAAAGAAACAGTCATCTCAAACAGTTTTCATGAACATGACAATGAGTTCAGTGTTCTTCAGTGGTCTTCCCAGTCACAGGATCCGAATCCAATAGAACACCGTTGAGATATGGTAGAATGAGAAATTCACAGCATGAAAGTGCATCAGAGAAATCTACAGGAATTGTGTGATGCAATCATGTCAGCAGGGCCGTTGACAGCTTTGGCTGGGCCCGGGACAAAATAATCTGAGTGGGCCCCCCCCCCCAAATAATCTGAGTGCCCCCCCCCCCCCACACACACACACACATACGCGCGCACACACATCGCCACACAGCAACCACCCACACCCAACCCCTCTTTTCACAGTCTCCATTCACTCCAACCCTTAAATAACAGGTATTCCAAGCCCATTATAACAGTCAACCATTTTATTTCAACATTTCAACATATTTACAGTTTGAACATTTCCTTAGTCTGCAACTATTCAGGTGCGAAATGCAATGCGCCGGACTTTTGCTGTGGCAAAGTCATCAATAAGGTCATTGAAGTCCAGTTTCTTTGCAAGTTCGTGATCTATAGAGAGCATAGCCAGCCCATTGAGCCTCTCCTGTGACATGTTTGAGCGCAGGTAGTTGATAAACCAAAATGATTGTTTACGGGATGGAACTGGGCCTCAATGAGAAGGGAGTTATGGCTTTCCCAAAATCTGAACATAGAAGCATCACCACTAGTGATGTGTACAGTGAGTTTTTCAGTGTATTTTTTTGTCTTGTTTTTCATAAACGTCCTTTCCGTACTCGATTTAGAATGTTACAAAAAAAATTGACACCCTCCCAACCACGTAACATTAGCCTATCTGACCTGGGGGCTGACACGTTTATTACGGATAAACCAAAAGGATTACAACGTTCCCTGGATATAGAACTGGACCGAGAAGATTTCAAAATCTTAACGTGTAAGCAACAACAATAAAACAGAGGTTGTTTTATTCATTTAGGGCTTATTAGGCTACTTTCATTAATTGCGCTTTTCATACAGGCCTATCATTTTTCACTTGAGCAAGGGAATTGTTTGAAGAGTATCCAGTCTAAGCGAAAGTTTAATGTTTTGTGACAGACTAACCTCAAAACACCCCATTTATAGCCCATTCGTTACATTAAACTCTATCTAGCTGGCAATTTCACATGCCGTCGTATCTACACGGGATGATTTCCAACAAAATAAGGTTTAATTAACAAGAGGCAGCGTTCCACGGGCTTTCAGCTAACCGGAGTCCAGCTCAGCGCAGCTCAGCAAGCGTGCCTAAAACATTTGGATATGATTGCGGGCCAATGTGCTATTCTTTGCTTCATTGAGATATATGCAACACAGTGTTATTAAACCGATATGTTTATGAAATAATTCAATGCCCTGTACATTTCAGTGTTCACTCAGTGTACCCTGCTATCCCCTACTTTATAATTATGAATGGCGCGTTGCGCGTGCTGGGGTTACATTACGGGGCTGGAAAAAAGTTATCTGTGTCTTACCTGGCTCAGCTGCCCCACTGCCTTCACCACCTGCTGCATCATCTGAATCTTTTCTAAAATATCTATGCAGTGAGCCCCTGAGGCTCTTGGCTTCTTCATCTCTTTTTCTCTTTTCTTTTCTTTTCTTTGCTCCTGACTTGTGCATGTTGGCAAACGGGCTCGCACGCTTATTGTCGAAGCGTTATGATGGAATAGTGCCGTGTTATTTGGCGCCTTAATCAAAGACCAAACCATTTCTGCATTAGGGGTGGTAGGTGGGTTCTTGAATCTATTTTCGAAGACAATAAAGGCAAAAGAACCAGAAATCATTCATTGAATGCAAATATAGCACATTTTTCTCCCCCAAATCAACACATTTTGAAATGAAACAGAATGATTAATGGCATCTTCATGAGGGACCAGTTCTGCCCCCCCCCCCCCCCCCCCCCCCATGCCTGGGCCCGGGACAAAATACCCGGTTGTCCCCCCCTGTCGACGGCCCTGCATGTCAGCATGGACCAGCATCTCTAAGGAATGTTTCCAACATCTTGTAGAATCCATGCCATGAAGAATTGAGGCTATTTTGAGAGGAAATAGAGGCCCTACCCAGTATTACTATAGTGGTCCTATTAAAATACTCCATATATATCCGTATAACTATCCTTCTCTCTATGACTTTCATCTTTCTAGCTTTTATATCACTGTAGCCACACTTTTTCACCTCACAAGGCAGACTGAAGCACTGCATACCCCATGCAGAACCTCACACCTTCAACTTTTTTGCTACATATTCATATACAGTACACACTTAGACCTGCCATGCACCACATTTTCTCACTTCAATTTGACTATTCTGCATCAGTCTTTCACACTTCAGGTTTATTTTCTTCCTGCTTGCAAATTTATACCTTGAAGCCCACCATGGATTTATTGTTTCTCCACCTCTTGCCACTGCACACTCGGTTCTAGCAGGCTGATAGCTGGAAACATGGCATACATCTGACATCCTTAATTCTGAGATTTAAAAGGTGGTGTAGTGGTTAGCACTGCTGCCTCACAGCAAGAAGGTACTGGGTTCGAGTCCACACTCCTGTGTGGAGTTTGCATTTTCTCCTCATGTTTGTGTGGGTTTCTTCCAGGTGCTCTGGTTTCCCTCACAGTCCAAAGACATGCAGGTTAGGTTAACTGGTGGCTCTAAAATGACCGTAGGTGTGAATGTGAGTGTGAATGGTTGTTTGTCTCTATGTGTCAGCCCTGCAATGACCTGGCGACTTGTCCAGGGTGTACCCCACCTCTCGCCCATAGTCAGCTGGGATAGGCTCCAGCTTGCCCGTGACCCTGCACAGGATAAGCGGTTACGGATAATGGATGGATGTTTAAATCTTTGTTACTGCTAGTCTGTTCTTGCCCTTTAAATATGCCTTTCACATTCTCATAACAAAGTGTCATGGAATATGTTCACACACATTTATTGTTTGCTTTGCCATGTTTGCATAATCATTATGTAGTATTTAGGAACATAAATTGACAGGCAACACACATTACTACTGTGATTAATTAACAGTTCTGTATTTTTTCAGACTCATTCCCCCCCTAAACCAGCTTGATCTGCTCAGAAATCTGAAGAGCAAATCTGGTCTTTCTTTTAGGTAACATAATAGTCTATAATTGCAGATGTATTTTATTATCACGTAATAATAATAATAATAATAATAATAATAATAATAATAAGCAATAACAATAATCAAAGTCATGCCCTATGGTTATTTCTGTTTGTTTCTAGATAACCATCCTGTCATATATTAAATATGTGCTTTCTCACACAGGAAGGAAGCCCAACCAGAGCCATCTCCAAGGTAAATATATTTTTCAACTCACATATGTACAGTTTACACGTCAGTTTTTTCTCTTTGGTCTTTACTGCTGTCATTCCTCATAATCATTAATGATACTTGTTTGTCTGATAGATAAAATCTGTTTGCAGCCAACTGTAAAGTTTCCTACTTGGCTTTTGTCAGACAATGCAAGCTGATTTTTTAAAATAAGTGGTTTAAATGATCACTGAGATTTATCATAATACGTTTATCATTTGCAGTCAGAAGGTCAGTCTGAAAGAGCGAGTGTTCTCCAGCCCAAGAAGCTCTGGAACAAAGGGGAAAAGTTCACCTCAAGGTCAGCAGCCACTGAGACGCTCTCCCAGTGCAGATAATATTGAAGACAGTCCTTCTAAAGTGCCCAAGAGCCTGAGCTTTGGTGACCGTAGCCGTGCTAGACAAGCATTTCGCTTCAAAGGGGCGGCTTCACGCCAAAACTCAGAAGGTGAGGGAATCTTGTAAAAATGTATGCATGTATAAGTACATTTTGTTTCTGAACCTTGGTTCAGTGGACAGTGGAAGGTCTGTATAATTGTATGTGTATTAGAGATTGATCTTTGGGGTTTTTGAGTGTTCAGGGATATTGTATTGTATTGTAGGTGATTTGTATGGGTGTTAAGTCATTGTTCAAATTCTGCTATCTCTATTATCATTTTAATTTCTGTTAAACTATACTAAAATACTAAAACATTTTTAAGAACTGAGGATTAAACTTCTTTTAATGTTGGCGAAAAATGAACGAATTGAAGTTACCTAAATTGACTGAATGGCTGCTAAATTTATAAGTTTTAAACATCAGGATTCTTGTTCTTTTTCCTATGAGTTATTGCATGTAATAAATACCTGGTAACTTGTGTTATAGCGTGACATGCTTTTTTTTTTATTGCTGGCATTTTTTGTAATTGTGCTCCTGGTTTTGGTGTAATGCGTAGCTTCTTTGTGTTGGTGAATATATATACTTTAAATGTGGAGTGGAAGCACAGAAACTCTGGAACAGAAAGTTAAACTATTTGATAATAGTGTAGTTTCTGCATGAATCATCTTTATCAAGTCCTTTATATTGCATAGAAATTATAGCTATTGTGGCTGCACCAGAGTTTGTGTATTTTTACAATATTTTTTGGGAAAAAAAATGCATTCAAGCTTGCTTCCTGGTCACACTTTTTACAAAGTGCAATTTTGCAAAGCCCTAAAAATGGCATTTTTATATTTAACTTAGGAAGTATTAGAAATCAAAGTGTATGTAAATGTTTAACCCAGTATTATTATTTTTTCTTTCTTGTAAAACTATGGGCTCTGGTAATAGCACATTGTGTAAAGTGCAACCTATCTGTAATCAATGTGTGCTGATTTGTCCCCCATTGTTTTTTTTAATGAATATGGATCCTGATGATGTCCTTTTCATTTCTCTGTTCGATGCTGATGCTAAAGTGCTGATTGAGATGCAGGCGGAAGATTTGAGGCAGAAGAGCTCTCCAGGTCAGGCAAACCAGATGGGTCCTGTACAACTTCTCCCCTTTAAAACAGCACTATTCAAAATCATACTAACTTTCATTCTAACTTCCTGTTGGTATATATACTGATGTTACTGACTTTTGAATTCTGATTTTTTTTTCCCTCATTGTAACTTTTATTTCACAAAATACATGCAACAGCCGAGCATGTGATTTGGTTACAACATACCACGTGCTTTCAACTGAATAATAGAAATGCTTGATATGTTGTAGATTGGGCATTACAGTACGTAAACAGTGGACCTAGCCCACATTTATGTTGATTAAATTCTTAGTATTTTGAAGACCACTTTGCTGTTTAGCTACCAAGAGCTTGTGAAATAAGATGCGAAATTAGTTCAAATTTAATAAATATTGTTTGTTTTTGTTTGTTTGTTTTATTTTCTGGAAAACTTGATGTGAATACATTGAGAAATTTCCTCTCAATTCAAATTCTTCTAAAAATTATATCTTGACGCAACCTGCAGTACTTTTAATATTGCAGAGTTTTACTCATAGAGTAATGGACTGTTTCTTGTTCTTATGGTTCATTCCATGAGGAAACACTTGCGTACTGTGCTTTTGTTTAATGTTTTAGATTTAAATTTTTTATTCCATTATTTTTAATTTACTTTACCTTATTCTTCCTTGGAGTTGCTTGATTTGAGAAGGAAAAAATGTACAGAATAGCATATAGGGCTTATCAATAAACAATAACAGTGACATTTAAAAATAATATAATATAATACATAATTTGTCTTTAAATGTTAGAAGTTTAAATAATAAAAATGTATATGTTTGCTAACTAATTTTATCTGCATCAAAGTTCAAGTGTATTTGCATTAATATGCTGTTAAGTCTAATGGGAATGTTAATTAATTTTTTTAGTTCTACCTTTAGTACCTACTAAAACAATGTTTTGATTTATTACACTCAGAACCATCAAATTTCCCTTTTTAGGGTTTGTTTCAGAAGATGTTAGTGATAATATCTTAGATAGTGTCTTCTCCCATACTGATACATACCGGTACACTACATACACATGTACACTATGTGCAGTAATTAATGGCAGTATTAATGAAGGATTAAGTCATGTACTGTATGTCTTGGTTTTGTTTCAAAATATGTCAGTGATTACCATCTAAAGCAAAATAGCACTTTGGAAATCAACCAGACTTTTAAGTAAAATGAATACATTGAACGATAGTTAACTAGTTAACTGCTAACATAATTGAACACTACAAATAACATTCATCTCAGCTTAAAAACAAATCTTTGGCAGAACTTCATGTGAGGCTACATTTACATTTCTTTATATTACATTTAAGTATGGCGGCACAGTGGTGTAGTGGTTAGCGCTGTTGCCTCACAGCAAGAAGGTCCGGGTTCGAGCCCCGTGGCCGGCGAGGGCCTTTCTGTGTGGAGTTTGCATATTGTCCGCGTGGGTTTCCTCCGGGTGCTCCGGTTTCCCCCACAGTCCAAAGACATGCAGGTTAGGTTAACTGGTGACTCTAAATTGACCGTAGGTGTGAATGTGAGTGTGAATGGTTGTCTGTGTCTATGTGTCAGCCCTGTGATGACCTGGCGACTTGTCCAGGGTGTACCCTGCCTTTTGCCCGTAGTCAGCTGGGATAGGCTCCAGCTTGCCTGCGACCCTGTAGAACAGGATAAAGTGGCTAGAGATAATGAGATGAGATGACATTTAAGTATGCCATTGTCCTTTCTTAAATAATTTCTACTAACCCCATTTCCAGAGAGTTGGAGTATTTTTCAAAATGCAATAAAAATGAAAATCTGTGGTTTGTTAACTCATGTGAACCTTTACTGAACTGACAAAAGTACAAAGAAGAGCTTTTCAATAGTTTTACTGACCAACTTAATTGTATTTTGTAAATATAAATGAAGTTAGAATTTGATGCCTACAACACACTCAAAAAAAAAAAGTTGGGACAGAGGTAAAATAAGACAAAAGTTCATAGGATATTCAAGTAACACCATTTTTGGAAGATTCCACAATAAGCAGGTTAATCGGTCACATGATTGGGTATAAAAGGAGCAGTACCAAAGGCTCAGTCTTTGTAAGCAAGGATGGGTTGTGGCTCACTCGCTTGTGCCAAAATTCGTGAGAGAATTGTTTGTTAGTTCAAAAAGAACATTTATCAATGTAAGATTTTAGGTCTTTCAATATCTACAGTACATAATATTGTGAAAAGATTCAGGGAATTCGTAGACATCTCAGTGTGTAAAGGGCAAGGTTGGAAACCACTGTTGAATGTGTGTGACCTTCAAGCCGTCAGGTGGCACTACCTGAGAAACCATCACGCTAATGTGACAAATATAGCCACATGGACTTAGGAGTACTTTGGAAAACCGTTGTCACTTAACACAGTCTGTGCTGCATCCAGAAATGCAACTTAAAACCGTATTACACAAGGAGGAAGCCATTCATCAATTCTATGCAGAAACGCTGCTGATTTCTCTGGGTCTGAACTCATCTCAGATGGACCCAAAGACAGTGAAAATGTGTGCTGTGGTCAGATGAGTCCACATTTCAGCTTGTTTTCGGGAAAACCAGACATCATGTTCTTAGTGCCAAAGGTGAACATGATCATCTAGTTTATCAGAGAAAGGTGCAAAAGCCAGCATCTATGATGGTATTGGGTGGATCAATGTCCACGGCATGGGTGAGTTGCATGTGTACAGTATGAAGGTACCATTGATATATTGTAGCATATACTGGGATTTTAGAGAGACATATTCATCAAGGCAGTCTCTTCCCAGAAAGTCCATGGTTGTTTGAGCAGGACAATGCCAGGCCTCATTCTGCACAGTCTACAACAATGTGGCTTCATAGACACAGAGTGAGTGTGCTTGACTGGCCTGCTGCCTGTCCAGCTCTATCTCCTATTGAGAATATATGGCACATCATGAAGAGGAGAATCAGACAATGGCGACCACGGACTGCTGAGCAGCTGAAGTCTTATCAAGCAAAAATGGACAAAAGTTCCAATTCCAAAACTGCAAGAAATGGTATCCTCAGATCATCAGATCCTTTTAAAAAGTGATATTAAAAGGAAAGGTGATGTAATACAATGGTAGTAATGCCTCTGTTCCAACTTTTTTTGAGTGTGTTGCAGGCATCAAATTCCAACGTCATTTATATTTACACAATACAATTAAGTTGGTCAGTAAAACTATTGAAAATCTTTTCTTTGTACTTTTTCAGTTAAATAAAGGTTCAAGTGAATTAACAAATCACAGATTTTTATTTTTCTTGCATTTTGGAAAATATCCCAACTTTTCTGGAAATGGGGTTAGCAATTATCACAAAAGATATATGTTTTGCTTAAGCTATAAAAATCATATGCATAAAATTGTATTTTATTTTTTAATCATATTCATAAGCAGTTTTATGCATAATTAGGTAACAAATAGCAAAGTAATTTTCATACCTTATCTGGAGTCTTCCTGAATGGTAATACTGTTCTGTATGTTGTTTGATTAATTTTAAAAAAGACAACACCTATCTTTATGTTCTGTTCTCTTTCTTTATTTCCTTCTCTGAGTGCATGTATATTTCATTTAATTCCAATAAGGTACACTTCCCAACACTGGTCCTGTCGTACCTCCTGTCTTGCAATTTTTAGTGTTTTCCCTGCTCTCAGTTCAGGAAAGGCTGTTAATAAGCAGATTAGTGTAAATGGGTTCGTCAGAGAAGGAAAAACACTACAATGTGCAGTACATGAGGACCAGGATTGGATACCTATCCTATAAGGCAAGACCAGCCCTACATACCGTACAGTGGTGCTTGAAAGTTTGTGAACCCATTAGAATGTTCTATATTTCTGCATAAGACCTAAAACATCAGATTTTCACACAAGTCCTAAAAGTAGATAAAGAGAAACCAGTTAAACAAATGAGACAAAAATATTATACTTGGTCAATTATTTATTGAGGGAAATGATCCAATATTACATATCTGTGAGGGGCAAAAGTATGTGAACCTTTAGGATTAGCAGTTAATTTGAAAGTGAAATTAGAGTCAGGTATTTTTAATCAATGGGATGACAATCAGGTGTGAGTGGGCACCCTGTTTTATTTAATGAACAGGGATCTATCAAAGTCTGATCTTCACAACACATGTTTGTGGAAGTGTATCATGGCACGAACAAAGGAGACTTCTGAGGACCTTAGTAAAAGTGTTATTGATGCTCATCAGGCTGGAAAAGGTTACAAAACCATCTCTAAAGAGTTTGGACTCTACCAATCCACAGTCAGACAGTTTGTGTACAAATGGAGGAAATTCAAGACCATTGTTACCCTCCTCAGGAGTGGTCGACCAACAAAGATCACTCCAAGAGCAAGGCGTGTAATAGTCAGCGAGGTCACAAAGGACCCCAGGATAACTTTTAAGCAACTAAAGGCCTCTCTCACATTGGCTAATGTTCATGAGTCCACCATCAGGAGAACACTGAACAACAATGGTGTGCATGGCAGGGTTGCAAGGAGAAAGCCACTGCTCTCCAAAAAGAACATTGTTGCTAATCTGCAGTTTGCTAAAGATCACGCGAACAAGCCAGAAGGCTATTGGAAAAATGTTTTGTGGACGGATGAGACCAAAATAGAACTTTTTGGTTTAAATGAGAAGCTTTATTTTTGGAGAAAGGAAAACACTGCATTCCAGCATAAGAACCTTATCCCATCTGTGAAACATGATGGTGGTAGTATCATGGTTTGGGCCTGTTTTGCTGCATCTGGGCCAGGACAGCTTGCCATCATTGATCGAACAATGAATTCTGAATTATACCAGCGAATTCTAAAGGAAAATGTCAGAACATCTGTCCATGAACTGAATCTCAAGAGAAGGTGGGTCATGCAGCAAGACAATGAACGACCCTAAGCACACAAGTCGTTCTACCAAAGAATGGTTAAAGAAGAATAATGTTTTAAGGTCAGGAGTCAAACTGACTGACCTTAATCCAATCGAAATGTTGTGGAAGGACCTGAAGTGTGCAGTTCATGTGAGGAAACCCACCAACATCCAAGAGTTGCAGCTGTTCTGTATGGAGGAATGGGCTAAAATTCCTCCAAGCTGGTGTGCGGGACTGATCAACAGTTACCAGAAATGTTTAGTTGCAGTTATTGCTGCACAAGGAGGTCACACCAGATCCTGAAAGCAAAGGTTCACATACTTTTGCCACTCATAGATATGTAATATTGGATCATTTTCCTCAATAAATAAATGACCAAGTATAATATTTTTGTCTCGTTTGTTTAACTGGGTTCTCTTTATCTACTTTTAGGACTTGTGTGAAAATCTGATGATATTTGAGGTCATATTTATGCAGAAATATAGAAAATTCTAAAGGGTTCACAAACTTTCAAGCAACACTGTATACCCTTAAATGCCTTACTTTAAAAAAAAATTCAGGTAGTTTTTTTTCATTCATGTTCTTTAGCCATTCAATTTTAAATGGCCTTGTCATATAATTTCTCGGCAGCCACATTTTAACCTACATATTGTCATCTTTCTTCCCCAATTTTTGCAGCAATTGAAGGGTTAATCAGTAAGACAATAATCACATGATTGTGGCCACTAAAGCAAGCTCTTTTATGAACCCTAGAAACAGGACAACCAACAAGGGTGCATGTTTCAGTTCTTGAGCCATTTCATGACCTATCATATCATGATTCCAAATTAACAACCTCAGCCAACTGGCAATGCTGCACTGATACCTGCATGTGAGAAAAGCTGATTAATTTCTGAAGTCCCTGCAACTTATCATTTAATGGGACCTTCCAGCTGGCATCACAGAGCACTGTAACAACTCCATAGTTGTCCAAAGTCTGTTATATATCACCTGAGAGGTTGGAGTTGTACAGCTTTTGTTAGGCTCTGTGATTTAGCTGGCATAATAAGCACGATTAGTACTGTAGTTACTCTAATGCCAGATGAACTATGGAGACAAATGGGATCACAGTTGACAAATACTGTAACCTAGAATTACTGCTCCAGCATAATAATCAACCAGGATATATTGAAAAAATATATATAATTGGTGTTAAAACACGTTTATCAGTGCTTCACTGAACTGGAAATCACAATAATAACATTGGTAAAGGGGAACCATGTACATTGCACTTAAGATAAAAGCAACAGTTCAGGCAAATACATTATTAAAGACTTTCACTTACGTGTTACTTTTAAGAGCATAAACACTCTTTACTCTTCTTCAGTGCCTTATAATTCCCCTTACATCGCCTACCATTAATAGAAACAATGGCATTTGTCTTACAGGTACTCTGAAAAATGAAATATCAAAGAACTCTTAACATATATGATTATCTAATATCTTTTAGTTTTGCCAATTTCTTTGCAGAGTGGCTGTAATTCAAGCTCTCATAGAGGTAGAGTGTTCAGCTCTAATTTTCACTTTGCCATATTTGCTGGCTCATGTTCTTCTGGGCTACAGTACTTTTGGTCTTTTTGGTTAAACCCTAATTTCTAACTTCTGGCTATCCCTACGCTCTCCTTGTGCATCAGACTGCTGTGATATCATCTGGCCAATGAGATGAGCTCACACTGCCCGTTAACCTGCCCTGACCTAACCAATATTCAACTGTAAACTGTCTTACTGAGCTGTGCAAGTTAATGGCTGTGGCTGGTCTCTGCTTGGTGCCATCCCAGAGAAAATGATCTTAAGACGAGGGAGATTTAGGGGTTTGTTTACTAATGCTGGAGTCCACTGTTTTCATATTGTCTTTTTTATAGAAGCCAGCCTTCCTGGAGAAGACATTGTTGATGACAATAAGAGCTGCCATTGTGAGTTTGTTCCACAAGATTTAACACCAGGAATTAAAGTTACCATCAGGGCAGTGTGGTAAGTAACAATGCACAGAATCCTTATATGCAAAATGTATAAACAGGGTGCTTACTGGTTTGTTCATATATTTAAAAATCTGAATCTAGCATTGACTGTATGGCCAAAAATATGTGAACATCCCTACTAATTATTGAGTTCAGTGCTTCAACCACACCAATTGCTAACAGGTGCATAAAATCAACCACATCACTATCTTCTCTTCAGCAGTCCATCGTTTTCGATGGACTTCATTTTTGGCAGACGCATTTGTGGGCCACAAGGCTGGGGTTAGATTGACAGTATCATCCGCAGTGGTTGCATCTGTATACTGACTGTTCCGGCATGGAATGTCTACATTCATGAGCTTTAAAATAATCTATCTGCCGTTTTGCTTCAGTTTCTGAGATTGACTTCTTCACAGTGCAGCGCCATTCATTTCAATCTAGGGCAACTCCCTCCCAAGTGTTGTTGTTCATGACAATGTTCATATGATATTTGAGCATATCTTTGTAGCAGAGTTGCCGTCCCCCTACTTCAATTTTTCCTTCATGCAACTCTCTATAAAGGATGGCTTTCAGTAAACGTTCATCAGGCATTCGTCTTACATGGCCAATCCATCGTAGCTGAGAAGCTGTGATAAGGGATTCTGCATCAACTGTCCCAGCACGTTTGAGCACTTCAGCATCTGGTATCTTCTCTTCCCATTTTATGTATAGTATTTGCCGCAGGTGCTGAAGTTGTGTCCTGGCCAACTTTTTGAGTTGCCTGTCATTACCATGTCATTATTTCTGTTGAGTAAAGCAGAGATGGCAAAACAACTGCATTGTACACTTTGAGCTTGGTTGCCATTTTGTCATGACAGGACCAGAGTCATTTTTGCAATGCACCAAAGGCGTTTGCTGCCGAATGGGTTCTCCTCTCAACTTTGAGATCTGATGAGTTGGTGTTTTTTGACCACACTCCCCAAGTATGTAAAAGAATCAGTGCTTCTCAGTGCTACCCCATTGACCAGTGTATCAGGTGGATCAGTCCCCCTGGGGCTGTACATAGGAGGGGGCTGGAACAGAAGTTCTGTTTTTAAAACATTAATCTTTAATCAAAACAAAGTTGCAGCAGATGAGAAGTGATCTACAATTTCTTGAATGTCATCTGCATCTGTAGCAACCAGGGTCGAGTCACTAGCATACAGAAGCTCTCTGACACGTATCTCTTTTGTCTTGGTTCAGGCCTTGAGTCTTAACAGGTCGAACAGTTTACCATCTGAACGAGTCCTGATGTATACACCTTTACCTAAGTTGTGAGACACGGTCTCCAAAATGGCAGCAAGGTAGAGTGTAAACAATGTTGGAGTAAGTACACATCCATGCTTTACTCTGTGGTTGATGGTAAAGGCTTCACTGACATTTCCTCCAATTGCCACTTTGCCTAACATGCCCTCATGGAACAGCTTGATCATGCTGACAACTTTTTCTGGACAGTCATCTGTTCTGAGCACCTCCCAGAGTATTTCTCTGTCCACCATACCAAACATCTTTGAAAAATCAACAAAGACTATATACGGTGGTTGCTGCTGTTTAACTGCCTTCTCCTGAAGTTCTCTCAAAGTGACAATCATATCAGTGGTTGCTCTTCCAGCCCTGAAGCCACATTGACTATCAGGGAGTACATCCTCTGAGATGGTCTTTAATCTGTTTAGCAATATCTTTGCCATGATCTTACCAGCTATTAATAAAAGGGAGATTCCTCTATGGTTTCCACAATCCTTTTGGTCACCTTTTTTCCTGTAAATGGTGACAATCTTTGAAATCCTGTGGGAGACATTGATTCTTCTAACAGGCATTGTACAGAATAGGTCCAGCAGCTTAGACTTCAAGATAAGACCACCTTGTTTAAATACCTCTGATGGAATACCATCCTGTCCGGGTGCTTTGCCATTTCTGGCGTCCCTCATAGCTTTGTTAAATTCTGCCATAGTGATAGGTTCACATAGCTCTTCTCTGACCGGTCTGGTCGACAGCCTATCACATGCACATCGGTCACCTGAGCCTTGCTGGTTTAGTAGATGACAGAAATGCTCCCTCCAAAATTCAGTGATGTCTTTCAAATCAGTGTACAGCCCACTCACTACCATGTGCTGATTTCACTGGGGCCACTGTGTTACTCTTTGGTCCATATACAGCTCTCAGTCCTGAAAACAGCCCATGAGAGTCATTCCTGTCCGTCATTTCTTGCAATTCATCTACTTTTTTGCTCCATCAGTTGTCTTTTAAAGAACGGTTCTCCATCTGTACTTTGGCTTTGATGGCCTTAAGTTTTGCTTCACTTCTTTCAGAGTCCTCTTTCAGGTGACAGATGTACAGCTTTTGCTTATCATCAAGTAATTGTTGGATTGACTCATTCTGCTCTTTAAACCAGTCAGAAGTTTTCCTCTTAGGGTTGCCAAGCACAGCGTTCACAGTGGCATGAATAATGTCCCTAAGTTGCCCCTAGTATTCTCCAATATTAGTCAACTCAATTAGTGGAACATTGTATTCTTGGAGCACTGATGTTATTGTTATAACCAGTCTCTGTTGGTGCTTTTCACTTGCCAACTTGGCAACATCTAATTTCTTGGGCGCCTCACTAGAAGTCTTTTGCCTTGGCAATAACAGCTTCAGTCTAAGTTATGATCGGACCATGTAGTGATCAGGTGAGCACTCTGCTCCTCGCATTATGTTAGTTGACAGAACTGTCTGTCAGGCATGTCTGTCCTTTGAGTTATACCTTTCAGGCATGTCTATCCTTTGAGTCACAATGTACTCAAGCAAATGGAATTGTTTTGACCTTGGGTGCATCCAGGTGAAATAGTTCTTCTCGGGTTGATAGAGAAAGGCGTTGGTGACACACAATTCTCTCTGAGCACAAACATTCAGCAAGAACTCACCATTGGTGTTTTTATTTCATTTCCCAAATTTACCAATAACATCTTCATAGGTGGCATGGTCCTTACCTACTCTGGCGTTGAAGTCTCCCAGAATGAGAAGTTTCTCTGCCTTTGGGATATCATCAACCACTTTGGCCAGTTCTTGATAGAAGGACTCCTTGTCTTCATCAGAATATGCCATGGTTGGAGCATACACATTTACCAAACTCAGGAAGCACTTCTTCCCGATAGGAAGGCGTAGTTGCATGAGACTTTCAGATATTCCTATTGGAAATGATGACAATCTGCCTGCTATCTCATTGGAGACAGCAAAAGCTACACCTGCATCTCTCTTTTCATTGCATTTCGCAATCCAAAAGAAAGTATGTGTACTTTCTTGAACCTGCCCTTGTCAATCAATTCTTGTCTGCTTTAAGGTCACGGTATCAATGTTGTATCTTTCCAACTCCTTAGCAATTAGTGATGTTCTTCTTTCTGGTCTTGAATCATTGTCCAGCATTGTCTGAACATTCCATGTTGTGACAGTCAATGTCATCTTCTTACACTTCTTACCACATTAGTGGAGACCCATTGGCCGTGGTAAGCCAGCCAGGTAAGTTTTGGACAAGCTTTCTTTACCCCACCTTTTCTAGGGGCTTCCCCTTCTTGGGCAGGCAGTGCTATCTCTAAAGAGGGCTGCCCAGACACTCACACAGCTGCCTCAACCCTGTTGTTGCCACAAAAAAAAAAATCAACAAGGTAGCAACCATCTAGCGTGAGCCACCTGTGTGCAGAGCTCATGCTAGCAGCTCCCAGCTTCTCAAGCCTGCTGCCGTTACATGCACTCCATTGCTGCAGGTCTTTCCACGCCTTCCAAAAACTTTTCTCAACACGTCTTGCACAGAAAAAAAATAAGGCAGACAGTGTAGTGCCCCCATTGACAGCCTCTCTGGACTTCCAAATCCGGTCTCAAGTGGTGCACAGGAGTGCAACAAACTTGATGGATGAGGAAGTTGCCCCACAGTGACAACTAACTACAACCCCAATTCCAAAAAAGTTGGGACAAAGTACAATTGTAAATAAAAACAGAATGCAATAATTTACAAATCTCAAAAACTGATATTGTATTCACAATAGAACATAGACAACGGGTGGCACGGTGGTGTAGTGGTTAGCGCTGTCGCCTCACAGCAAGAAGGTCCGGGTTCAAGCCCCATGGCTGGCGAGGGCCTTTCTGTGTGGAGTATGCATGTTCTCCCCGTGTCCGCGTGGATTTCCTCCAGGTGCTCCGGTTTCCCCCACAGTCTAAAGACATGCAGGTTAGGTTAACTGGTGACTCTAAATTGACTGTAGGTGTGAATGTGAGTGTGAATGGTTGTCTGTGTCTGTGTCAGCCCTGTGATGACCTGGCGACTTGTCCAGGGTGTACTCCGCCTTTCGCCAGTAGTTAGATGGGATAGGCTCCAGCTTGCCTGCGACCCTGTAGAACAGGATAAAGTGGCTAGAGATAATGAGATGAGATGAGACATAGACAACATATCAAATGTCGAAAGTGAGACATTTTGAAATTTCATGCCAAATATTGGCTCATTTGAAATTTCATGACAGCAACACATCTCAAAAAAGTTGGGACAGGGGCAATAAGAGGCTGGAAAAGTTAAAGGTACAAAAAAGGAACAGCTGGAGGACCAAATTGCAACTCATTAGGTCAATTGGCAAAAGGTCATTAACATGACTGGGTATAAAAAGAGCATCTTGGAGTGGCAGCAGCTCTCAGAAGTAAAGATGGGAAGAGGATCACCAATCCCCCCAATTCTGCGCCGACAAATAGTGGAGCAATATCAGAAAGGGGTTCGACAGTGTAAAATTGCAAAGAGTTTGAACATATCTTCATCTACAGTGCATAATATCATCAAAAAATTCAGAGAATCTGGAAGAATCTCTGTGCGTAAGGGTCAAGGCCGGAAAACCACACTGGGTGCCCGTGATCTTCGGGCCCTTAGACGGCACTGCATCACATACAGGCATGCTTCTGTATTGGAAATCACAAAATGGGCTCAGGAATATTTCCAGAGAACATTATCTGTGAACACAATTCACCGTGCCATCCGCCGTTGTCAGCCAAAACTCTATAGTTCAAAGAAGAAGCCGTATCTAAACATGATCCAGAAGTGCAGACATCTTCTCTGGGCCAAGGCTCATTTAAAATAGACTGTGGCAAAGTGGAAAACTGTTCTGTGGTCAGACGAATCAAAATTTGAAGTTCTTTATGGAAATCAGGGACGCCGTGTCATTCGGACTAAAGAGGAGAAGGACGACCCAAGTTGTTATCAGCACTCAGTTCAGAAGCCTGCATCTCTGATGGTATGGGGTTGCATTAGTGTGTGTGGCATGGGCAGCTTACACATCTGGAAAGACACCATCAATGCTGAAAGGTATATCCAGGTTCTAGAGCAACATATGCTCCCATCCAGACGACGTCTCTTTTAGGGAAGACCTTGCATTTTCCAACATGACAATACCAAACCACATACTGCATCAATTACAGCATCATGGCTGCGTAGAAGAAGGGTCCGGGTACTGAACTGGCCAGCCTGCAGTCCAGATCTTTCACCCTTATAAAACATTTGGCGCATCATAAAACGGAAGATATGACAAAAAAGACCTAAGACAGTTGAGCAACTCCTACATTAGACAAGAATGGGTTAACATTCCTATCCCTAAACTTGAGCAACTTGTCTCCTCAGTCCCCAGACGTTTACAGACTGTTGTAAAGAGAAAAGGGGATGTCTCACAGTGGTAAACATGGCCTTGTCCCAACTTTTTTGAGATGTGTTGTTGTCATGACATTTAAAATCACCTAATTTTTCTCTTTAAATGATACATTTTCTCAGTTTAAACATTTGATATGTCATCTATGTTCTATTCTGAATAAAATATGGAATTTTGAAACTTCCACGTCATTGCAGTCCGTTTTTATTTACAATTTGTTCTTTGTCCCAACTTTTTGGAATCGGGGTTGTAGTCTAGTGGTGCCATCAGTTGACCAGTGGTTCTTCCGCATGCCACTGAAGTAGCTGTGCCATTGACTCGAAAAGGACTCAACTGCTACAAACCACCATAGAACGCCCTGCTGTCAATGCCCTTATTGGACACAGTTTAACGTCATGCCCAGGACAAGCGCATAACCATAGAATCTCCACAAGTAAAATTAGTAGTAGAATGGGTCGTATTGAAGAACTCAATTATTTTAAACATAGTACTGTCATCGGATGCCACCTTTGCCAGTCAGTTTGTGAAATTTCTGCCCATTTAGGTCTGCCCCGGTCAACTGTAAGTGTGATTATTGTGAAATGGAAGCATCTAGGAGCAACAACAGCTCAGCCACCAAGTGGTAGACCATGCAAACTCACAGGACAGGGCTACCAAATGCTATAGCACATAGTACATTAAGACCACCTCTCCTCTGTTGCATCACTCAATACAGAAATCCAAACTGCCTCTGAAAGCAACATCAGCACAGGTACATTGGGAACTTCATGAAATGGGTTCATAAATGGGTGCCCCGTGTACAACACGAGGTCCATGAAGATATTGTTTCACTGAATGAGCACAAATTCCCACAGACATGGTCTAAAATCTTGTGGAAGAAGAGTGGAAGCTGTTATAGCTGCAAAAGAAGGGACTAACTCCATATTCATGCTCATAGTTTTGGAGTGGGATGTCCAATAAGGGGCAGCACGGTGGTGTAGTGGTTAGCACTGTTGCCTCACAGCAAGAAGGTCCTGGGTTCGAGCCCAGCGGCCGACAAGAGCCTTTCTGTGTGGAGTTTGCATGTTCTCCCCGTGTCTGTATGGGTTTCCTCCAGGTACTCCGGTTTCCTCCACAGTCCAAAGACATGCAGGTTAGGCTAATTGGAAGCTCTGAATTGACTGTAGGTGTGAGTGTGAATGGTTGTTTGTCTCTATGTGTTGGCCCTACAATGATCTGGCGACTTGTCCAGGGTGTACCCTGCCTCTTGCCCATAGCCAGCTGGGATAGACTCCAGCTTGCCTGTGACCCTGTACAGGATAAGCGGCTACAGATAATGGATGGATGGATGTCCAATAAGCTTATACAGCTGTTATGGCCAGGTGTCCAAATACATTTGGTCATATAGAGTACAGTATAATTAATAGCTTCTCATTTTATGCTATTTTCCAGGATATTTTAACAATACATATCACAGTCGCTCAAGGTGTCACTTTCTATGCATTAAACAATACAAGTCATGTATGCATTCCAAAAATTCAAGAAGCACATTTGCTCTATTGAAACCATTACACGTTTACAAATTTAAGTAAAGGAATTCTGTCAGTTGTAGGATAACAAGCTTTAGGCCACTGGAAAGAAAAGCACGGTCACGCGAGAAGACATCAGGCTTTATTTTCATGTGGAAGGCAGGGATATTAACCTTGTCCAACAAAGTTGTAATTTCAAGTGCCTTGCCACAGCATCATTTAACCTTAGCATGGCTTTCCTGAAAAAACAGCAGGGACCCAGTGACATTGCCAGGCCTAAAACAAATCATTTTAACTTTCATAACTCCATGTGCTGATTTCTGGCTACAGACGTAATGCTGATGTATTGACAATGTTGGATTGGCATTAATATACTGTGTGCAAATGCTTTGTCTCTGCAGCATTATGCGGTTTATGGTGTCAAAGAGAAAGTTTAAGGAGAGTCTCCGGCCTTATGATGTGATGGATGTTATTGAGCAGTATTCAGCTGGACACCTAGACATGTTGGCCAGGATTAAAAATCTGCAGTCCAGGCAAGACCAGATATAAAATCTCTGTGTGATTAGGTAGTGGTTTCTCCCTTTTGGCTTTCTTTCTGTCTTCTCCTGTTTGACTTTTCTCTTTTTCTCCTGTCCTCTTCTTTCCCTCAACAATACCTGTACACATATACATGTGCACAGAGCTCTAGTCAAAGCACTGGCTATTGTACAACACCACACTTTTTTTTTCGCATGTCCCCCTCTTTTGGAATTGTCCCTGGTTCAGTCATTTTTTTTCTTCAAAACAATATGGCATCACATTTTTCACCTGTGTATCCCATGAAGTCAAACAGGTCAAAATTGTTTCATTGTGTGTATCTAATATCATGGTGTTATATCAGTCTGTCTTTTTGTGGTGTGTTGTGTGCATAAACACTAACCCACCATAGAAGGGCATCTATGTGATTATGTGATAACACAAAATGTATGGTAGTATGGTAAGCAAACTTGAAACAAATTTGTTTGACATTCAGTTTCTCTGAATTTAGAGGCACTCATATCAATCCCATCTACAAGGAATATTGATATATGTATATAGTATTCTGACTGAAGAAAGGGATTCAATATATACAATTTATGAATATATTCATGCTCTTGAAGCATACTTAGGCATACTTTCAGTGTACCTACTTTTGCCAAAATCCTGCTTTTGTTTCACTGCAAGATCACACCACCACTGCTCCAGGTGAAACTTAGAAAACAGCTATTCAGCTGTTTGCTCTGTAAAGTATGTCGGGAATATATTTTCACTTTTTCTCCTTCTCTCTTCTCCTACTTAAATTTCCTTTTTCATGGTTTGGTTGTTTCCCCCTTCCTATGCTAATGTGCCCATGGTCCTGATGTCTGTGCTGGTCCTTGTCGCGTCATCCTGCATTGTGCTGTCCTCTCCTCTATTTGCTTTGCCAGGATAGATATGATATTGGGTCCTCCGGGTCCCACCACTCCCCGCCATAAGAAGTATTCAACCAAGGGAAGCAAAGAGTCGCCCCAGTTCTCACCTAGGTTAGGACGCACCAAACTGCATCTCGTGCTCGTCTTAGAGCTATATTTTAATTTTTTTGCTGATTGTGCTGAGCGGAAGGAAAAACAACCTGTTTTTGTTTCACACTACATGACTTGTATAACACTGCTTCTTGGGATGCTCAGTTAACACAAACAAAGCACTAGAATTAGCACTAATTTAGTGGATTGGCATCTGTGACGTTTTAATGACATTTACAAAACATCACAAAAAGCCTTTCATTTTTTAGGAGCATGTGTGCTCTGCATGGTCATTTACATGGAAGCAGGCCTGAGCAATAATTCTTTCAGTCATTACCGAGGGCAGCTGTGCAGGGATTTCATTTGTAGCTGGTGAAGCTCTTAATTTGCTTTGCATCTTTTGTTTGTTGAGACTGAGCATGGGACATGTCCAAGTGTTGATTCACACACACATGTCATATACATGCTAAACTTAGAAGAGGGGACTCAAATATCATATACCATACAGGTAAGTAATTAGTAGCTGAACAAAAACAGGTTGAGTTGTTTTGCTTGCTTCGCTGTATGAAATGAATTATCTGGACCGAGCAAAATGCAGCAAAGGTGCTTATGACGAAATAGAAATGTAATTTCAAAAGTCATTTTTTAATGCATGTTGGCATGACATATTTTAGGGGCATGCCATATAATACACAACAACCATCTAAGGATGTCTGAGTATCAGGTGTATCTAGGTAAGGTTATTTTATATCAATATACCTTTTTTTAATTGATCATATTATTAATTTTTATTTATTTATTTATTTATTTATTTATTTATGTCTATTGGTTAATTCAAGAAAACTGAATGAAATTCTCAATACAGTGCAATAGTAAACTTCAGCTGTTCTGGACAACCATGACAAAATATTTTCAAAATCATTTAAAAAGAAACACAAATATTTTAATAATAAGCATATCATATTTTGAATAATGTGTCAGAAATTGGAATACAGAATACGATTAGCTTGGAAAACGCATGTTAATTTGACGGTAGTTTATGGCTTCAATGACACATTGTTCAAATAATGTATGTCACTTCACATGTATACAGTAGATGTAGTCCTTATGGTGGGCCAGGCTCTTTGTCCACTCTTCTGTCTCTCTCTCTCTCTCTCTCTTAATCTGAAAACTGTTCATATCATGTTCCGCTATCCTGCATGCTCTCATTCACGTACATAATATTCCAGCAGAGAGCTAGTGAATGAGTGCAGGATGTCCTTATGTTTCCTCTCTCCTCCTGTTCTACTTTCCTCTGTACATTTTGCAAAATTTATTCATTAGCACACTTTAAACCAGTCAGTATTACTGTCTCTGTTATTTTTTGTTTGGTAATTCATATAATAAGGCTTATACTTCACAAGTTGATATTGCAGTATATGCTATAGTCTAGATTGTGTTTCTTTTTTATGTGAATGGTAGGGTCGACCAGATTGTTGGCAGAGGTGCTGCAATCACAGACAAGGATCGCCCTAAAAGCTCAGCAGAAGCAGAAATTGCAGACGACCCAAGCATGATGGGAAGGCTTCTGAAAGTAGAGAAACAGGTAAAAGAGAAACAGGTAAAACAGGTTTAAAAAAAAAAAGATTAACCTAGCTGACTTCAGAGTGTAGCAGTGGAATGAACTGCCCAAACTGTGTGTGTTCTCATAAATTAAAAAAGGAATTTTGTGAGCACCTGAACATTGAAATAAAGTCTCTCACCATGAGTGTGTCTCTCACCGTTGCAAGTGAAGTTCGTTCTAAGTAGTTCTTCAGGATTAATTAGTAGGTCTATCCAAAAGTGGTGATTTATGTTGCAATGTGATGCTGGCTTGCACCTGAGGTGTTATGTTTTCTTAACTCTGCTCTTGGACAGGTGATATCAATGGAAAGGAAACTTGATTTCTTGGTGAATGTCTACATCCAACGAATGGGAATCCCACAGTCTGAGACAGATGCCTACTTTGGTTCTAAAGAGCCTGACCCAGCCCCACCATACCATAGCCCAATTGAGCATATGGAGAAGTCTGGCTCTATTACTAAGATCATCTGTTCAAACAGTTCAACTGGCCAGAAGAATCTTGATGCTCCTCCATCTGCATGTACCAACCAGAACAACTGCCCTCCATCCACCTCTTGGCAACCCCATGCCCTTCCTGGACCCCCTCAGTGCTGCAGAGGCACCTCCCCAGTAGGTGACACCTCCTTGGTGCGAATCCCACCCCCTCCAACTCATGAGCGCTCTTCCAATGGCCATAATGGCTCCAACCGAGGCTCTCGTGGCAGTGCCGTAGAGGAGGTGAAGCCTGGAGCTCTGTCTCATCAGCAGGCGGGTGCTGACAGTGACACCTCCATCTCCATTCCTTCTGTGGATCATGAGGAGCTTGAGCGCTCCTTCAGTGGCTTCAGTATCTCACAGTCTAAAGAGAACCTAGACTTCCTTAACAATGCATACTACAGTGGCATGACACGCTGCTCCAAATTGAGGCCCTACATTGCAGAGGGTGAGTCCGATACAGACTCTGAGCTTTGTGCCCCTTCACCTCATTCTGCCACTGGGGAAGGAGCATATAGTGACAGGGGCTGGTCTGGCCCCAAGTAAATCTGAAAGTGAGCTTTCAAAATTGGATTTTCTGCTGGAGGTGGTAACCTCTGAAACCAAACACAAGCCACATGTGGCAAGAAGCTGTATTTATTAAAACCATGGCTACTTCTTACCGATACAGCTCTGAATTCTCATTCAGAATCCTGGTAGTTATGCCAACCGCCTAAATGTGGAGCTTTCTGGTACTTAAGAATTTCCTAGACAGGTGGTATTTGTGGCTGTTACCTTTAAAGGTATCATTCTACTTTTGAGAGACAAGCATCTGCTGCTCAGTTATTGTGCATCTTTCCTAAAAAAATATCAAGGAAGGCACAGGAAAAGATAAATCAGCAGGGAAAAAAGACAGAAAAACAAAAATGCCATAGTTTGTCTCCAGCTTATGTCACATAGTTCTTCACCTTCATTTGTTCCAGCCATTCAGGACATGTTTGTCTAGTCACACTGTCTTATCACTCTGAGACGGATAACAAGATGGTATCTTGTCATCCACATTAGCCCATGGATGCACTTCAAAATATAAACTGCTTTAAAATTGTCAAATATTCAATATCTTCCATCATGCCAGTATTATTTTAGTAAAATTGTACTCCTATAGAAACGAGACTCATTTACTTATATTTAAAAGGTACAATATTTCAATGTATCAGGTTTCAACCTTTTTAAGTAATCAGTGGTTTTAATAATTTGCATGAATTTAGAATATTTATACAGTTTATTTTATACAAGCCAGTGGCTTCAAAAAGAAGAAAGTAAGCTTAATATTTTATGCAGAAGCTTTGTTCTTTTCGTAAAGAGAACTTCTGAAGCTATCTATAAATATAATGTATATGAACTATTACCATAAACATTGACACATTTAACAAATCAAAATATATAGATGCATAAATCACGTGTGTGTAATTTTTCACACCAAAAAAAAAAAATTTGTTGTCTGGAACAAAATAATTGAATACTTGATCTCTTAATTTTAATATATTTTAAACAAACTTTTAACAATCTGGAAGCTTCTTTGTTCATGGATAGTCAGTTCATGCATATCCTTGTATGTTTTCTTTGATTTTTCTTCAAACACATTCTAATATAATGTTGCATCAGAGCATTTGACCATTTGAAGCTGTAATATTTCATTAGTTGGCATGATCAATATTTACAACCCCAATTCCAAAAAAGTTGGGACACTGTGTAAAACATAAATAAAAACAGAATGTGAAGATTTGCAAATCATGGAAACCCTGTATTTCATTGAAAATAGTACAAAGACAACATATATTGAAACTGAGAAATTTTATTGTTTTTTTTGAAAATATATGCTCATTTTAAATTTGATGCCAACAACATGTTTCAGAAAAATTGGGACAGTGGCAACAAAAGGCTGAAAAAGTTGTGTAATGCTTAAAAAAATTAATTTGGTTAATTGGCAACAGGTCAGTAACATGACTGGGTACCATATAAAAAGAGCATCCCAGAGAGGTGGAGTCTCTCAGAAGTAAAGATGGGGAGGGGTTTACCACTCTGTGAAAGACTGCGTGGGCAAACAGTGCACCAATTTAAGAATAACGTTCCTCAGTGTAAAATTGCAAAAAAATTGGGGATCACATCATCTATGGTACATAATATTAAAAGCTTCAGAGAATCTGGAGAAATCTCTGTATGTAAGAGACAAGGCTGAAAACAGACACTGGATGCCTGTGATCTTCAGGCCCTCAGGCGACACTGCATTAAAAGCAGACACGTGTCTGTAGTGGAAATCACTGTATGGGCTCAGGAACACTTCAGAAAACCATCATCTGTGAAAACAGTTAATTACTGCATCCACAAATGCAAGTTACAACCATATATAAGCAATATCCAGAAACACCGCCACCTTCTCTGGGTCCAAGCTCTTTTACGATGGACTGAGGCGAAGTAGAAAATTCTCTCGAGGTCTGACAAATAAAAAGTAGAAATTCTTTTTAGAAATCAGGAACACCGTGTCCTCCAGGCGAAAGAGGAGAGGGACCATCCGACATGTTATCAGTGCACAGTTCAAAAGCCAGCATCTGTGATGGTATGAGGGTGCATTAGTGCACATGACAAGGGTAGCTTGTAAATCTGGGAAGGAATCATTAATGCTGAATGATATATACATGTTTCAGAGCAATATGCTGCCATCCAGACAAAATCTTTTTCAGGGAAGGCCTTCCTTCTTTCAGCAAGACAATGCCAGACCACTTTCTGCACATATTAAAACTGCATGGTTCTGTAGTAAAAGAGTCTGGGTGCTAAACTGGCCTGCCTGCAGTACAGATCTGTTTCCCATTTAAAATATTTGGCGCATTATGAAGCGCAAAATATGACAAAGGAGACCCCGAATTGTTGAGCAACTGAAACTGTATCTCAGGCAAGAATAGGACAGCATTTCTCTTTCAAAACTATAGCAACTGGTCTCCTCAGTTCCCAGATGTTTACAGAGTGTTGGTAAAAGCAGAGGTGATGCAACACCGTGGTAAACATGCCCCTGTCCCAACTTTTTTGAAATGTGTTGCTGACATGAAATTCAAAATGAGCATATATTTTTCAAAAAACAATAACATTTCTCAGTTTCAACATTTGATATGTTATCTTTGTACTATTTTCAATGAAATATAGGATTTCCATGATTTGCAAATTATTGCATTCTGTTTTTATTTACAGTTTACACAGCATCCCAACTTTTTTGGAATTGGGGTTGTACTAAACACTAAACAGGAGTCATCTGTTCTCTTATTGTGATATTGCACAGTTTGCAAGTGCACACCACATGAGTGCAGTGGCCTTGTTAACAGTGCATTCCTTGATGTATTTTGCCTTTTTTTTTTCCTGTTGTATACAACCACCGCAAAATCTTTTCTGTTTTACGAAAAACAAACTTCTGGTTATGCAGGTCACCGTTCTCAGAGGTAGATGTGGGTGATATGGCAAAAATGTAATATTACTTAATATCATAATATTAAGCTACTTTTGACAAATTGCCATCAGTGGTTGTTGTTTATGAACTCTTTAACACATCTCACTTTTTTAATGAAATATGAACTTATTCACTGCTTGAGAAATCACCCTGTATCACACTCCCCTAATCATAGGAGAACGTGTATATCATGTTATAATGGAGTAATGACTGAAATCTTCTTTTGGCAAGAGGAATATAGCTACTTCTGAAAATCTTCTAGATATAAGCAGTACACTGTACAACTGGAACTTAAGCTGAACACCTTTTTATAGGGTGCACATATTGGCTTATTTCAAGCTTGTGTAAATGCGCACCCTGTGTATGAACTGGTTCCAAAAGATTGTGTCATCTACACCACATACTTACTGTTCAGCCTATGTTATAGCCCTCAAGTGCACATTCCACAAAGTGCATCTTCAAAGACAACAGCTTAGTTTACATCATTTTTTGTCTTCCATGTAGCCTGTCTTACTTTATCCAGAACAGACATCTGTTAGAAACACTCCTCACTGAACCATGATCTCCATAGCTAGGTTGAAGGGAGAAGTGCTGAAGACTCACATTTCTGAAGAGGTGGGTATGATGATAAAGTTACAAATTAGATTAGGATAAAGCATGTTAAACAAATAATGACAATTTCAGGTTGAACTTTGCTGAAGTCTAAAATAATGTGGGTAAGGAATCAATATGCAGGCCTTAACTTACATATTGTATATGAAATGCTACACAGACATTTCTCTTGTGTCCATTTAGGAAGTGTGATAGAAGTGTTATTCATTCATTTACAAAGCTGAAAAACTCATTTGAGCACAAAAGCTGTCATGGTGTATTATACACCAGAAACATTTGTCATGGTCATTGATTTGTGTTTTTATCGCATATCTTGTCATCACAGCTGCCTTGCTTGGTTTGAAAAAAAAAAGATTAGATTTTTTTTCCAAAGAATATTATGTATTTTGCTAAATTGCCTTTGGTGTTTTGTCTATGTTTTCTGTAACATACAAGTGTCCTCTCTCTGCACTCTGTTTTGAACACATGTTGTGCTTGTGAATGTATTATTGAATGCTCTCTCACTTGCACACACACCGGTACTGGCAGATAGAAACAACCATGATTCATAATGTAAATGGTTTGCAATTGAGTTGTATAAATTAGATTTTTGGGTCACACTGATTTGTAAGGCATTGCATTTGTTGTAGGTTTAGGTGAATCATTCTTATCTATCTGCATTGTCCTAAGCTAAGACATTTTGGGCAGGCGATTGGAAATAAATTTGTAGCATTTATGATTCAAATCAAATCAAAGTTGCAAGAACTAACTAAAACTCACATACAGAATGGTATACGTGTGATTAACAGCACATATATACAATGACTGTAGCTCAGAAAATGGTTGTCTATCTCTGCTAAGAAAAAAAACACCACAGGACACGGTCACAGGACAGAAAACAGATACAGACAACAAGCAATACTTAATGCATGTCATGTAACCCGCAAGCCTTATTTTTTTTCTTTTTTTCACAACTTATGTCTCAAGTGGCAATTATGTTTACATTAAAAAAAAAAAAACATTTTGAATAACCAAGCTTTTAGTGGACGAGAAACTGTCTTTGCAAAGTCTGTAACTTGAATGCAACACAGTGGCGTTCGCATTGTGTTAACGGTCTCCTGTCATATACATGATTGTTTTACAAAAAAGGCACTTTTTTGTTTCCTTAAAGGAATAAAATGCTTGCCAGCATGTTTTAAACCACTGAATGCCATAAATATAGCTTTTGATTGTCATGTAGCATATCCCTTGTGTAGTCACTCAAATCCATGAAAGCTGTATAATAAACTTTGTATTATTAGAACAGTTGATTACCGCGTTGCGTTTTTGTACATCTCATCTCATTATCTCTAGCTGCTTTATCCTGTTCTACAGGGTCACAGGCAAGCTGGAGCCTATCCCAGCTGACTACGGGCAAAAGGCGGGGTACACCATGGACAAGTCGCCAGGTCACCACAGGGCTGACACACATACTGTAGACACAGACAACCATTCACACTCACATTCACACCTACGGTCAATTTAGAGTTGCCAGTTAGCCTAACCTGCATGTCTTTGGACTGTGGGGGAAACCGGAGCACCCGGAAGAAACCCACGCGGACACGGGGAGAACATGCAAACTCCACACAGAAAGGCCCTCGCCGGCCACGGG
This sequence comes from Neoarius graeffei, assembly GCF_027579695.1. Taxonomy (NCBI): domain Eukaryota; kingdom Metazoa; phylum Chordata; class Actinopteri; order Siluriformes; family Ariidae; genus Neoarius; species Neoarius graeffei. The sequence goes on from NC_083572.1 coordinate 56,650,886, forward strand.
GCTCGAACCCGGACCTTGCTGTGAGGCGACAGCGCTAACCACTACACCACCGTGCCGCCGTTTTTGTACATATGATGTTTAATTTTTTTTTTGTACATATACATGCTTTTGTCCATGTAATTATCTACCTCATGTTTATTTGAATGAAAATACTTCTAGATCTAGATGCAGAAGAGCATAGATATTTCATCTAAGAGTATAACACATAATTAATAGAGAAGGGCACATGGTAGAGTGCATACCAACGCCAAGCCAGATTTTATCAACAAAATTAAATCATTTGAACCTAGGATAATACTAAAGCTGTCCACCAGACTTCATCAAAATCCATTCACTACTTTTTGAGTTATGTTGGGAACAGTCAAACAAACAAACAGAGGCGAAAATATAACCTCTTCCAACAAAGTTGGCGGCGGTAAAGATTGTCTGAAAGATTTTATATCTTTATCTTCATACATATGGGAAAAAATGGAGATGTTAATAATTAATTTTCTCTGAGACAATATGCATTCCAGGTTACATATTTCCATGCTTTACATTAACTACTAGTGCATAATCTCCACTGATAGTACTATACAGAACAATGTCTGTGAAGGTTCTCAGTCATCCAGGTCAGAGTAAACCGTAGGTGCTAAAGAAGGCAACTGGACTTGCTTTAAAATCTTGAAGACATTTCACCTCTCATCTGAAAGGCTTCTTCAGTTCTGTCTAACTTGTGGGGAGTTCCAGGTATTTAACTCCCCACTAGTCAGAGAGAACTGAAGAAGCCTTTCGGATGAGAGGTGAAATGTCTTCAAGATTTTCAAGCAAGTCCAGTTGCCTTCTTTAGCACCTACAGTATACAGAACAAATAAGATCACTTTTTTTACCCATTTAAATTATGTTGTCAATAATAGCACTGAAAATCTGAGTTCAGAGCCGCCTCCAAACATGGCTGCTCCGGGCTACAACTCCCAAGCACCACAGCACCCTTCATCTCCAGAATACTAGGAAGTGCACCTGTTTCCCATTTCCCTGTAATTACTTCCCTATATAAGCCCAGCATTCACGCTCACTCACTGTGAAGTATCATTCTGTGTCTCTGTGCCTGATCATACTGAGCCTTCTGACTTTCTGCCTGACTACCAGTGCTTTTGACTTTGTTTAAATTTATTTCTGACTTCGTTTACTCACCTGCCCTTTGACATTCTGTTTGCACATCAACCGACCCTTGCCCATCCCTAACTACGACTTTGGATTGCTGTTTTGGATTTGGTTACCAGTTTGTGATGCACCCACTCTCTCCTGTGCTTGCATCCATAAATGCCTGCACCCTGACAGGACACTTCACCAGCAGTGGATGCAGCAGAGAAAGTGAAGCAGACTGCTCTCAGTGCTCAGGGGTGACTGTTAGGAGAACATCAGCAAATGATAAGTGAACTTAACACCAGAATGTTGCAATTAATTGCTGTTGTTTCGCAGGCCATCCTGACATGCCCCTCATCCTCTGACAGTGCAGCTCTGATGGTTCCATGACCTGAGAAGTATTCTGGGGAAGTTTCAGACTGTAAAAGATTTCTTCTTCAGTGCTCATTATATTTCATGACCCTCACACGAGCTACAGAGGAGCAGATGATGTTCATCCGCCCAATTCCTCAATCTCCTCACAGGCAAGGCTTTGCAGTGGGCTAGTGCTGTTTGGGAGCATGGGGGCAAACACAAAACCTCCTATGATCGATTTATCAAACTGTTCAAGTGAGTTTTCAATCATCAGCTGGAAGGTGTTGAAGTTGGCAAGAAACTGCTTACCATCAGACAGGGAAATAGGAGAGTGGCCGACTATGCACTAGAATTTCACACGCTAGCAGCCGTAAGTGGCTGGAATGAGCCCGCTCTCAAGGCCACCTTTCGCCAAGGTCTGCGCCCCGAAGTGCTCACTGAACTGGCATGCCGTGACAAACAACTCACTCTTGACTCCCTCATCGACCTGGCCATCCACCTAGACCACCTTCTTAGAAACCGGCCTTCGTTACAGTCACCTCCAGCCCTTCCTCCTACTCTGGCATCTCTGACTTCGATGGAGGTCTCCCATGCTGGCTTGCAATGCTCAGAGAGGAATAGGAGGCATTGTGAAGGGCTGTGTTTCTACTGCAGTGAGTCCGGCCATCTGATAGCCAAGTGTCCCGTTCGCCCACCAAACCCTAAAAGGGAAGGTCTCACCCATCAGGAAACTTGTCTGTCCATCCTGGTGAGTCATGAATTTGTTCGCACACTGCATTCTCTCAAGATGCCAGTGCTGTTAAAGCTACCAGACTCGACCCATCTTCTCTCGGTCTTCACAGACTTCATAGGCAGAGGGGAACTTCATCAGTATTGAGATCATACAGAAGTACAACCTGCCCATGGAAGAACTCCAACAACCAGTGAATCTTAAGGCCATTGATTACAACATGCATGTCACCTCTTGAAATCCAGGTTGGGGCACTTCATGTAGAACACATCACCTTGTCGGTTACTCACACAGCTCAGCATGCTCTTGTCTTGGAGTTCCCATGGCTCCAGCTTCACGATCCTCTAATATCCTAGCAACACAGAGAAATTCTGCAACGGTCCCCATCCTGCTTCCAGAACTGCCTGAAACTTCCACGAGTCTCTCTTTCATCTACCTCTGTGGAGAGCCCACTGCCAGGTACCTTGGACAATGTTCCTCCCTGTTATCATGACCTCAAGGAAGTTTTCAACAAAGGTAAGGCTAGTAGTCTGCCTCCTCACTGAACCTATGACTGTGGCATAGACCTACCAGGTACAACTCCACCTTGCAATTGCATATGCCCTCTGTCCATCACCAAACAAGCTGCCATAGAGGAGTATATACAGGAGGCACTACAACAGGGGTACATTTGGCCATCTACACCTCCAGCTTCAGCCAGCTTTTTCTTTGTGGAAGAAAAAGGAGGTGGTCTTCACCCCTGCATTGATTACTGAAGTTTAAACCAGATCACAGTCAAATACCCTGATCCACTTCCCCGGTGCCATTGGCCTTGGAACAGCTCAGGTCAGCAAGAATATTCACCAAGCTGGACCTTCGAAGTGCTTACAACCTGGTCAGAGTTCGGGAAGATGATGAATGGAAGACCACCTTTAGTACAACGTCCAGGCACTTCAAATATTTACTCATGCCTTATGGACTTTCTTGCACTCCCAGTGTCTTCCAATGTTTGATCATTGATGTACTCAGACATGCTGGGACAATTCGTCATTGCTTACATAAACAGCACTCTAATTTACTCTCCTGGCAACAGCTCAGATCACGAACATGTAAGGTCAGTACTCGCCCAATTATTGGAGAATCACCTCTATGTAAAAGCTGAAAAATGTGAGTTTCATGTTCACCAGATCTCCTTTCTTGGGTACATCATCAGCACAGAAGAAGTAAACATGGACCATAGCAAAGTCTCGGTGGTCACCTCCTGACCTACTCCCACTACTGTGAAGGAACTGCAATGCTTCCTGGGGTTTGCAAATGTTTATCATCACTTCATCCAAGGGTTCAGTATGATTGCTGCTCCTCTCACCATCCCACTAAAGAAGGGGCCACAACGTCTCCAGTGGAACCCACCTGCTGAAGAAGCCTTCAACCAGCTCAAGACCGCCTTCATGACAACTCCCATTCTTCAGCACCCAGACACTACTAAACCATTCATCGTAGAGGTAGATGCCTCAGAGACCGGAGTGGGAGGGGTACTATCTCAGCGTTTCGGGGATAAGCCTAAGCTACATCCTGTGGCCTTTTATTCTAAAAAACTCACCCCAACCGAGCAGAATTATGACATTGGTAATCGAGAACTCCTAGCAATTAAACTAGCTCTAGAAGAATGGAGACACTGGCTAGAGGGCACCACACATCCATTCACCATCCTCACCGATCATAAGAATCTTGAATATCTGAAGACAGCTAAACGCCTATACCAATGCCAAGCCAGATGGGCACTTTTCTTCACCCAGTTTTGATTCATGATATCCTACCACCCAGGCACTAAGGCGGATGTCCTTTCCAGAATCCACACCACATTCAACCACGTTTCAGAACCCATGCCTATCCTATCACCCGAATGCTTCTTGCATGCCATTTCATGGGATGTAGATAAAGAAATAGCACAATTGCAATTTCCAAATCTGCCTGAGAACTGTCCTCCTGGATTCCTGTATGTACCGCCCCTATTTCAAGGTCAACTCATCACCTGGGCCCACTTGTCTCCAGCCAGGGGGCACCCCAGCAGTCACAGAACCTAGCAACTCCTCAGAAATAAGTATTGGTGGGAGAATATGGTTTCCGAGATTAACCACTTTGTTTCATCCTGCTCCACCTGTGCCCAAGCGAAGGTGCCATGAGCCCCACCTGCCAGGAAGTTCTGTCCACTCCCAGTGCCTCAACAACCCTGGTCACATATAGCCATTGGCTTCATCACCAACCTACCTCGATCCCAAGGTAACATAGTCATCCTAGTGGTCCTAGATCGCGTTTCCAAAGCCCTCACACTCACTCCTCTGTGTAGCCTACCCACAGGCTTCGAAACCACAGAACTCCTGTTCAAAAATGTTTTCCAATATTATGGTATCCCTGAAGATAGTGTCAGTGACTGGGGTCCCCAGTTCATTTCCAGATTATGGACCAATTTTATGGACAGATTAGGGGTATCTGTGAGCTTAACTTCAGGGTACTACCCATAATCGAACAGCCAGGTGGAGCGCGCCAACCAGGAGGTTGGTTGCTTGCTTCCTCAGGATATTCTGCATGAGGAATCAGAAGGATAAGGCGCAGTTCCTGCCTTGGGCCGAGTACACCCAGAACTCTTTGAAACAGTCTGCCATGCAGCTGACACCATTTCAATGTATCCTTGGGTATCAACCACCACTCTTCCACTGGGACAATTCCCCAACACAAAACCTGGCAGTGGACTCCTGGTTCAAGAGGCGTGAACAGGTGTGGGAGGAGGTTCACCAAAGACTGGAACAGGTCAATAGCAAGTACAAACAATATGCAGACATCGAGAGGAGACTCCTGAGTATGCCCCAGGCGACTGAGTGTGGGTGTCCACTAAGGATCTACGAGAGCCAAACACCTGCCAGAAGCACCAAACCCGATACATTGGTCCATGTAAAGTAATCTACAAAGTCTCCTATAAGTTGGAACTCCCACCTTGCTACAGAATGGCGCCGACATTTCATGTGTCATGCCTGAAACCCACCATTCAAGGCCCTCTAGCCACTAACACACTCATCTGAGAGCCTTCCCCCTCCCTGGAATGAGAAAGAGACCTGATATACCAGGTACACAAAATCCTCAATTCTTGGCGCAGACAGGGGCAACTAGAATACTTAGTGGACTGGGAAGGGTACAGCCCAGAGGAACACAGCTGGGTAAACTCCCTTGACATCTTAGACTCACTCCTCACCCAGGAATTCCACACTGAACACCCAGACAAGCCAGCAAAAAGAAAAAAAAATGCCGTCCAAGAAAGGAGATCACTCCCAGAGTGAATGCCTGGGGGATCACTTTTTTGTAAACCCATTTAAATGATGTTGTTAGTAATAGCACTGAAAACCTGAGTTCCACACATCCTCCAAACATGGCTGCTCCAGACTACAACTCCCAAGCACCACAGTGCCCCTCATCTCCAGAATCCTAGGAAGTGTAACTGTTTTCCATTTCCCCATAATTACTTCCCTATATAAGCCCAGCATTCACAAACACTCACTGTGAAGTATCGTTCGATGTCCCCGTGCCTTCTGACTTTCTGCCTGATTACCAGTGCTTTTGACTTTGTTTACGTTTATTTCTGACTTCGTTTACTCACCTGCCCTTTGACACATCAACCAACCCTTGCCCATCCCCAACTATGACTTCAAATTGCTGTTTTGGATTTGGTTACCAGTTTGTAATGCACCTGCTCTCCCCTGCGCTTGCATCCATAAGTGCCTGCACCTTGACAGATGTCTCACCCTGGGTTGAGATTAATTTATATTTGCTTTCTGACGGTACCAGGAGGTTAATAGTACATTAAACCGTTCTGTGATAAATAACAATGCTGTAGGACATAAAGTATATTTTGGTCAACCTTTATACAAGGAACCCAGGATTTAAACTGAAATAGTACGTGTACATTAGGAGATCTGTATAAAGACAATTTCCTGTTAACCTCTGAGAATCTAAAAAAGAAAGACGACATCTTCGCTTTTCTGATATTTGTGTAAATGTGAAAATTTACAGATCATTTTAACAGCTAACAAACCAGTAAGTAATGTAAAGGATTTGTGATAATCAGTAAATAAGCAAAGAACAATGGGATTTGTGTGCATTACACAGCACAAGTCTAACTGATTTTAAAACAAGACAATACAAATGGATTACAATTTATTCTCACTAATCAAGAACAAATATAGCTACATTTTATATGTGTCCCATTCCCATTTACAGTGTATGTTACTGTTTTGTTTTGTTTTCAGAAAGACGGCACTTAATCAGCTAGTATCAGCTGACATCTAGCATCATATTTCAACTTGGTTTTCTGTTCATATTAAGGGAGACAATCTTGAAGCACAGTTAATAATTATGAAATGGTATGACCCATTGTGGGGGTGTTTGAAATTATTGTTATTCACTTCAAGTCAAGCTGAAAAAAAAAAGAAAACTCCTGAATAGGAGCATCCCGATCTATTTCTTCAGTTCTCTGAACCTTCTTTTTCATACACACCACCAGGGTCTGCTTGCCCCTTTCTCCTGTAATTAATAGTTTGATCTTCTAGAGAAAGTCAGTCAGGTAAGTCAAGTTCTTATAGATTTCAAAATCTCAAATTATAAACATATTTAGTAGTCAAAAGATTTTCTCTTAACTGGCAAACATATTTTTTAAAAAGTGCTTTAGCACTGACTTATTTATGTCACAGATCATATCGGGGGGGGGGGGGGGGGGGTGTTAATGCATATTATAACTTGTCAGCTGGAAGCTTTTGTGACCGTTGAATCATAAAGTCATCACAACTTACCTGACTAAAATCAAACTGTTTTCTGTTTTGTAACAGTTTTTGTATATATCTGTAAAACTCCTATGCCATTAATATAACATATTTTCTCTGTCATATATATATATATATATATATATATATATATATATATATATATATATATATATATATATATATATACACACACACACTAGGGTTATGACTGTGAAAGTGTTTTCAAAATTTCTACTTTCCTGATGTTGCATTTGGTGAACTTTTACTCATGTATTACTTTTTTGAAGTTATTTTTATTGGGTCATGCAAAAACCTCCTGCACCCAACATCACCTCACTTTTGATAAATACATGTATATTTTTATACATATTTGTATTAATTGTTAATTAATACATTTGTATTAATTAACAATTATAATTATTATTACAACAATTGTTAAGCAATTTATTGTTATATAAAAGTACTTTACACATCTTTCAATGAATTTATTTTATAATCATGATTTATTTATTTAATATACATGTATTTATCAAAAGTGAGGTGATGTTGGGTGTGGGAGGTTTTTGCATGACCCAATAAAAATAACTTCAAAAAAGTAATATATGAGTAAAAGTTCACCAAATGCAACATCAGGAAAGTAGAAATTTTGAAAACACTTTCACAGTCATAACCCTAATACACACACACACACACACACACACACACACACACACACACACACATATGTGTGTGTACATGTATGTATGTAATTTTTTAGGGAGGTGGGTGGTGCAGTGGTTAGCACTGCCATTTCACAGCAAGAAGGTTCTGGGTTTGAACCTCAGGGCCAACTAGGGCCCTTCTGTGCAGTATTTGCACCTTCTCCGTGTGCCTGTGTGGGCTTTGATTGATTGAAGTGTTTATTTCGAATATGAAAAGCAAAATAGTAAAAATAAAATAAACATTTAAACATAATACATAGAAATACATATTCGAAAAGGAGTGAGAAGAAGTATAACTTATAAACTCCCACCCCTTCTCCTTAAATAATGAATAACAATAACAAGCTTCCTTGTTACCTGTCTAGATGCTCATGCCTGATACTTATAGATAAATAAAATGTATTTCTGACTTTGTATTTAGAAAAACCTAAATGTAATTTACATATATCCATACCCATACATACATACATACATACATATACGTATATACATATATGTATACACATACATATACATACATATCTACATACATATACATCCCTATATACACATACACCTCCCCATACATACATACATACACCCATATAAAATATATCTATTATAAGCATACACGGCGGCACGGTGGTGTAGTGGTTAGCGCTGTCGCCTCACAGCAAGAAGGTCCGGGTTCGAGCCCCGGGGCCGGCAAGGGCCTTTCTGTGTGGAGTTTGCATGTTCTCCCCGTGTCCGCGTGGGTTTCCTCCGGGTGCTCCGGTTTCCCCCACAGTCCAAAGACATGCAGGTTAGGTTAACTGGTGACTCTAAATTGACCGTAGGTGTGAATGTGAGTGTGAATGGTTGTCTGTGTCTATGTGTCAGCCCTGTGATGACCTGGCGACTTCTCCAGGGTGTACCCCGCCTTTCGCCCGTAGTCAGCTGGGATAGGCTCCAGCTTGCCTGCGACCCTGTAGAAGGATAAAGCGGCTAGAGATAATGAGATGAGATGAGATAAGCATACACTTTCACGTACAGTATGCATGCACAATCCACGCACACAGACACGAAAAGTAACAGAAAAGTGTTCTCATAACACTTAGTGCTACCCATCACCTCCCTCATCCCTGTACCTCTTGAAAATAGTATCTTTGAACCTCATTTTAAACTGTTTCATGTTTGGACACTGCTTCAACTCCATGGTGAATCTGTTCCATAGTCTCACCCTGCTAACTGAAACACAAAAACTTTTCCTGTTTGTACGAAATAAAGTTAAATTAAAGTTAATTTTTCCCCTTAAATTATAACTCCCCTCATGGATACTGAATAATTTTTGTATATTTATTGGTAATAGATTATTTTTAGCTTTGAACATTATTTGAGCTGTTTGATAATCCACGATGTCTGTAAATTTTAGTAATTTGGACTGTAAAAATAATCAGTTTGTGTGTTCCTGATAGCCAACGTTGTGAATGATCCGTATTGCTCTTTTTTGAATGATGGTTAGTGGCCGTATTGATGTTTTGTAATTGTTGCCCCAAACCTCAGCACAGTATTGAAAGTATGGTGAGACTAGGGAACAGTAAAGAGTATGGAGTGATTTCTGATCCAAAACCTTTTTTGCTTTGTTTATTATTGCAATGCTTCTTGAGACTTTAGTTTGTACGTGTCTGATATGCGATTTCCAATTGATTCTGTCATCTATGGTTACCCCCAAAAATTTTATTTCGTGAACTCTTTCTATTTCAACTCCATCTATTTTTATTAGTACATGTACCTGTGTATTCAGTGTACAATTACCAAATAACATTATTTTTGTCTTGCTCAGATTCAGTGATAACCTGTTTCTATCAAACCATTTTTTAGTTTGTTCATTTCTATAGTGATGTCCTTCTGTAATTTTTGTAAGTTATCCCCAGAATAGAAAATATTTGTCATCAGCAAACAACACAAAATGCAATACCTTAGTGACTTTACATATATCATTAATGTACAAAATGAAAAACTTAGGGCCCAACACTGACCCCTGGGGGACCCCACAAGCAATGTCCAAACATGAAGAAACACAGTCACCCAATTTCACAAACTGCTGTCTCCCACTTAAATAACTTTTCACCCAATCCAGTACTATTCCCCTGATACCATATCTTTCCAGTTTCTTGATTAATATTTCATGGTTGATTGTGTCAAAAGCTTTTTTAAAATCAATAAATACTCCAATAGCATATTGCTTGCGATCTATAGCATTTGTGATTTGTGGCTTCCTCTGGGTGCCCTGGTTTCCTCCCACAGTCCAAAGACCTGCAGATTAGAAAGGAAAGAAAGAAAGCACAACTTTATTCATCACACACTTGTGAAATTTCCTCTCTGCATTTAACCCATCTGAAGCAGTGAACACACACATGCACATACACGCGTGAGCAATGAGCACACACGCATACCCAGAGCAGTGAGCAGCCATGCTAACAGCGCCTGGGGAGCAGTCGGGAGTTAGGTGCCTCGCTCAAGGGCACCTCAGCCCAAGGCCGTCCCATATTAACCTAACCGCGTGTCTTTGAACTGTGGGGGAAACCGGAGCACCCGGAGGAAACCCACACAGACACGGGGAGAACATGCAAACTCCACACAGAAAGGCCCTCGCCGACTGCTGGGTTCGAATCCAGAACCTTCTTGCTGTGAGGCGACCGTGCTAACCACTTACACCACCATGCCCAGATTAGGTTAACTAGTTACTCTAAATTGCCTACAAGTGTGAGTGTGAATGGTTGTTCATCTCTGTGTTAACCATGGGGTAGATTGGTGACCAACCCAGGGTATATCTCGCCTCCTGCCTGAAGTTAGTTTGGATTGGATTCAGCTTCCCCTGGGACCCTGACAGATAAGCAGTGTAGATAATGGGTGGATGGATATAGGGAGGTGAATACTTGTTTTAACTGTGATCTTTGTGAGATTTTCTATCAATAGCATTACCATCTAACATGCTAAATATACACCACCTTCCACTACAAACTTAGTCCATGCCTATCTGGGTAAATATGTGCATACTTGATACTCTTTTGCAGTTCCTGTTTTTCCGCTGCCCTCTTGTGTTGGACAAGGTCTGTGAATTCTCAGTGAATAAATATCAGTACAGTTTCCTCCTAGAATGAAAGAAACAAGGAGGACTGTGGTTTTCTGAGTTCCCAGTAGGGAAGTTTGGAACCTCACTATTCTCATTCATCCCCTGCAATTCAAAATGTTCTGTGGAAGTGTCTCTTTCTATCTTCCAACTTTTCTCCAGTAAATGTTCTGTTTCTCATAGACATTTGGATATTATCCAAATAATCAGGTAATTCAGCAAAATTATACACTTATCATGCTCACAGAAATTCAGGGGAAGGGCTCTCTCTGGTAATCTCACATAGACTTGGCCAAGCTGGTTGTTGCAGAAGTCCCCCACGAAGGGCAGCTCCCAAAGCCAAAGCATCCTTGAAGTCGGGTCTTTTCTAATGTTTAAATTGTATGAGCATCACACAACCTACCATGACACTAGCACTTTCTCTCTCTGTGTTGGTGTGTGTGTGTGCACGTGCTGAAAAAGACTGGATCATCTGACACAACAACAGACAAATCTATTAAATTATCTCATCTCATTATCTGTAGTCGCTTTATCCTGTTCTACAGGGTCGCAGGCAAGCTGGAGCCTATCCCAGCTGACTATGGGCGAGAGGCGGGGTACACCCTGGAGAAGTCACCAGGTCATCACAGGGCTGACACATAGACACAGACAACCATTCACACTCACATTCACACCTACGGTCAATTTAGAGTCACCAGTTAACCTAACCTGCATGTCTTTGGACTGTGGGGGAAACCGGAGCACCCAGAGGAAACCCACGCGGACACGGGGAGAACATGCAAACTCCGCACAGAAAGGCCCTCGCTGGCCACAGGGCTCAAACCCGGACCTTCTTGCTGTGAGGCGACAGCGCTAACCACTACACCACCGTGCCGCCCCTATTAAATTATAAGAGGCATAATCATTGTTTCACTCCCTAATACAGATAATTTATATGAGTAAATTGGAAAGCTTTTAAGTTGTAAATTTGGACTTTCTCACCCTTGTGACAAAGACGAGGCTTATGTATACAGCGTTCTCCAACAACAAACATGATTTCCATAAATGTCTGTCCTGTTCCCCACTATAACTATGTACGGCTAAGTTTAATAATATAACATATAGGTCCTACTCTGAGGAACTGAGAGGTTATAACCCATGTAAAAATGTAATCATGTAATTAATAACAATTACCTGCCTAGTCAGTTACCATGCAACAAACTTACCTTGGTTGTTATGGCTATAACAAATCACTTATACCTGATTTTTCTAGAATGCTATAATATAGCTAGGTTAGTGTTTATAAGCAAATAGTTTGCATACTGGCCCTGTGATGACCTGGCGACTTGTCCAGGGTGTACCTCGCCTCTCAGCCATAGTCAGCTGGGATAGGCTCCAGCTTGCCTGTGACCCTGTAGAACAGGATAAGCAGCTACAGATAATGGATGGATGGATAGTTTTCATACTTTAGTGCCCTTCTTTGACACCTTATTTACATCATCAGATGTACACTTTGTTTTTCACTTTAGTGCATTTGAACACACAGGATATTCAAAAAAATAATGAGTAGAGTGGGTACACAAAGATCAGAAAAGGGAAATACTGACTGTCTGAATATTCAGTATAGAGAATGAGTTTAATTAATTCAATATGTCAGAAGAAAGTCTTTTCTGAATGTGGTTTTATACAAGGTCATGACTATTTGGATATAGAGCCAGTGCAGAAAGACATTTGTCAAGACGAATGTGCTGTGTGATGTTTATGGATGCAAACAACCTGACACAGCTAGCCTTGCGGAACTCTTCAAACTACAATTACTGAAATTTGTACTTGTTCTGTCTTCATTTAGCCACTAACAGCTGTCTTACTCGCTGTTGTTAAAGATCATGGCAGAAAATGAGCAGCTTCAAATGAGCATTCAATACAGCAGATAAGTCATGATGTGTATAGAGTAGAACAGACAGTAATGGGCATGTTGGTGACTTTTGTTTCAGTCATGAATTAAATTAATTGCTTTCTTGATGTTTATCCAACAAAACGCCTGTTGTGCTGTTTCAGTGTTCCAGGCTGTTCTCTACAGAACCGTAGAGAGTAACAGGATTCATACCACCTTTCCTCCATGCACTAGCAATATGGTGGTTCAACTACATGGTTACACACATTTATCATTGACATTCCAATATATAGTGATCATAAATTCGTCTCCAAGTTTTCCCTTTATCTGGGGAAACAGCTTTGAAATTAGTATGAAAACCAGATGCTGATATCGCAAGCACTATACTCTTCATTCATCGAGTTACCAAGCTAAATGGTCAAAAGTTAGTAAAAAAAGATAAAACACATACTTTGTATTTGACTTTCAACTTTTGGCATTGTGAAGGTATAATATTACATTCATTCTCCTGTATTTACACGAGTTGTATTAAAACGTGTTACTGCATGGTCACTAAGCTAAACTGAAGTGACATAATAGGAGTTCACTGCCTGCTGTCAGTCAGCTGTGAACTAGCATTAACAACAATTTCATGACCATAACATTTTATCAAGATAACATTTTTTGCGATGGTTATCCAAATAATGATATAATCAAAAATATATCAATAAATGAGAAAGCTGCAGGCGGCACGGTGGTGTAGTGGTTAGCGCTGTCGCCTCACAGCAAGAAGGTCCGGGTTCGAGCCCCGTGGCCGGTGAGGGCCTTTCTGTGCGGAGTTTGCATGTTCTCCCCGTGTCCGCGTGGGTTTCCTCCGGGTGCTCCGGTTTCCCCCACAGTCCAAAGACATGCAGGTTAGGTTAACTGGTGACTCTAAATTGACCGTAGGTGTGAATGAGTGTGAATGGTTGTCTGTGTCTATGTGTCAGCCCTGTGATGACCTGGCGACTTGTCCAGGGTGTACCCCGCCTTTCGCCCGTAGTCAGCTGGGATAGGCTCCAGCTTGCCTGCGACCCTGTAGAAGGATAAAGCAGCTAGAGATAATGAGAATGAGATGAGAAAGCTGCATTCATGAACCACAGTCCTCAGGGTTTATTCCCCATATTGGGGGGGAAAAAAAGAATACTGAACAGTCAACTAGGTAAGTTTACAAAACCTAGGGGTTAAACGTCTGTGAGCTTTTTACTAAAATATGTAGAATAAAGTGCATTTTATATATACAGTGGTGCTTGAAAGTTTGTGAACCCTTTAGAATTTTCTATATTTCTGCATAAATATGACCTAAAACAACATCAGATTTTCACACAAGTCCTAAAAGTAAATAAAGAGAACCCAGTTAAACAAATGAGACAAAAATATTATACTTGGTCATTTATTTATTGAGGAAAATGATCCAATATTACATATCTGTGAGTGGCAAAAGTATGTGAACCTTAAGGATTAACAGTTAATTTGAAGGTGAAATTAGAGTCAGGTGTTTCCAATCAATGGGATGACAATTAGATGTGAGTGGACACCCTGTTTTATTTAAAGAACAGGGATCTATCAAAGTCTGATCTTCACAACACATGTTTGTGGAAGTGTATCATGGCACAAACAAAGGAGATTTCTGAGGACCTCAGAAAAAGCGTTGATGATGCTCATCAGGCTGGAAAAGGTTACAAAACCATCTCTAAAGAGTTTGGACTCCACCAATCCACAGTCAGACAGATTGTGTACAAATGGAGGAAATTCAAGACCAATATTACCCTCCCCAGGAGTGGTCGACCAACAAAGATCACTCCAAGAGCAAGGCATGTAATAGTCAGCGAGGTCACAAAGGACCCCAGGGTAACTTCTAAGCAACTGAAGGCCTCTCTCACATTGGCTAATGTTAATGTTCATGAGTCCACCATCAGGAAAACACTGAACAACAATGGTGTGCATGGCAGGGTTTCAAGGAGAAAGCCACTGCTCTCCAAAAAGAGCATTGCTGCTCGTCTGCAGTTTGCTAAAGATCACGTGGAAAAGCCAGAAGGCTATTGGAAAAATATTTTGTGGAAGGATGAGACCAAAATAGAACTTTTTGGTTTAAATGAGAAGCGTTATGTTTGGAGAAAAGAAAACACTGCATTCCAGCATAAGAACCTTATCCTTTCTGTGAAACATGGTGGTGGTAGTATCATGGTTTGGGCCTGTTTTGCTGCATCTGGGCCAGGATGGCTTGCCATCATTGATGGAACAATGAATTCTGAATTATACCAGCGAATTCTAAAGGAAAATGTCAGGACATCTGTCCATGAACTGAATCTCAAGAGAAGGTGGGTCATGCAGCAAGACAACGACCTTAAGCACACAAGTCGTTCTACCAAAGAATGGTTAAAGAAGAAGAAAGTTAATGTTTTGGAATGGCCAAGTCAAAGTCCTGACCTTAATCCAATCAAAATGTTGTGGAAGGACCTGAAGCGAGCAGTTCATGTGAGGAAACCCACCAACATCCCAGAGTTGAAGCTGTTCTGTATGGAAGAATGGGCTAAAATTCCTCCAAGCCGGTGTGCAGGACTGATCAACAGTTACTGGAAATGTTTAGTTGCAGTTATTGCTGCACAAGGGGATCACACCAGATACTGAAAGCAAAGGTTCACATACTTTTGCCACTCACAGATATGTAATTTTGGATCATTTTCCTCAATAAATAAATGACCAAATCTAATATTTTTGTCTCATTTCTTTAACTGGGTTCTCTTCATCTACTTTTAGGACTTGTGTGAAAATCTGATGTTGTTTTAGGTCATATTTATGCAGAAATATAGAAAATGTTAAAGGGTTCGCAAACTTTCAGGCACCACTGTATATATGTGTACACACAGTCTCCAACTATGTTTGTTGGATGTGCAGTATATTTCATTTTGTTAAATTTGCTTGGGTTTTTTTAAATAGAAGGTGATAGTCTTATAGAAGTTAATTGTCATGATCTTGTCCTGTCTGGTGTGTGGGGGATACTACATACCTAAAAACATTTGATTGTAATTTACTATCTAAGCACTTGGAAAAGTTTACAATCAAAATTCTTTAAATTGGTAGTTGTAAAAGTAAAAGAAAATCTTCATAAAACCTAATCTAAAATTTGAAAAAAAAAAAAAAGAATTAATTTATTTTGCATGTGATCCAATTAGTAAGCATTTAATATTAAAAAAATTGCACAAGTATTTCATTGTGTGCCTGATAATGGGTTAATACACTGTCATAAAATAAAGTATATTATTGTACCTTTAGCAGTACAATGGCTTGCCACTGGTGCAGTACCCTCTAAGGTATTTATTTGTACCCTTTATATACTGCTTAGGAACATGTACCTTTTTGGCCCTAAAAAGGTACACACAGTTACCTTGAGCCCTAAGCGGTACACATTAGTGCAGATTGTACCTTGGGGAACAGAAATGGACTCCTACTGTACCCCTATTTCTGACAGTGTAATGTGACTGAAGAATGCCAATTTTTATTTCTCTCCTTTTCTCCCTAATTTGTTCTTGCCAATTCCCACCTACTAGCTAACTCCCCCCATCACAAGACTACTGATACACAAGCCAACCACCACCTCTTCTGAAATGCTGCTCATACTGCATCACAATACGCTTGGAGGAAAGCACTATCTTCCCTGTTCTGCATACGTCACTGTATTTGACCGGGGACAGACAGTAATCTCATCCCTCCCACCCTGAGAGCATGGCCAATTTTGCTTACTTGACTCCCAGCCACAGATGGCTGTGGTGGTATCAGGAGTTGAAATCGTGATCTTCTGATTATAGGGTGAACGCTTTTCTGTTGTTCTACTTCGGAGCTGTAGAATGCCCAATTTGTATGTGATTGTATTCTCCAGATGATCTACATGAGGGGTTCCTGAGGGAAGACTCAACACATCTCTTAGGCTCTAACTGAAACACTTCACAAGCTATATGCAGTATTAAAAGCATTGAATATTAGCTTTCTAGGCAGCTGGAAAGACTGTGTCTCATACAGGAAAGGCTGAGGCTCAGCAAATGTCTGATCAATAGTAAATGAATATGGTTAATGAAAAATATCATTGGGGCAGCACGGTGGTGTAGTGGTTAGCACTGCCGCCTCACAGCAAGAAGGTCCTGGGTTTGAGCCCAGTGGCCGGCGAGGGTCTTTCTGTGTGGAGTTTGCATGTTCTCCCCGTGTCCGTGCAGGTTTCCTCCGGGTGCTCTGGTTTCCCCCACAGTCCAAAGACATGCAGGTTAGGTTAATTGGTGGCTCTAAATTGACTGTAGGTGTGAATGTGAGTGTGAATGGTTGTTTGTCTCTATATGTTAGCCCTTCGATGACCTGGCGACTTGTCCAGGGTGTACCCTGCCTCTCACCCATAGTCAGCTGGGATAGGCTCCAGCTTGCCTGTGACCCTGCACAGGATAAGTGGTTATGGATAATGGATGGATGAATGGAATTTACAGGGCCATAGTCAAGATCACCCAGCACAGGACACTTTAAAACCTTGTTGGGAAAAGGAGTGGAGGGAAACAAAAAGCTTTGGATGGACAATGACACAGAAATCAAAGTCGCCCAATTAAACATTAGTCCAACAGTCCCACTACCAGCAATACAACCTTGGATTCTTCCTGACCCTACAGTAGATTTACATTATTAAAAAAGAAGAACAAGGATAGGGAGTTTGTTTTTAATTCATATACCAGGCAGGTATATACTGATGTTTACCACAGTTATGTCCAGATCTACACAGATGCATCAAAGAGTTTAGTTTATAAAAATAGGAGTAGCATTTATTGTTCCAGAGTTTTATCTCAAAGTAGGGAAAGGGATCAGTGAGGGGAACTATCAATTTACACAAGAGAAATGCTTGCAGTACTGTTAGCAGTGCAGTGGATAGGGGATACAAGACAAGAGAAAGGAATAATTTGTTCAGAATGAAGCTCATCACTAGCCAGTTTACAGCACAGTCATTCAGACAGCAGACCAGACATTTTGATAGAAATACAACAAGTGTTATGTAGAATTTAAATGATGGGGCTTACAGTATTTATTTATTTATTTATTTATTTATTTGTTTGTTTGGTACCAGAACATATTGGTATCAAAGGAAATGAAATGTCATATGAAGCTGCAAGGAAAGCCACAAAAATAATGACATTAATTTAGTCTTGAGCTTCAGCAAGACAGAAGTCAAGAGCATTATTAAGCAGAGATGAAAGAAAAGGTGGCAAAAACAATGGGAGGAAGAGAGGAAAGGTTGATGGTGCTACAGAATTCAAATGAAAGTGGGAGGAATAAGGTGTGAAGGAAGGAACAGGATAGACTCAGATTTGGACAGACTGGATTAAATGATACACTTTTAAAAATAGGCAGAATACAGGTGGACGTGACTCCTGTGGGCAAGAAGAAACAGTAAATAATATTATGACTTTATTTTCAGAAGGTTAATAACCAGTTTAGCACATGCTAATCTCACACTGGGCCTTCAAATCTATCCAGGCTTGGGACTGGCACGAAGTATGCACTGTCTTGTACAAACCCAGGGGCTGGGTAATTTACTTAATCTGCATGCCTTTGAACTGTGGAAGAAAGTGGAGCACCTGGAGGAAACCGACGCAGACACGGGGAGAACATACGAACTTCACACAGAAAGGCCCCCGTTGGCCGTGAGGTTCAGACCCGGAACCTTCTTCCTGTGAGGTGACAGTGCTACACCATGCCACCATGTTATGCTATACTGTCAGAAATATGAGGCAGGAAGAAGACATCTGATGCAATCCCTCAAAAAGATAAAAGTACACTTTGATTTAATAGATATTCTAGAGGGCGGCACGGTGGTGTAGTGGTTAGCGCTGTCGCCTCACAGCAAGAAGGTCCTGGGTTTGAGCCCCGGGGCCGGCGAGGGCCTTTCTGTGTGGAGTTTGCATGTTCTCCCCGTGTCCGCGTGGGTTTCCTCCGGGTGCTCCGGTTTCCCCCACAGTCCAAAGACATGCAGGTTAGGTTAACTGGTGACTCTAAATTGACCGTAGGTGTGAATGTGAGTGTGAATGGTTGTCTGTGTGTCAGCCCTGCGATGACCTGGTGACTTGTCCAGGGTGTACCCCGCCTTTCGCCCATAGTCAGCTGGGATAGGCTCCAGCTTGCCTGCGACCCTGTAGAAGGATAAAGCAACTAGAGATAATGAGATGAGATGAGATATTCTAGATATTTGTTATCTTAGAGTAACTAATCTGATTGAAAGGATATGAGTTTTGTTTTGTTTATTTTTTATCCACCCATCCATTATCCATAACCACTTATCCTGTGCAGGGTCACAGGCAAGCTGGAGCCTATCCCAGCTGACTATGGGCAAGAGGCAGGGTACACCCTGGACAAGTCACCAGGTCATCACAGGGCTGACACATAGACACAGACAACCATTCACACTCACATTCACACCTACGGTCAATTTAGAACCACCAATTAGCCTAACCTGCATGTCTTTGGACTGTGGGGGAAACTGGAGCACCCAGAGAAAACCCACGCAGACACAGGGAGAACATGCAAACTTCACACAGAAAGGACCCCGCTGGGCTTGAACCCAGAACCTTCTTGCTGTGTGTGCTAACCACTACACCACCACGCCGCCCACTCGCACATTCATCCATCCATCCATTATCTGTAGCCGCTTTATCCTGTTCTACAGGGTCGCAGGCAAGCTGGAGCCTATCCCAGCTGACTACGGGCGAAAGGCGGGGTACACCCTGGACAAGTCGCCAGGTCATCACAGGGCTGACACATAGACACAGACAACCATTCACACTCACATTCACACCTACGCTCAATTTAGAGTCACCAGTTAACCTAACCTGCATGTCTTTGGACTGTGGGGGAAACCGGAGCACCCAGAGGAAACCCACGCGGACACGGGGAGAACATGCAAACTCCATACAGAAAGGCCCCTGTCGGCCACTGGGCTTGAACCCAGAACCTTCTTGCTGTGAGATGACAGTTTGTTTGTTTGTTTGTTTGTTATTAGAAACTAGCAGGTTACTCGGCGTTGCCTGGGTTTGGCAAAATTCTGGGTTGCCCCCAGACTTCCATGTCAAATTTGGTGAAGATCCATCGAGAAATGGTGATGTTAACCCAAGACAAACAAAAATCCAAACATCCACCACCCAGGGGCCCACCGGGGAACCTTTGCAGCCCAAATATGGACTTTCTGAGTTCTGCCAAATTGTGGCTATCTCCTGTACCTACGTGCCAAGTTTAATGACGATCTGTCGAGAGTTTGGTTTGATAAATGTAGCGTGAAAGGCATTGAGGGTGGGTGGATGTTGTGCCCCCCAGGGAGCCTGGGGCCCGTACATGAATTTTGTTTATATCTGCAAAATTCCAGGTCATCCCCGGACCTACTTGCCAGATTTGGTGAAAACAAACAAACAAATAGACTTTGCCTCTTATTATATAGATAATAGACATTCTGATCCATACTCCATACCAGTTGGTGGCGATAAAACACCAAGTCACTGTTTGCTAACCGACAATAAATCGCAAGCAGCAGAAGAAGAAGAAACAGAGACTACACTTTCCACAATGGTCTGCACTAAACGTCATACCGGAAGTGTTTAGCCATTGTAGAGAGGAAGTAGTTTGATACACATTTCAGGTTTTATTTCTGCAACTTTATTTATGTTTCGACGGTTATTGTTGAGGAGTTGTCATGGTAGTTAATTTACCACAGATTAGTTTTGGTTCTGTAATGTGAGTCTGGACAGAACCGTCGGTTTGATACACTTCAGGATGTACACCTTGCTGTCAGGTCTTTACAAATACATGTTTCAAAAAGACGAATATTGCGTTTTGATTCTTGGACTCGATAATGCAGGCAAAACGGTACGTTTCTTATCTTGCTTTATTTTCTGTACATGTTTATCTCCTGACTAGTCGGAACCGAGACAGACTGGGCTCTTTATTTAACCTGTAAAAAGCGCGCAGATGAATCTACAGGTTCGGGATTTCACTCTGGAATGTTTACTTGTCTGTGGTTCATTCCGTAGACCTTTCTGGAGCAAACAAAAACGAAATTTAGCAAGAACTACAAAGGAATGAGTCTTTCCAAAATCACCACCACGGTCGGTCTGAATAGTAAGTGGATTTAAAGTCTTTGTAGTGTTTAGGTGTATAAACTGCACATGGCATACACACACACACGTGTGTGTGTGTGTGTGTATATATATATATGTGTGTGTGTGTGTGTGTGTGTGTGTGTGTGTATATATGTTTGTGTGTGTAATAAATAAAAAATATAATATAATTTATTTATTACACATACACACAAATATTTTATACAGTGGTGCTTGAAAGTTTGTGAACCCTTTAGAATTTTCTATATTTCTGCATAAATATGACCTAAAACATCATCAGATTTTCACACAAGTCCTAAAAGTAGATAAAGAGAACCCAGTTAAACAAATGAGACAAAAATATTATACTTGGTCATTTATTTATTGAGGAAAATGATCCAATATTACATATCTGTGAGTGGCAAAAGTATGTGAACCTCTAGGATTAGCAGTTAATTTGAAGGTGAAATTAGAGTGAGGTGTTTTCAATCAATGGGATGACAATCAGGTGTAAGTGGGCACCCTGTTTTATTTAAAGAACAGGGATCTATCAAAGTCTGATCTTCACAACACATGTTTTTGGAAATATATCATACCACGAACAAAGGAGATTTCTGAGGACCTCAGAAAAAGCGTTGTTGATGCCCATCAGGCTGGAAAAGGTTACAAAGCCATCTGTAAAGAGTTTGGACTCCACCAATCCACAGTCAGACAGATTGTGTACAAACGGAGGAAATTCAAGACCATTGTTACCCTCCCCAGGAGTGGTCGACCAACAAAGATCACTCCAAGAGCAAGGCGTGTAATAGTCGGCGAGGTCACAAAGGACCCCGGGGTAACTTCTAAGAAACTGAAGGCCTCTCTCACATTGGCTAATGTCAATGTTCATGAGTCCACCATCAGGAGAACACTGAACAACAATGGTGTGCATGGCAGGGTTGCAAGGAGAAAGCCACTGCTCTCCAAAAAGAACATTGCTACTCATCTGCAGTTTGCTAAAGATCACGTGGACAAGCCAGAAGGCTACTGGAAAAATGTTTTGTGGCTGGATGAGACAAAAATAGAACTTTTTGGTTTAAATGAGAAGCGTTATGTTTGGAGAAAGGAAAACAGTGCATTCCAGCATAAGAACCTTATCCCATCTGTGAAACATGGTGGTGGTAGTATCATGGTTTGGGCCTGTTTTGCTGCATCTGGGCCAGGACGGCTTCCCATCATTGATGGAACAATGATTTTTGAATCATCCCAGTAAATTCTAAAGGAAAATCTCAGGACATCTGTCCATGAACTGAATCTCAAGAGAAGGTGGGTCATGCAGCAAGACAACGGCCCTAAGCACACAAGTTGTTCTACCAAAGAATGGTTAAAGAAGAATAAAGTGAATGTTTTGGAATGGCCAAGTCAAAGTCCTGATCTTAATCCAATCGAAATGTTGTGGAAGGACCTGAAGCGAGCAGTTCATGTGAAGAAACCCACCAACATCCCAGAGTTGAAGCTGTTCTGTATGGAGGAATGGGCTAAAATTCCTCTAAGCCGGTGTGCAGGACTGATCAACAGTTACCGCAAACGTTTAGTTGCAGTTATTGCTGCACAAGGGGGTCACACCAGATACTGAAAGCAAAGGTTCACATACTTTTGCCACTCACAGATATGTAATATTGGATCATTTTCCTCAATAAATAAATGACCAAGTATAATATGTTTGTTTCATTTGTTTAACTGGGTTCTCTTTATCTACTTTTAGGACTTGTGTGAAAATCTGATGATGTTTTAGGTCATATTTATGCAGAAATATAGAACATTCTAAAGGGTTCACAAACTTTCAAGCACCACTGTATATCTCAGCAAGAAGGTCCGGGTTCGAGCCCCGTGGCCGGCGAGGGCCTTTCTGTGGGGAGTTTACATGTTCTCCCCGTGTCCGCGTGGGTTTCCTCCGGGTGCTCCGGTTTCCCCCACAGTCCAAAGACATGCAGGTTAGGTTAACTGGTGACTCTAAATTGACCGTAGGTGTGAATGTGAGTGTGAATGGTTGTCTGTGTCTATGTGTCAGCCCTGTGATGACCTGGCGACTTGTCCAGGGTGTACCCCGCCTTTCGCCCGTAGTCAGCTGGGATAGGCTCCAGCTTGCCTGCGACCCTGTGGAACAGGATAAAGCGGCTAGAGATAATGAGATGAATTTATATATACATGCATACATACATACATGGGTCTGTCTCAGAAACTGGGTACTGTGGGGGTCCCCCACTAAATATTCTCAGTCAATAAACTATATGGTTTTGAATGGTGATGTTGGTTTTAATTTGAAATAAAATGATGAAAGAAATAATACAGATAAAACTGAATCTTTGATGTGAATACTCTATTCAGAATTTGGCAAAAATTCTGCAAATTTGTGGAAAAATGGCGGCTTGATCTGGGACAAGATAAATGGTTGACTACATCGCATTCCCTTAAGAAGGTTGTAGTCCACTGAAAAGTCTACAGTTATCACTAATTGTATTTTAAGTTGTAACTTTATACACCTAAGGATTGGTGTGCTTACAGAATAATCATAACCGTAATAAAACATCATGCAAAATATTTGATCACCGTTGTAACTCCGTTTTCCGCATACCCAATACGATCGTGTGTTTTGATCTAAACGGAAAGCCTCAGGGTCAAGGTCACTACCTCACCAAAAGTAGTAACTTAAAATCACTACGCCATATAAAAATTTAGTTATAAATCTGCGATTTTGTTTTTTAAAATGAAAGCTGAAAGTTAGGTATAGAATATGTTTCTTACAGAATACGTTACGATGGTAGCTGGTCTTGTATGAATTTCTGAGCTATAAAATGAGTTGTGGTCTATTTTTTACCGTAGCATGTTATTTGCGTGCGGGGAAGGGGACACATTAACAATTTGCATGTGTAGAATGGAATTTTCCAATCCAACAGTTAGAAGTCGATCGTGCTTCCATTTGCGGTTTCTCTGTTACGCGGGTGATCTGTTCGGACGTTATCACTGAAAAGGTGAGTTTTGACAGTTTTATTTTGTTTTAGTCTTGCAGTATAAGGCAATAGAATGTTTTTCTTTTTCATCTTACTTTCATATTTCGTAGTGTTTGCGTATTTTTGGCCAATATTTTGCAACCATGGTCAATTTAGATCAAACTTTTGATAGAATCTACGGCCAGTCGTTTTGCCTTGCCTCGTGCTCCGTCCGGTGCGGTAGTGATGTCCTGTTGCTCGCGCTGCAGCAGAGACCCGCGCGACCTTCAGCCGGTACAGTCGCTGTTCTTTTACCAGTGCCGTTATTCTCATCTTTCCAGTGTGTTCTTGATTTTTCCATTGTGTCCTATTTCGCCATATCAAATACATTTTGGGTGTCATTCATATTTAAGTGAATAATCAATTCAGTCATCATAATTTGGCATTTTTAACCCAAGCAATCAAAAAGAGGAAATTTATTCAATATTTTCACTCCTCTGTGAAGGAGGGGCTTTAATTCTTTATGATGTAGTTATTTTATATGTGAATCAATCTTACAAAAGCGTTTGAATTGTAATCAAAAAAAATTTCTACAGTGGAGGCCAGATAAAGCAAGATACTATCTTTTCTTATTAAACATGACAAAAGAAACATTGAGTGTTAGGTAAAAAAAACACACAAAAAATAGTAAAATTAGAAAATTTATTTTTTGACCACGATGTCCCAAATGAGAGACCAGTTTCTGAGACGGACCCATATGTGTGTGTGTGTGTGTGTGTGTGTATGTGATACATATAAAAAAAAATTTTACTTATTCATGCCTTTCCTGTACAGTTGGCACTATAGATGTAGGCAAAGCACGTCTGATGTTTTGGGATCTTGGAGGACAAGAAGAGTTACAGTCACTATGGGACAAAGTAAGTGCTCTTTTTTTTTTTTTTCCCCCTGATGGAGTGATTTCACACTGGTACAAGATTGATAAAAGGCAATGTTTCTGTACCTGCCTGCTGAAAAATCCAAGTTTGTCTGACAAGCTTAGAACTGCCACAACACAGGCTGAGCTGGTCAACCTGGAAGACCATCTTTGCCAGCTGCTAACTGCTGATAATAAAGATCAGGTTCTGATTTACCCCTACTAGATCGGCGGCTACAATTATCGACACCTTAATGATGTTTTGGCCATTGAAACAGTAGAAAAGACTTTCAATGTGTAAATTGTGCATGAATGATTACTCAAACTTCCACTGGAAAAAATTAGTCGATTCCTGATTACTTAGTGTATCAGGTCACGTGACACTTCCGCAAGTATTGACACCTTGGTCCACAGTTATCGATACTGTTCCACAATTATCGACAACCAGGTGATTTTTATTTATTTAAAAAAAAAAATTGGTGTGTGGTATTAAGTTAGCAAAACAGTTTTTATTTAAAATGTGTTTTACATAGACTTGTATTTAATACAACATATTTTCTATATAAATATATCAGTGTCGGTGCTTATGTAAATGAGGAAGTAATTGTTTGTAAACAAATGAACTGATAATGTTTAACCTGTCAAAGTCTTTTTGTTCCACTTTCTACCGACTTTCTAAGTATTTTCGTAAATCACATTTTGTTAATCATTCATTGTTTGTATTAATTTCCAGTTTTGTAGTTTACCAATAAATGTCAACAGACAATCGACACTGTAACCGCATGAAAATCCAGGTCAAAGGTCGCATGTCATTCCTCCAACCAAAATATAAAATGTCTACTGATATTGTAATGTGTGGTAGATATTTACAGCAAACTGCAAAAAAATTCTGAATGGAATAGAAAAATCTGAATATTTCAAGCATGTAATTTTTTTTATATGCTAGGAATTTAATTCTGGTCTAATTCTATTTTTTGCAATAGGATTCCAGATACTCTATAAACATTCTATTCTGTTATCAATCAGAAAAAAATTATACATCACAGCTTTTTTTTTTTTTTAAAATACTTCATCTACTTCAATGTTACACAAAGATCGATCCATAACAGTTGTAAATGTCACTTAATTCCACAGGGTGTCGATAATGGTGGACACCGGTGAAAGTGATCACTATTATCGACACCTCACGTGATTCTCAAACGCGTGTTTAGCTACAAAATGGCGACTGTCAAATGAAAGAGTAAGAAACAAAGTAGGTTGCGACAAGGAGATCATGAAATATCGGTGAATTTGATCAGTAAAACCATGTTCATGATCTTTCCACCATGCTTACCTGCGATGATAACGTCCGGGTTTTCCTCAAATTGCTGATCGCGCTAAAAAAATTCCATCTCTGGTAATGAGCTGTGTCTTCAGATGACAAGATCAAAGGGCGAGGGGGGTCTTCCGGTTGATTAATTAACCAATAATAACTGTTGTAACTGAAACTCACCTTTGTAAAATTGTTGTTTATTGGTAACTCTGAAAAGGTGTCGATAATTATGGACTGTTGATAATTGTAGCTGCTGCTCTGATCTTTCATTCATTTTCAGTAACTGTTTGTTTTCCCTGGCCAATGTAGCGGTGGATCTGGAACCTGTTCTGGGAAAACTGGGCATGAGGCATGAATTGACCCCTGACTGAGATGCTAGTCCATCCCAGCCATATGTTCACAGATGCACACACGTTCGCACACCCATTCACTATTAGGGCAAATATAAAGGCATCAACTGTCTTCTGGTGTGTTTTAAGGGGTGGGCTGAAAACTTTGAGGAAATCGACACGGGGAGGACATGCACAGAAACTCTACACGGACAGTAACCCGAGCTTAGGATCAAATCAGTGGTAGTGGAACTGTGCCATCAAGCTGCTCCTCTCTGTAGACAAGTTATTTAGAAAATTACACAACAGTAAGGCAATTTGAAAAGCAAACAGTTATTTGGTCAGTTTCACTTCTCTTAACTTATCACCTGGCAAAGCCAGTCTACCATTTTGACCTGCTTGGCATGCGTTTTGGCAGCCGCTACCTGGCCAGATCATGCTGGATTTGACTTTCGCTATAACATAATAAAAGTAGACACAATTTATTCCTTGACCCACCATTTGCTTTCTGTTTTATGTCCTATTCTGCCCCAGTACTATGCAGAATCTCATGGAATTATCTATGTAATTGACTCCACTGATGAAGAACGTTTGACTGAGTCAAAAAATGCCTTTGGTGAGTATGGAGTGTTTTACTTGAGGTGCTTTCGTCAAAGCTTGGCCATTCAGCTGCTTGATAGCCAAGTCATAACACTCTAAACATGTGAAATTCATTTCGTACTGATTTGAGCTATAAATGGGGTCAAGAATGTCTTCAGTTTTTTTTATTTTTTATTTTATTTCTTTAAAAGCTGACATCCAATACAGGTGTTGGATAATTTCACAAATTTGCTTAAGCGAATGTTGTTTATTGCCAAACTAAATTACCTTTCATATCTGATTCCCTCATGTCCAGCATGTAAAATAAATTTGTGGGCATGGTATGAATGTTTATTAGGCCAAAAAAAAAAAAGTGTGTTTCCGGTTACCCGACCGACCCTAATCCGTACCGCCCAACCCTAAACTTTTTTTTTTGTTTTTTTTCCCAGTCGCGACTTTTACATATAACCCAACCGCGTGAACCGGAAGTTTTTGTCACTCACTGGGAAAATCAGGGCTTTCCACAAGCGCCGGCTGCCGGCCATACAGCCGACTACACAATTAAGTCCAGCAGGCTACTTTAATGACTTCTTTTTGTAGCCCACAGGCTCTAAATATTAATTTTCGATTTTAATAAAATTAAATGTTTATCTAACGGACTGACAATAATGTCAAACTGAACCGCACTCATTTAAGTTGTGATTCGCGCTGTTTGTACCGATAATAACCACAAATTCCCCGCCGACTTCGTTCATCAAGGGAGAGTAACTCATCCGCGGCCCCGACATGCGGTGTGCGCGCGCGCACTCGGCGGAGGCAGTAGTGTGTCGGGGCCGGCGGAGGGAACAGAAGCAGAGATAACGCTTATTTTGTCTTTCACCTAGAGACATGATTCAAACTTTAAAACGGAGACAAAATTCTCCTGTGTGGATCTGGCATTCAACTTTTTTGCTAGGTTCTATACTGTTTGATCAGTCACAGCTCAAACACCATGAGCACATCTGGAGAAATTCCGGCTTTATAATGGGTGTCTATGGCGTTACACACCAGCGGCGCTCAGGAGTTTAGAGTGTAGGCAGCTTGAAAAAAAAAAGCTCTAACTTTCTCATTTAAACTGTTTTCTCAGCCACAATTTTCACTCTACACACACAACTTTCTCAAAAGTTGTAGTCACACATTGTGTGAATCAAGACAAGTGTCTTCCTGAGCGATAGGATTTACAGTTTTTGAATGAGAAGCCTGAAAGTGAGGAGAGGACAGCCGCGCTCTCCCATAGACTCACATTATAAACGTGGCGGCGCTTTTACTGCAAAATCAGAAAAGTCACTTGTTTTTAACTCGCTCTAGTTTCCACATTTTTTTACACTAGGGACAAAAAAAATACATTTATGTGTTCATGGGAGCCTTGTAGCACTCAATGTGAAAGAATTTTTTGAATAGCTCCTTCCGTTTGCGTGTAAATCAGCGTTGTTCGAGGAGAGGGAACTCTGAGAAAAAGCGCTCTTTGCTTGTTATATTGTGTCTTTTCCCTGCACCGTTACCAAGGTGACGAGCTGCACTCAGGGAGCAGAGAGGGGCGGGGCTGCGCTCTCTCTCTCTCTCTCTCTCTCTCTCTCTCTCTCTCTCTCATGGCGTATGGAGCTGTTATATTTACAGAAAAATTCATGTTAAAAGGTGTCTCATGCTGCATCAGATTCATCAGAAGGTGGTAACTCAGGTGACCTGCAAAGAAATTCATTATATTTTGTGAAATTATTCCTGTCTAAATATAGGTTATGGCAGCCATCTTGAAAAAAAAATTTAAAAAAAAAAAGCCTGCCTACCGACCCTAGTTTTGAAATCTACGTAACCGGAAACGCACACTTTTTTTTGGCCTTACGCACTCTATAGATAGTTTTACTTTTTTTTTCTGATCTTTTGTTTTCTGTATCAATGACAATCTCTTGCTTATGTTTCTTCACCAGAGAAGATGATTAGTAGCGAGGCTCTTGAAGGCGTTCCTCTTCTGGTACTTGCAAATAAACAAGACGTAGAGGTACACACTCGTGTATAAAATACTTTTTCTGATCACAGATTTTTGTATAAGCATCCTCCACTCAGATAGCTTTTGTTTTTAGTCACTAGGTGGGGCTCTATTTTCAAATTAAAGGCTCCTAACTTTGTTGAAAAGGTCTTTCCGTGCCATTTTGTTTACCTTTAAGCAACACCTAAGCTAAGGTGAATAAATCTAAAGTATATTTATGCCTAAGCTTTAATAAGTCACATTTTTTTAATATAAGCTCAAGCACTTAAGGATTTATTATTATTATTTATTATTAACAACCATATGTAACCTAGAAAATGATAGTGATGAACTGGAAGCCTTACATATTACACAGCTTTGTTGAATACTCAATTCTGATTGATCAGTTACAGCATTCTACAGTCTGTGATTTCTGTAACGGACCATTAGTGTGCACCACAGCATTAGTAGAAGCTTTAAAATCATTTTCAAATCAATAATGGGTCAAATTAAGTTTATTATATTTCTTTAGTAAGTGGCTGTGTAATAAGTGGGATAATGTACAGCGAGCTGGTCGTTATCACAAATCCATTCAGGGTGATTCAATATCAAGTCCTGCATCACTGTATCAGGGTATGTTTTGTGCTAATGTCCAGCTCGCTGTACATTATCCCATATAAAATGCATGGCAACAGATGGTACACTACTGTTCAAAAGTTTGGGGTCACTTTGAAATGTCCTTATTTTTGAAAGAAAAGCACTGTTCTTTTCAATGAAGATCACTTTAAACTAATCAGAAATCCACTCTATACATTGCTAATGTGGTAAATGACTATTCTAGCTGCAAATGTCTGGTTTTTGGTGCAATATCTCCATAGGTGTATAGAGGCCCATTTCCAGCAACTCTCACTCCAGTGTTCTAATGGTACAATGTGTTTGCTCATTGCCTCAGAAGGCTAATGGATGATTAGAAAACCCTTGTACAATCATGTTAGCACAGCTGAAAACAGTTGAGCTCTTTAGAGAAGCTATAAAACTGACCTTCCTTTGAGCAGATTGAGTTTCTGGAGCATCACATTTGTGGGGTCGATTAAATGCTCAAAATGGCCAGAAAAAGGTCTTGACTATATTTTCTATTCATTTTACAACTTATGGTGGTAAATAAAAGTGTGACTTTTCATGGAAAACACTAAATTGTTTGGGTGACCCCAAACTTTTGAACGGTAGTGTATATGGAGTTGGATGTAAGAAGAATGGAACCTGTTGAAATTACTGGCAAACCATATACAGAGAGCCCAAGAGCATTAGCTCAAAATTGAGTCCAACCCGGAACAAATTAGTAACAAGCTGAATTTTTCAGAATATGTTCAGAATACCCTTAGGAATAACATACTAAAAGTCCCCAGGAATCCACCTTGTGCTCTCTGAGAAATTCAAGATGGCGTCCAAAATGGCCACCGATTGGAGATTTTTCAATATCTCAGGGATAAAACATAATATAAATGCAATTAAAATGTTAAATTATATGTTCTCTCATACAAGCAATGCAAATTCACCATTGTCACACTGTTAAAATTAAAATTAACCAAGATTACAAGGTCATTAATGTGGAAATTACATGGAATTTGATGGTTGACATGATTGACAGATTAGCTTAGTAGGCTACCTACATACATGAACATAATGTAAGACAACAATTAGACGTCAATTTCCTTAATATTTAGTGCATCTTTAAGCTTTGATAAAATATTAAAGGGAAATTAAATTTGAGAACTCTATCTTCTAAAACTACAATGGCAAGCTGTTTCAGTACACTCCTTCAACATTCCGGCAACTTTCATGACAAAAAGGTCTGCCTCAATAAAAGCTCTTGCTTATAAACAATGAGTAGACTTAAACACTTCTCAGTGCCTCAGTTGTAATGCTTGGACCTTTGTTGTACCATCAATTAAGTAGGGAATTTATTCAAGCTTGTTTAAGGGTGGAAAAAAATTAATCTTTGAGTTTCTAGCGCCAGTCTTTACTACTAGCACTGCCAGTGTGTTCGGACAAAAAATGACTGAACTCAGCATGACCTTTTAACATGCCATTTTTCATTTTACACCACCAATTTACTTTAATATTAATGAAAATAAGTGCTCCAACCCCTAGTAATTGTGTTTGTTGTTTTGTGAACAGAATAGGATGATACGGAGTGAACGAGTAACCAATGGAGCCACACTCTATAATTGGTAGTGTACATTAAATAGCGCACGTATAGATTTACAATTATAAGTCTGTAATTCTTAGTCCTAAACATTAAGAACTGAAGCCATTTCAAAAACATATGAGATATCTTCATGATACCATAACGATTATTTTGTCATAAGTCATTGTTATTTCTTCTTGGATGTGAATTTATGGGCCAGGGCGTTTCAAGATTGATACTTGATTCAAGGATCGGACTGGATGAAACCTACACACATTCATAGTACTGTGCACATTCATAAATGTGAACTGGTGAAGTGCCAAAAATATGACAATCTAACCAGACATGGCAAGCGAACACATTATACACAAATATACTGTTATAATAATGTGTACATTGTTATTATATAATGTTAATACACAATGTAATTAATACACACATGTTGGAATTTACTCTCCTACCCTACAAAACATATATTCTGACCTTTTAATTGCATTAATATTTTGTTTTGGGTCTGAGATATGGGCAGATCTCCATTTGGCGGCCATTTTGGACGCCGTCTTGAATTTCTCAGAGAGTACAAGGGGGATTTCCGGGGACTTTTAGTATGTTATTCCTAAAGGTATTCTGAACATATTCTGAAATTTTCAGCTTGTTACTAATTTGTTCCGGGTATAACCCTATTACTCCTGGGCTAAGATGAGGCCTGATCTCTTTACGAGATGCTTGTGCACATCCTTATGTCCTATAATCTCGCATTAAGTTAAGCTAGAATCTATTTACTTTGTATTTTTTCCCCCCCTCCCTAGAATTGTTTGTCTGTACCTGACATTAAGACAGCGTTCAGTGACTGTGCACCCAAAATTGGGAAACGGGACTGTCTGGTCCAGCCCTGTACTGCTCTGACAGGGTAAGTATCTCTCTCGATAGATAATTTAGTTGTGGGTATAAAAATAGGACTGTCCTCCCTTCCCTTTTTCTAAAAGGGAAAGATGCATTTCTTTAAAAAAAAAAAAATAAGTGCAAGAATATCAGGCAAGGTAGTTTGCATGTCCTAAGGTTAAAAAATGTTGCAATAATAAAATTGAATCTTGTGTTATTGTAATTATTTATCTTTTATTTTGTTTCTTTTTTTTTCCCAGTCAGGGGGTAAATGAAGGAATTGAGTGGATGGTAAAGTGTGTGGTTCGGAACATTCAT
Source organism: Neoarius graeffei (assembly GCF_027579695.1). Classification (NCBI taxonomy): domain Eukaryota; kingdom Metazoa; phylum Chordata; class Actinopteri; order Siluriformes; family Ariidae; genus Neoarius; species Neoarius graeffei. The sequence continues at coordinate 56,683,174 of NC_083572.1, forward strand.
CGTCCACCTCGACAGAAAGACATTACATAAGCGTGTGTGTGTGTGCGTCTCCTGATCTGTGAGAAATCAGTCCAGGTGAATTTTATTGCAGTGGTTGCATTTATCCCAGCTTCTTGTCTAACACTAAAGCACCAGCTACAGAGGATGGGCATGTGCTCATGTACAAATTGGAGTGTACTTTGATGTTGTGCTGTGGTGGGGCGTGGTTTTTTGAGGCTTTTTTTGGGGGGGTGTTGTTTGTTTTTTTATGTTTTGTGTGCGCGCTGTGGTGCAGTTGTTCCTTTTGGAGCAATTCTCTCTGTTCAACAGGATGGAAGTATAGAAATGAGTTTTGTTTCTGTTTACTAATACTAAAATATTATTGAAATAATCTAGATATTCTACATTGAACATATAAAAAGGAGGAATCTTTGCCCAGCAGCTTTAGGTTTTTTTTTTTTCCCCCTTTGTTTTGAAACCCTGCCACATCAGATTTTTAACAACTTGTCTGTATATAAATTCTGTAATAAACACCATTGTTGAAAACTAATGAAGCTTCTGTGACCTTTATTTACCAAACCTGGCCAGTTTCTTTAAGAACTCTCAGGGGATTTGAACATGCAGGAAATGCATGCATTTCATTTACAATTAGTATTGACTTGCTTTCCAGGATGAAATGTAAGCCTGAAACCATTCATCTCGTGTTAATAAGTGGGTGTGTCTAATTTGATTAAAGTTCTGAGCCTTGTCCTATACAGTGGCGTGTGAGTGTTTATCCTTCTACAGTACACTGCGGCACGGGGCGTAGTGGTTAGAAGGTTCTGGGTTTGAGCCCAGCGGCCAGCTAGGGCCTTTCTGTGTGGAGTTTGCATGTTCTCCCCGTGTCTGCGTGGGTTTCCTCCGGGTGCTCCGGTTTCCCCCACAGTCCAAAGACATGCAGTTAGGTTAACATGGGGCGGCCTTGAGCAAAGTACCTGACCCCTGACTGCTCCCTGGGCGCTGTAGTGTGGCTGCCCACTGCTCTGGGTGTGTGTGCATGTGTTCACTGCTTCAGATGGGTTAAATACATACAGAGGATGAATCTCACTGTGCATGTGACAAACAAAGGTTTCTTCTTCTTCTGTGTTAATTTCCCATCAAACTTAACTTTTGCTGATTCCTTCCTTGATCATCAGCATCCCAGGGGTGTGAGTTTACATTACTTTTTCTCCCATTTTCTCTGGGTGCAGTCCGTTCCCTACTTGTGTTAGGGCTTCATAAATGCACCTCCCTATTAATGCAACATACCCAGAGGAGTCAGGGTTAGGTGCCTTGCTCAAGGGCACTTCAGCCATTCTTGCTGGTTCAGGGAATTGAACTGGCAACCTTTTGGTCCTAAATCTGCTTCTCTAACCAGTAGGCCATGGCTTCAATTCCATGACCTCCATCCAAACCTCTCTTTAAAGCTCATGACAATGACCATGTGCACAAAGTGATCTGAAGACGTGGTCTGCTCGAGTCCCAGCCCGAGTGTCCTGCATAGAGTCCTGACCTCAACCCCACTGAACACCTTTGGGATAAACTGGAATGTGAACTGCTCTCCAGGCCTCCTTATCCAACATCATGATTGTCAGAACATCACCTCCCTATTAATGCAGGTGATGTTCTGGCTCTTTCATTGATTAAACACTGACAAATGTACAGGCACTAGCTTCACCCCATCAATTAAGCCTTATGAACAATCCCTGACGGGGACATCACTGATCTTATGTAACAAAACATACAAAGTACTGAATAATGTCATGAGATATCGTGGGGTGGGTGGAGGTGCTTTTTTTTGTATTGTATTTTATTTATTTAGAACAACCTGTACTAAGCAATGACACACTTTCAAACTTTGCAGACTACATGGAAGATTAAGAAAACAAATAGCTTTAAAGTTCTGATACGGTATAGCTTTATACACAATATGTTGGTGTACATGATTCTCATTCTCAGGGAACAGGAAGAACTGCTGCATGGGTGCAAGTTTTCCGGCATGTGCCGGAAGCTTCGTTTTTTTTCGGTTCTGAAAAAGTCATTTTTCCAAATCGTATAAATCCGTTAAGATTTTTTTGGGGGGTGGCCCTCTCACTGTCTCGCTCTCATAGGGCCAATGATTTTCCGCGATCGTGGAAAACGGACGGAAATTACGGAATTTTTATAGTGAAATATTGCTCGCGTGTCAAAGTGCAACTGCCGCAGAAGGCTTCTGCGTAATTGCTGCTAACGCCCAAGCAGACATGCCTTTCTGGTCAAGACAGCTTTGTCGGTGATTGTGATTGGCTTGTGGCACACTTAGCCAGCCAATGAGCTGCTTGTTTACAGATTCGCTCCCCGCGTCGCAACCAGAATGGCGACTGCGAAAAAGAAACGAATGCTCTGGTGGCCAAGGATGCCATATGGTTGCCAGTGGCGAGTGTGGACGTTGAGCGCTCCTTTTCCATGTATAAACATATCTAAATGACAGAAGATTCAGTCTCACGGAGACCAACACTAAACAACTTATGATGCTCTATCATAATGGCGATATTGAGCAGCGTTTCTCGGTACTCTGAGAGCACGCAATGATTGATCTGCAAGGAACATTCAGGACTGTCTTTACAATCAAAGTTAAACTATTTTAGTCTGTTTGAGAGTGCGTTCTAGTCTGTTTGAGAGTGTGTGCTGTGTTTTGTTAGGAAACATTGTTTCATGAGTTTGTGGTGTACAAAAAAGATGGATATAGAGTAATTTTTAAACAGTCAGTTATGAGTATTGTCATTACAGGCTCAGTAAGTATTACTGAATATTAATTTATCCCTATTAATTTCAGTACTCTCAATATTATATTGAGATATTATATATGCTATTATATTACATATATATGAGATGGGTTTTTAGTTAACGGTGATCCTGGTTTCTTGATTTATCTGTTATCAGTATGTCAAGTAAAATATTTTGAGTTGTCTCAATCTGTGATCCCACTTTAATTTTTTTTTATTAATGCAATTTATCAGCTTCCTGTCAGTGTAATTGTTTTATTATATATATATATATATATATATATATATATATATATATATATATATATATATTTATTTTATTTTATTTTATTTTTCATGAATGACTTCATCATGCAAAGGACCGTTTGTGTCTAGAGATGCAATACTTTGAAACCCAAGTAAAATTATGCCAGCCAGAATTACTAAATTGGAGCCAAACAGAACAATTTTGAACTGAAATTGTGAAACGGAATTTTTCATTGTCCAAAACAGAAAAAGCCAGATTTTGAAATGGAAAATCATTGGCTCTACTCTCAGCATATTACCGGGTTACCGCGGTACAGTCTCTGCATGAGACGAATCTTTTCATCTCGTCTTCACCACAAACCTCATTCAATTTATCCGCCGCTCACCGACGAGCGGTCCTGACTAGCCCATTGTTTCACGGTGTTCTACATGTGTGATATCATGTTTCACGCACGTAGCACATTGTTCGACCAAATCAACACAGCTATTCCAGTGTAAATATTGTAAAAAAGGTATCACAGCAAAAGCATATTAAAAATGGTTGTTTCAACATTTAAATTAGTAGTTGCTAGATGTTTTGAAATATCAAGCCTTGTACTTGAAATATTATTTCAGATGAATTGATGAACTGTATTAAACATTTGATGTGAATATGCACATCTCATCTCATCTGTAGCTGCTTTATCCTGTTCTACAGGGTCGCAGGCAAGCTGGAGCCTATCCCAGCTGACTACAGGCGAAAGGCGGGGTACACCCTGGACAAGTCGCCAGGTCATCACAGGGCTGACACATAGACACAGACAACCATTCACACTCTCATTCACACCTACGGTCAATTTAGAGTCACCAGTTAACCTAACCTGCATGTCTTTGGACTGTGGGGGAAACCGGAGCACCTGGAGGAAACCCACGCGGACACGGGGAGAACATGCAAACTCCACACAGAAAGGCCCTCGCCGGCCACGGGACTCGAACCCAGACCTTCTTGCTGTGAGGCGACAGCGCTAACCACTACACCACTGTGCCGCCCAGTATGCAAGTCATATAACTATTAATATTATAAATATTTGCATGAGATTGCATGAGAAACAACCATTTTAACTTGTAATTTAAAATTTTTTTCAAGCCCTAAGGGGGGGCTCACCTCCCTTTGTAACCCCCCCCGTATGGCTGCGCCATGCACGTCTGACCTTGTCAGACTTTTCAGGTTTTTGAAAATTTTATACTTGCACCCATGCTGCTGCCTTGCACAACCCTAATTAGTTACTGTAAATGGAATGGTAAAGCTAGTTTTTTGCATATGGCTTCCTTAAGCCATGCTTAAAAGGTGATCTTGCACATGAGTTATGTATGATGATTGTATTACATACAGTACCAGTCAAAGGTTTGGACACACCTTCTAATTCAATGTTCTTTCTTTATTTTTATTCATTAAAAGACACTTTGTCTTAAAGTAATTATGCATGTTGTTTCTCTTTACTGAGCTGAGTAGCTCTTGATATGGGTTACTACAGTTGTGGAATAGGGCTATTTATTGTTTGCTCTCAAACACATTTAAGAAGGCAAGAAATTGCGCTAATTAACTTTTGACGAGGCACGCCTGTTTAACTGAAAAGCGTTCCAGGTGACTCCCTCATGAAGCTGGTTAAGATAATGCCAATAGCGTACAAAGCGTCATCAAGGTAAACGCTGGCTACTTTGAAGAATTTAAAATATGAAACATTTTGGGGTTTTTTTAACACTTGTGTGTTTGTTTACTACATAATTCCATATATGTTCCAGATGTTATTTCATAGTTTTCATGTCTTCAGTATTGTTCTACAATGTAGAAAATAGCCACAATACAGAAAAACCTCTGAATGAGTAGGGGTGTCCAAACTTTTGATTGGTACTGTAACTGCTTTAGCTGATGAGCTCAAAACATTCGACAGTAGTAGTAACATACAACCCCGATTCCAAAAAAGTTGGGACAAAGTACAAATTGTAAATAAAAACGGAATGCAGTGATGTGGAAGTTTCAAAATTCCATATTTTATTCAGAATAGAACATAGATGACATATATCAAATGTTTAAACTGAGAAAATGTATCATTTAAAGAGAAAAATTAGGTGATTTTAAATTTCATGACGACAACACATCTCAAAAAAGTTGGGACAAGGCCATGTTTACCACTGTGAGACATCCCCTTTTCTCTTTACAACAGTCTGTAAACGTCTGGGGACTGAGGAGACAAGTTGCTCAAGTTTAGGGATAGGAATGTTAACCCATTCTTGTCTAATGTAGGATTCTAGTTGCTCAACTGTCTTAGGTCTTTTTTGTCGTATCTTCCGTTTTATGATGCACCAGATGTTTTCTATGGGTGAAAGACCTGGACTGCAGGCTGGCCAGTTCAGTACCCGGACCCTTCTTCTACACAGCCATGATGCTGTAATTGATGCAGTATGTGGTTTGGCATTGTCATGTTGGAAAATGCAAGGTCTTCCCTGAAAGAGATGTCATCTGGGTGGGAGCATATGTTGCTCTAGAACCTGGATATACCTTTCAGCATTGATGGTGTCTTTCCAGATGTGTAAGCTGCCCATGCCACACGCACTAATGCAACCCCATACCATCAGAGATGCAGGCTTCTGAACTGAGCGCTGATAACAACTTGGGTCATCCTTCTCCCCTTTAGTCCGAATGACGCGGCATCCCTGATTTCCATAAAGAACTTCAAATTTTGATTCGTCTGACCACAGAACAGTTTTCCACTTTGCCACAGTCCATTTTAAATGAGCCTTGGCCCAGAGAAGACGTCTGCGCTTCTGGATCATGTTTAGATACGGCTTCTTCTTTGAACTACAGAGTTTTAGCTGGCAATGGCGGATGGCACGGTGAATTATGTTCACAGATAATGTTCTCTGGAAATATTCCTGAGCCCATTTTGTGATTTCCAATACAGAAGCATGCCTGTATGTGATGCAGTGCCGTCTAAGGGCCCGAAGATCACGGGCACCCAGTATGGTTTTCCAGCCTTGACCCTTACGCACAGAGATTCTTCCAGATTATCTGAATCTTTTGATGATATTATGCACTGTAGATGATGATATGTTCAAACTCTTTGCAATTTTACACTGTCGGTCTCCTTTCTGATATTGCTCCACTATTTGTTGGCGCAGAATTAGGGGGATTGGTGATCCTCTTCCCATCTTTACTTCTGAGAGCCGCTGCCGCTCCAAGATGCTCTTTTTATACCCAGTCATGTTAATGACCTATTGCCAGTTGACCTAATGAGTTGCAATTTGGTCCTCCAGCTGTTCCTTTTTTGTACCTTTAACTTTTCCAGCCTCTTATTGTCCCTGTCCCAACTTTTTTGAGATGTGTTGCTGTCATGAAATTTCAAATGAGCCAATATTTGGCATGAAATTTCAAAATGTCTCACTTTTGACATTTGATATGTTGTCTATGTTCTATTGTGAATACAATATCAGTTTTTAAGATTTGTAAATTATTGCATTCCGTTTTTATTTACAATTTGTACTTTGTCCCAACTTTTTTGGAATCGGGGTTGTATTACAACACGTCAGTCATGATGATTTCAAGGTTATAAGGAATGTGTGTGATTTAATCAGTAGTTAAGCAGAACAAAAAAAAAAGTACACAAAGAAAGCTAATTATCTAACTTCACAATGTACAGATATACTTTAATAAATGCTTTGTCCCACCCACTGTAACTCTAATGGGAAATGTATTTTGTCGTTATGCCACACCTGTTTTGTTATGCTCTTTCTCTCTCTCTCTCTCTCTGTGTTTCAGAGAGAGAAAATATTTATGTTGTAGGTTGCATCAGCTGAAAATCTGCCCTTTGTTTCCTAGACAACAGTCCTGCACACATTTCCCCGCACACCATCAACAAAATGCAGTTGTGTTGTTAAATTGCTTCGCCAGATCTCTTACCTCCTGTGCACCCTGTCCCCTCCCCTCACTTTTTCTTCTGCTCCATCTCCCCTCCCTTTCTGTCTTTTGCTGCATCCCTAGCTCAAAAAGAAGAGCACCTCGACATTACTTAACTCCAAGTCACCTTCCCTTTTCCAGCTTGATCTGCTTTCTCATTCCCTATCATTCTGTCCTCTATCTGACCAAATCCAGCACCGTGATGGAGAACACCGTGTCAGGTAAGGCCCAAACAATCTATTTTCTCATGAACATGGAATCTGCAACATGCAAGCTTTTATGGAGTATCTCGAGAAAGCTGTGCAGAATGATGCATCACAGAACCTAAAACTGCCACTTAGTTAACACAGTAATTGCATTATTTATCATTTATAGGCCGTGAAAAATGTATAAACCTAATGCTATGCTAAAAGCTAAGCAAATCTAGTGTCCTTAGTTGTGTTGCATGTTTGATTTGCAGATTTCTAGGGCAGCATGCCTGGAGTCATTTTCAGGGAGTGTGAGAGAGAGAGAGAGAGATTTCACGCCTGACAAAGAAACAAAAGCATTCTTAGATCTTATGTCACTGTGAATGTCAGTCCTTGAAAAACAGTCTTGCAGGAGAACCACCCTCTCGGCCTTCCTTCAGGGAGAACCATCTCAGAATTTATTCAGCACCTGCTCCTTAGAAATAGTATTTTTCCAGTTGACAGGCTTGTTATATTTTTGAGTCATAGAAAACTCTAGAGATGTGGCCTCACATTGACAGACACTTTCAACAAATCTGCAAACAAGCCTTTGAGTGAACTGACTGACTGAATTCAATCCCAAATCTGAAGGAAACTTTCAAAGATAGCCAATGTTTACGCAATGATTCACGTATCAGTAGGGAATACATGTTAAAAGTATAATGTTTGGAAAACAGAACACTTAGGGATTTTTTTTAAATCTTAAACATAAACATGCTTGAAAGTTTGTGAACCCTTTAGAATTTTCTATATTTCTACATAAATATGACCTAAAACATCAGATTTTCACACAAGTCCTAAAAGTAGATAAAGAGAACCCAGTTAAACAAATGACACACAAAAATATTATACTTGCTCATTTATTTATTGAGGAAAATGATCCAATATTATATATCTGTGAGTGGTAAAGTATGCGAACCTCTAAGATTAGCAGTTAATTTGAAGGTGAAATTAGAGTCAGGTGTTTTCAATCAGTGGGATGACAATCAGGTGTGAGTGGGCACCCTGTTTTATTTAAAGAACAGGGATCTATCAAAGTCTGATCTTCACAACACGTTTGTGGAAGTGTATCATGGCAGGAACAAAGGAAATTTCTGAGGACCTCAGAAAAAGCGTTGTTGATGCTCATCAGTCTGGAAAAGGTTACAAAACCATCTCTCAACAGTTTGGACTCCACCAATCCACAGTCAGACAGATTGTGTACAAATGGAGGAAATTCAAGACCATTGTTACCCTCCCCAGGAGTGGCCAACCAACAAAGATCACTCCAAGAGCAAGGTGTGTAATAGTCGGCAAGGTCACAAAGGACCCCAGGGTAACTTCTAAGCAACTGAAGGCCTCTCTCACATTGGCTAATGTTCATGAGTCCACCATCAGGAGAACACTGAACAACAATGGTGTGCATGGCAGAGTTGCAAGGAGAAAGCCACTGCTCTCCAAAAAGAATATTGCTGCTCGTCTGCAGTTTGCTAAAGATCACTTGGACAAGCCAGAAGGAAATTGGAAAAATGTTTTGTGGACGGATGAGACCAAAATAGAACTTTTTGGTTTAAATGAGCAGCGTTATGTTTGGAGAAAGGAAAACACTGCATTCCAGCATAAGAACCTTATACCATCTGTGAAACATGGTGGTGGTAGTATCATGGTTTGGGCCTGTTTTGCTGCATCTGGGCCAGGACGGCTTGCCATCATTGATGGAACAATGAATTCTGAATTATACCAGCGAATTCTAAAGGAAAATGTCAGGACATCTGTCCATGAACTGAATCTCAAAAGAAGGTGGGTCATGCAGCAAGACAACGACCCTAAGTGCACACGTTGTTCTACCAAAGAATGGTCAAAGAAGAATAAAGTTAATGTTTTGGACTGGCCAAGTCAAGTCCTGACCTTAATCCAATTGAAATGTTGTGGAAGGACCTGAAGTGAGCAGTTCATGTGAGGAAACCCACCAACATCCCAGAGTTGAAGCTGTTCTGTATGGAGGAACGGGCTAAAATTCCTCCAAGCCGGTGTGCAGGACTGATCAACAGTTACCGCAAACGTTTAGTTGCAGTTATTGCTGCACAAGGGGGTCACACCAGTTACTGAAATCAAAGGTTCACATACTTTTGCCACTCGCAGATATGTAATATTGGATCATTTTCATCAATAAATAAATGACCAAGTACAATAATTTTGTCCCATTTGTTTAACTGGGTTCTCTTTATCTACTTTTAGATTTTGTGTGAAAATCTGATGATGTTTTCGGTCATATTTATGCAGAAATATAGAAAATTCTAAAGGGTTCACAAACTTTCAAGCACCACTGTGTGTGTGTGTGTGTGTGTGTGTGTGTGTGTATGTGTGTGTATATATGTATATATATATAAATCTGTGTGTATTTATTATTTATTTACCAACCATCCTGAAAAGTCACCTCTTTACTAAACTAAATGATGATAAATAACACAAACAAACATAGCCCTGGTCTTAGCTCACACAGCACCAAGAATATCATTCAGCCAAATTGGTGGAAATATTTTCGATCATCTTCAGTAACTACTTTAGCCTGGGTCTTGTAGACCCAGAGCATTTCAAGTTTGTTTGTATAGTGCGTTTAACAATAGACATTGTCCCAAAGCAGCTTTACAGAATTTGAATGACTTAAGACATGAGCTAATTTTATCCCTAATCTATCCCCAATGAGCAAGCCTGTGGCGACGGTGGCAAGGAAAAACTCCCTCAGATGACATGAGGAAGAAATCTCGAGAGGAACCAGACCCAAAAGGGAACCCATCCTCATTTGGGCAACAACAGACAACATGACTATAACATTAACAGTTTTAACATGAAGTCAGTTTCATTGATGTTATAAACTCTTCACTGATGGAAACTTGAGTGCAAAACTGTTCATGACAACTGCAGTCCTAAAGTTAGCAAGTCAACTGTAGTCCTCAGCCATAAAAGCATTACTGTAAGTGTCCAGAGCATCTTCCAAGTGTGACTTGGAACTGTCCATCTGGGGCCGTCCTCCACAGGAGCAATGTGATGAGACTCCAAACAGACATAGGGCATCAGGATGGATCAGGCAGATCCAAGGAGCAGAAGAGCATCTCGATCCCAGGACCGACATGTAACTCAGAGGGACAGATTTGGGGGGAATCACAGGAATTCTGAGCACAGGACAGGAATGAAGCCTAAATGGGATACCAGTACATCATAGGGCATCACACAGTTGCAGTCGAGGAGTTTGGAGAGGTCTTGGAAAATGCCTTTTAGGTGGCCTTAAAAATGTTCTTGCAAACCAACTGGCATGTCAAAAGGTGGAGGCAGTACACAAGCTTCACTGAGCAAGTGTACGGGAGTATTTTAGTTATTTGAGCATCTCCGTTATTTGCAGATGATAATATTCATTTGGCTGTATACAAATGGGAACACAGACATGCACTGAAGCATTTCACAATGGTCATAAGTTGTGGTTAGTGACCAAATGATTATGGCTCCAAGTACAGGCATGATTCTTCCACAGGGTTGCTGGGCTGACTGTCTGATTCAGAGAAGAGCTCAGCAATTTGGGAAAGCGTCAGAGTGGACATGCTGCTGATTGGGGGGGTGGGGGGGAAATACTTATGCAAGGCACTGCATTTCAGTTTGGAAATGTATGGAGAGTCCCTAGGAATAACTAGATTCTGTGGCTGGGGCTGAGCTTTACAGCCTGTTGTTACCATGAACCCCGACAGAAAAAGTAGAGGAAAAATGAATCAAAGAATGAATGAACAGTTGAATGAATGAAATTTTGCTCATTCTTATGAAGTATACCAATAATTCTGGAGTTTCCTGATACTGAAAGCGGTTCCTGAATTACGATTATCTGATTTTGCTGTGGCGGCACGGTGGTGTAGTGGTTAGCGCTGTTGCCTCACAGCAAGAAGGTCCGGGTTCGAGCCCCGTGGCCGATGAGGGCCTTTCTGTGCGGCGTTTGCATGTTCTCCCCGTGTCCGTGTGGGTTTCCTCCAGGTGCTCCGGTTTCCCCCACAGTCCAAAGACATGCAGGTTAGGTTAACTGGTGACTCTAAATTGAGCGTAGGTGTGAGTGTGAATGGTTGTCTGTGTCTATGTGTCAGCCCTGTGATGACCTGGCGACTTGTCCAGGGTGTACCCCACCTTTCACCCGTAGTCAGCTGGGATAGGCTCCAGCTTGCCTGCGACCCTGTAGAACAGGATAAAGCAGCTAGGGATAATGAGATGAGATGATTTTGCTGTCTCACTGGTATGGAGTGAGACTGGGCCTAATGAATAAATGCAGCGTTCTATCACCATTGCCTGATGTAAATAATAATTCTCTAGGCAGAGTTTATATGCTGATATCAGAAAGATGTACACTAAATGTTGTATACATTTTAAATTTGTAGTTAGCCCTTAAAAATGTCTTCATATATATCTTCTCTGATATGTAAATATGTTAAAAGTTTGTGCACTGCAGTTGAATGTTCTACAACTCCTCTTTTGCAGCCTATACTGAAAAGCTAAAGGAGATGTCAATGCTGTCTCTCATCTGCTCCTGCCTATATTCTAGGCCTCGTCCTCAAACCATCAGCCACTTTGAGGGTATAACTTTGCTGTGAATAAGTAATGATATATATGGACAGCTGAACTAAATCAATTAGAGCATGTTCTCCGACAGTATCGGTGTGCTACCAGAGAAAAGAACAAGAATAATAAATACATGCTGCCATATAAAGAACTGTCAAATGTAAAATTGAATGCATAACGTTGTAGCATAGCTTTGTGAAGGCATAACATTGAGTAGCATAGCTTTATGGGTTTCTTTCTGTAGATATGGAAGTAAAGTTCCTGAGTAAGCAAACATCTGGACAGGCTTTTGAAATCATCCTGAACAGTCCCACTGATTTGTCACCAGACAGGCCTCAGAGTCTGTACCTGGCAGCCGACAGAAAAGAGCCTTCACTGGAAAACCTGCAGAAAAAACTGGATGCTGCTGAGGATAGAAGAAGAGTAAGTAGAATCAGTTTGAGATTGATTATATAAATTAGCAGTGAGGTATTTGGTAGATGTTTAGTAAGTTTCTACTCAACCAGTTTAATTATTTGTCCTCATTTTCTGCAAATATTTAATTGAAACCCAATAAGAATTCAATTCAGTTCTCTTTCACTCTGCTTATCTCTTTCGGTTTCTATCCTTCTCTGGCTACAGAGTCTGGAGAAGCAGATTTTGAAGCAGCTGTCAGAGAAACGAGAACATGAAAGAGAGGTTCTCAATAAGGCCCATGAGGTGAATAACAACTACAGCAGATTGGCAGAGGAGAAGCTCAATCACAAAATGGAATTGAGAAGTGAGAATCGCATGGCCCATCTCAGTGCCCTAAAGCAGCGCCTGAGAGAAAAAGTAAGACTCCCACTGTTTTGTCCCATTTCTGAACATGGTATAAGATTCTTGCAAAAAAATTTTAGAGGCATACCCTACAAGGATGATACATTGTATGTGCTCCAGCCCCAACTGGCTCCTCTATGAAGGAAGTACATTATTAATAATAATTTAAAAGTGCTTTCAGACAGAGTAAATTTGAGTTTTGGTTTGAATCAAGCCTTGAGTTATTATACTGTATCAAGTTGCTCAACCACTATGGCAAAGGAATTTTTAACTTTCTCCTGACTTAGCAATGCTAATAGTCTAGATACTGCCTCCTTTCATTACATTACATTACATTACAGGCATTTAGCAGACACTGTTATCCAGAACGACGTACAATATACCCAGAGGAGCCTGGGGAGCAGTTAGGGTTAAGTGCCTTGCTCAAGGGCCCTTCAGCCATTCTTGCTGGTTCAGGGAATCAAACTGGCAACCTTTTGGTCCCAAAGCTGCTTCTCTAACCAGTAGGCCATGGCTTCCCCCTTTCAATTCCATGACCTCCATCCAAACCTCTCTTTAAAGCTCATGACAATGACCATGTGCACAAAGTGATCTGAAGACTTGGTCTGCTCAAGTCCCAGCCCGAGTGTCCTGCGTAGAGTCCTGACCTCAACCCCACTGAACACCTTTGGGATAAACTGGAATGTGAACTGCTCCCCAGGCCTCCTTATCCAACATCAGTGCCCAACCTCATTAATGCTCTTGCGACTGAATGGACAAATCCCCAGTTATGCTCAGAAATGTAGTGAAAAGCCTTTTCAGAAGAGTGGAGGTTATTATAACAGCACAGTGGTGAATAAATCTGGATTGGGATGTTCAAAAACACATATGGGTGTCATGGTTAGGTGTCCACAAACTTTTGACCATAATAGTGTATTTTAGCCTTAGCTGCCAGGTTATAAATATAGCTTAGCTTAAGTGTTCTTTAAAGTCACTTACAGTAGCTTTAATAAGATCATTCAGATGGACACGTTAGCTACGTTGTTTCTAAAAACTGACGTATGTGCTTTTCAGCTCAATAAGCCAAAAGGGAGTGAATTTAATTCCTATGCTTGGGCAATATGACTCATGCTGCTGAGCCTGACTAAACTACAAATAGCCTGGTGAAAATGAACAGTAGGTTGTCCCATAGTGTTAATCACTTCTTATAGTGTGGTACTCTGCCAAAACTTCATCTTGATTTGGATTGCATTGTAGGTGAGTTTGTCTACACTTGAATTCAAATAATGTGTTTGCCCTTTACCAAACAAACTGAAGTGGCATAGTTTTATAACTGAATCAAATGATGTACAGTGGTGCTTGAAAGTTTGTGAACCCTTTAGAATTTTCTATATTTCTGCATAAATATAATCTAAAACATCATCAGTTTTTCACACAAGTCCTAAAAGTAGATAAAGAGAACCCAGTTAAACAAATGAGACAAAAATATTATACTTGGTCATTTATTTATTGAGGAAAATGATCCAATATTACATATCTGTGAGTGGCAAAAGTATATGAACCTCTAGGATTAGCAGTTAATTTGAAGGTGAAATTAGAGTCAGGTGTTTTCAATCAATGGGATGACAATCAGGTGTGAGTGGGCACCCTGTTTTATTTAAAGAACAGGGATCTATCAAAGTCTGATCTTCACAACACATGTTTGTGGAAGTGCATCATGGCACGAACAAAGGAGATTTCTGAGGACCTCAGAAAAAGCGTTGTTGATGCTCATCAGGCTGGAAAAGGTTACAAAACCATCTCTAAAGAGTTTGGACTCCACCAATCCACAGTCAGACAGATTGTGTACAAATGGAGGACATTCAAGACCATTGTTACCCTCCCCAGGAGTGGTCGACCAACAAAGATCACTACAAGAGCGAGGCATGTAATAGTCGGTGAGGTCACAAAGGACCCTAGGGTAACTTCTAAGCAACTGAAGGCCTCTCTCACATTCGCTAATGTTAATGTTCATGAGTCCAACATCAGGAGAACACTGAACAACAATGGTGTGCATGGCAGGGTTGCAAGGAGAAAGCCACTGCTCTCCAAAAGAACATTGCTGCTCGTCTGCAGTTTGCTAAAGATCACATGGACAAATCAGAAGGCTATTGGAAAAATGTTTTGTGGATGGATGAGACCAAAATAGAACTTTTTGGTTTAAATGAGAAGTGTTATATTTGGAGAAAGGAAAACACTGCATTCCAGCATAAGAACCTTATCCCATCTGTGAAACATGGTGGTGGTAGTATCATGGTTTGGGCCTGTTTTGCTGCATCTGGCCCAGGACGGCTTGTCCTCATTGATGGAATAATGAATTCTGAATTATACCAGCGAATTCTAAAGGAAAATGTCAGGACATCTATCCATGAACTGAATCTCAAGAGAAGGTGGGTCATGCAGCAAGACAACGACCCTAAGCACACAAGTCATTCTACCAAAGAATGGTTAAAGAAGAAGAAAGTTAATGTTTTGGAATGGCCAAGTCAAAGTCCTGACCTTAATCCAATGGAAATGTTGTGGAAGGACCTGAAGCGTAAGGAAACCCACCAACATCCCAGAGTTGAAGCTGTTCTGTATGGAGGAATGCACTAAAATTCCTCCAAGCCGGTGTGCAGGACTGATCAACAGTTAACGGAAACGTTTAGTTGCAGTTATTGCTGCACAAGGGGGTCACACCAGATACTGAAAGCAAAGGTTCACATACTTTTGCCACTCACAGATGTGTAATATTGGATCATTTTCCTCAATAAATAAATGACCAAATATAAGTTTTTGTCTCATTTGTTTAACTGGGTTCTCTTTATCTACTTTTAGGACTTGTGTGAAAATCTGTTGATGTTTTAGGTCACATTTATGCAGAAATATAGAAAATTCTAAAGGGTTCACAAACTTTCAAGCACCACTGTAGGCATGAAAGCATCCATTTGGTTTATGGCTTAAATTAATGGACTCTGAATTCTTTTTACCAGGAGCTACATGCCGCAGAGGTACGCAAGAATAAGGAGCTGCAGTCTGAACTCTCTGGCTAAGGCAGACACCACATCTTTTCTCAGGCCTACCAACCTTGAGTTGGGGGGAATCATGTAATAGTCCTTCTACATGCCTGAACTTCATTTTAAAAAATCAACTTGCTTCACAGTGCTATACAGTGCACTTTCTGGATTACTCATGCAAATACTGGTGGTGAATGAAAATGTATAGATCATCCCCAGTCCATTAAAGCAATATGACAGTCGAATGCTAATGCCAATAAATAAACGACTTCACATAAAATGTTATTTGTGACTCATTTGAAAAGACTCTATTAGTCATCAGTGTGGAACTAGCAAAATAATTTAACGTAGCCTAAGAGCTTTTGAACTTCTTACTTGTGAAAATGAAGGAACATCTTTGAAACCTTACATTCGTTAAATGATCAATGAATATGAAGTGCTCTATGAAGCTTGTTATTGTTAAAATAAGTGCAGTTATGAATGTTACTTAAAATTCCATCAGAAGTTCTGTCAAGTTAGCTAATATTAGCTAGCTAGTTACTGCTGTGAAATATGTCACTCGATGAATTAACAGTTTTAAGATATTCTTAAAGTATCCTAAAAGTTTACAAAATGCTAAATTTCAGTGTATTTACTCATAACTTTAAGAATTCTTAGAATATAATTATTATATCCCAGCTGACTACGGGTGAAAGGCAGGGTACACCCTGGACAAGTTGCCAGGTCATCACAGGGCTGACACATAGACAGAGACAACCATTCACACCTACGGTCAATTTAGAGTCGCCAGTTAACCTAACCTGCATGTCTTTGGACTGTGGGGGAAACCGGAGCACCTGGAGGAAATCCACGCGGACACATGCAAACTCCACACAGAAAGGCCCTCGCCGGCCACGGGGCTCGAACCCAGACCTTCTTGCTGTGAGGCGACAGTGCTAACCACTACACCACCGTGCCGCCCAAGTTACTAAATTTAACATTTAAATGTACTTAGTCACTACAACTTTTAAGAATACCAGTAAAGGGTCTTTAAAGTTATTAGTATATTGAATGAATTTAAAAAGCTCAGTAAAGGTATTTAAATTTTACGACTAAATTTAAGGGCTGGTCTTAAAGGTAACTTAAATACACTACTAAATGTCTCCATTTCTCTAAACCATTTCTCCTCCCATCTACACCTCCTGAAACTATATCCTGACCAAAAGAAAGGAGACTGAACTGGAGAGAACAGAGTTGAAGACGTGAGATTTTCACTGGAAGTGACAAAGTTGGACAAGATAAGAAATGAATATGTTAGAGGGACAGCACATGCAGGACGGCTTGGAGACAAAGTGAGAGAGGAGAGATTGAGATGGTTTGGACATGTACAGAGGACAGATCCAGGGCATATTGGAAAAAGAATGCTGGAGATAGAGATGCCAAGTAGAAGGAAAAGAGGAAGACCAAAGATGAGATTTATGGAGGTGGTGAAGGAGGACATGAGGATGGTTGGTGCTACAGAAAAAGATATGGAGAACAGGAGGAGATGGAGGGACATTATCTGCTGTGGCGACCCTTAATAGGAACAGCCGAAAGAAAAGGAAGAAATACACTACTAAATTTAAGCTTCCTTTAAGGTTTAGATTAAATGCACTTAAATTCACATTTTCATCTCGTGTGTGTAGAAGTGTCTTCCTTTTTTCCTCATTGAAGAGCACTGTGGTGGAAAAGTGTAATAAAACTCCAGGCTGTTAGGAAGAAACAAACAGAAATATGAATTTATTGAAAAGATGAATTCAAAGTATACCACTTGCAAGGGGGCTTTCTCGATTGAAAGAATTTCACCCAGAGAAGAGCACTCTGCCTTTCCACATCCATCGTTATATACTTGTCAAAATAGCACAATAGCACAACAGATATCTTCTTAATCTCAGCCTCGGCACCCTCTCTATCATTAAACACTGTCCCGGCACATACACATGTTTTACTAACCTAGAAAATAGAACACAAACAGCATTCTTCATCTTATATAAACATGAGACACAGTGTCTGACCTTCTAAGAATCTAAGCGGCAGCAGTTCTCTAAAATTATATTTTTCCCTACACAGTGTCTCTGAAGCTTACCTTTCCACACGTTCTGTGGAAAATCAGTAGTGGCATTTGTCACATTTTGGAAGGAAAGTGGATATACAATGCAGAGAAACATGGCAGATATCATCCATCCATTATCTGTAGCCACTTATGCTGTTCTACAGGCAAGCTGGAGCCTATCCCAGCTGACTATGGGCGACAGGCAGGGTACACCCTGGACAAGTCACCAGGTTATCACAGGGCTAACACAGAGACAAACAACCATTGACACCTACAGTCAATTTAGAGCCACCAGTTAACCTAACCTGCATGTCTTTGGATTGTGGGGGAAACTGGAGCATCTGGAGGAAACCCACGCAGACACGGGGAGAACATACAAACTCCACGCAGAAAGGCCTTCGCCGGCCGCTGGGCTCGAACCCAGAACCTTCTTGCTGTGAGGCGACAGTGCTAACCACTATATCACCGTGCCACCCCGGCAGATATCATGTTTTGCATAAAACTGATTTTGGAACTTTGAATAGTGATCAAATTCCAAACTTCTTTTGGCGGGAGCTTTGTTTTTTTAAATGGTGCTAATGGCATTGTGGAACCAAACTCTTCCAGTTGCCTTCTTTAGCACCTACAGTTAACCAAACTTTTCATATGTTAAAGAACTTTGAACATTCATTCTCTGTTACCATCATGAGTTACATCATCAATAAAGATTAATGAGCCTGTTTCAGAAGCAGCCATGCAAGCCCAACCCATGACACTACCTCCACCATGCTTGACCAATGAGCCTGTATATTTTGAATCTTGAGGAGATCATTTCTTTCTCAATACTTTGGCCTTTCCATCACTTTGGTAGAAGTTAATCTCGGTTCCAAAACTGTTGTTGTTTCTTTATGAATTTCAATCTGGCCATCTGACTCTTCCTGCTGATGAGTGTTTTGTATCCTGTGGTATGGCCTCTATATTTCTGCTCTCAAAGTCTTATTCAAATGGTGAATTGTGATACCTTCACCCCTGCCCTGTGGAGGTTGCTGGTGATGTCAGTGACTGTTGTTTTTGAGTTTTTCTTCACAGCTCTCACAATGTTTCTGCCAGCAACCCTTGTTAGTTTCCTATTTCCTGCTGTTGTTAGTATACCAGTGGTTTCTTGCTTTTTCAGGACATTCCAAATTGTTATATTGGCTGTGAACAATACTTGCATAATGGCTCTAATTGATTTTCTCTCTTTTCTCCCAGAGACAGCTCTCTGGTCTTCACGTTGGTTTATCCATTTTAACAACAAATGCAGTATTCACAAGCGAAACCCAGGGCTCAAACCTAGCATAGATATTCAGAGTTATTAATTGTTTAAACAATCAATCTATCAGGGCGGCGGCACGGTGGTGTAGTGGTTAGCGCTGTCGCCTCACAGCAAGAAGGTCCTGGGTTCGAGCCCCGGGGCCGGCGAGGGCCTTTCTGTGCGGAGTTTGCATGTTGTCCGCGTGGGTTTCCTCCGGGTGCTCCGGTTTCCCCCACAGTCCAAAGACATGCAGGTTAGGTTAACTGGTGACTCTAAATTGACCGTAGGTGTGAATGGTTGTCTGTGTCTATGTGTCAGCCCTGTGATGACCTGGCGACTTGTCCAGGGTGTACCCCGCCTTTCGCCCGTAGTCAGCTGGGATAGGCTCCAGCTTGCCTGCGACCCTGTAGAAGGATAAAGCGGCTAGAGATAATGAGATGAGATCTATCAGGGCACACCTGAGCAACAAGAAGCACCTGTCAATTACATGTATTGATATTTCTGATCACTTGAAAAATGGGAGGGTTCAAACAAAAGGTACCATGTTCTAAGTTGTTTAACACATCCAGATGTTAATATCAGAAAATGAAAGCTGAAATTTTGATCTATCCTTTCATATTCTGATCTCAAACCCAAATGTCTTCAGTTGTTTTATCTGTAACCGCTTATCCCATGCAGGGTCGCAGGGCAAGCTGCAACCTATCCCAGCTGACCATGGGCGAGAGGCAGGGTTCACCCTGGACAAGTTGCTAGCTCATCGCAGGGCTGAGACACACATAGAGACACAAACAACCATTCACACTCACGGTCAATTTAGAGCCACCAATTAACCTAACCTGCATGTCTTTGGAGTGTGGGAGGAAATCCACACAGACACAGGGAGAACATGCAAACTCCACACAGAAAGGCCCTGGAACCCAGAACCTTCTTGCTGGGAGGCGACAGTGCTAACCACTACACCACCGTGCCACCAATGCCTTCAGTGTAAACCAAAAACAAATGAATTGGCCTTGCCTTCCAATACTTTCGCAGGGGACTGTAGGTAATGCATCAATTTTTGCATAAATATTGACCATGATTCACTTTTTTTTCTAAGCTGCAGACTCCTTAACATCTGACCACCCAGACTTCTCTGAGGAGCGTTCAAGATATTGGGGTATCACAACATTGTACGAGCGTATCTCTTCAAACACTGGAGAGTATTTAATACTCAGAACAGATGTCAGTTATCTGGCATAAGGGAAAATCACTGTAACTTCTCATCTAGATCAAAATTGATTGATTGATTGATTGATTGATTCCGAACAATAAAGAAGATATAAAATGCTCTGCAATTATCTCATATTAAAGGGACATGCTATTTAGCTAAAGCACCTTGTCCTCCATAGGTTCAGAGTATTGGTTTTAAAAAGGTTTTCCAAGAATTGCCTAATCAGTGGCTACAACAAGATCCAGCATTGATCTGCATTCTTTCACAGGACAATTGGATAACACACAGGGAAAAGTAAACTCAAATGACACCAATTTACATTTGCATTCCTAAATTACTCATATAAGGCTTAAACCTACTGTTATAGAAGTAATATAAACTTTCAATATTTTTTTCATTTCAGTCAGGCACCACCCAAACTGATAATCACATCATCAGCTTTTCTTTGGCTAATCAGACACAAGGTACACCACCACTCTTGCCAGAGTAGTTGGGGATTAGGTGCCTTGCTTAAAGGCACTCCAGCCAGTCCAGAGAATTGAACCAGCAACCTTTTGGTCCCAAAGCAGCATCTCTAACCATTAGGCCAAGGATTTACTTTCAAAATAGATAATTTATTTTTACCAGAGGTGCCTGAAATAAGTGAACAAATAAAGCAAGTCAGACTGCATGTTGTCCCTGGAAAATGCACAGAAAGTTCTGTGTAAAGATCAATGTGCATATAGTGTCTTGCAAAAGTATTCATCCCCCTTGGTGTTTGTCCTGTTTTGTCGCATTACAAGCTGGAATTAAAAATGGATTTTTGGGGGGTTAGCACCGTTTGATTTACACAACATGCCTACCACTTTAAAGGTGAAAATTGTTTTATTGTGACACAAACAATAATTAAGATGAAAAAACAGAAATCTGGAGTGTGCATAGGTATTCACACCCCAAAGTCAATACTTTGTAGAGCCACCTTTTGCTGCAATTACAGCTGCAAGTCTCTTGGGGTATGTCTCTATTAGCTTAACACATCTAGCCACTGGGATTTTTGCCCATTCCTCAAGGCAAAACTGCTCCAACTCCTTCAAGTTAGATGAGTTGCATTGGTGTGCAGCAATCTTCAAGTTATGCCACAGATTCTCAATTGGATTGAGGTCTGGGCTTTGATTAGGCCATTCCAAGACATTTAAATGTTTCCCTTTAAACCACTCCAGTGTAGCTTTAGCAGTATGTTTGGGGTCACTGTCCTGCTAGACTGTGAACCTTCGTCCCAGTCTCAAACCTCTTGCTGACTCAAACAGGTTTTCTTCCAGAATTGCCATGTGTTTAGTGCCATCCATCTTTCCTTCCATCCTGACCAGCTTTCCTGTCCTTGCAGATGAAAAATATCCCCACAGCATGATGCTGCCACCACCATGCTTCACTGTAGGAATGGTGTTCTCAGGGTGTTGGGTTTGCACCACACATAGTATTTCTCATGATGGCCAAAAAAGATCAATTTTAGTCTCATTTGACCAAAGAATCTTCTTCCATGTGTTTGGAGAGTCTGCCACATGCTGTTGGGCAAACTCTAAATGTGTTTTCTTAAGCAGTGCCTTGTTTCTGGCCACTCTTCCATAAAGCCCCGCTCTGTGGAGTGTATGGTTTAAAGTGGTCCTATGGACAGATACTCCCATCTCCGCTGTGGATCTTTGCAGCTCCTTCAGTGTTATCTTTGGTGTCTTTGTTGCATCTCTGTTTAATGCCCTCCTTTCCCGGTCTGTGAGTTTTGGTGAGCAGCCTTCTCTTGTCAAGTTTGTAGTGGTGCCATATTCGTTCCATTTTGCTATAATGGATTTAATGGTGTTCCCTGGGATATTCAAAGTTTTGGATATTTTTAATAACCCAACCCTGATCCATACTTCTTCACAACTTTGTCTCTGACCTGTTTGGAGGCTCCTTGGTTCTCATGTTGCTTGCTTAGTAGTGTTGCAGAGTCAGGGTCCTTCCAGAACAGGTTGATTTATACAGACATCATGTGACAGATCATGTGACACTTTGATTGCACAAAAGTGGATCTTAATAAACTAATTATGTGACTTATGAAGTGAATTGGTTGGACCAGCTCTTATTTAGGGGTTTCATATGAAAGGGCGTGAATACCTATGCACACTCCAGATTTCTGTTTTTTTTTTCATCTTAATTATTGTTTGTGTCACAATAAAGAAACAATTTTCACCTTTAAAGTGGTAGGCATGTTGTGTAAATCAAATGGTGCTAACCCCCAAAAATCCATTTTAATTCCAGCTTTTAATGCAACAAACAGGACAAACACCAAGGGGGATGAATACTTTTGCAAGGCACCGTAAATGTCTACACTCTTGATTGGGTTTATATGCTGTTTATAATTCTTTACCACATTTACATTTCAGAGTAATTATCATGACCACTGCACATGCCAAAGACAGCTTCACTGTATTGATATAAGGTGAGTCAGTCCTACAGCTTTTACTTTGGAGAGTTAAATCAAGAATTTCTGTAGATCTGAAACATCATACAAACTGAAGACACTGACAACAATGATGGTAAATTGATGATGTCAGAGGCAGCAGTACTGGAAAACAATAAAAACTATACTGAAAAAGTTTCTGGATGAGGACAATGGTTTGCATGTAAAATTTGAGCAGGGCCCTTTCTTCTTTTTCATACTGACAGTAATGATAGCAGGAGGTTGATACATGTGAAGTAAAGTGAAGCTCCCAGACTCTAACAACCTGCAAAGTGACAGAACAACAGCATCTTAGAGCTGATCCTGGAAAGGCTTGTCTCAGTGTTTGAAAAAAAAAAAAACTTAATTGACTTGAGCTACTTCACAGAGAGGCATCAAAGGCAGAAAGAATCTGGGGTGATGATTCCCCTGGAGATATGGTGAATGTAGAAATGTTGACTTGTGAAACATTCCCCAAAGGAAAAACTGAAGTGTTTGAGCATCCATATTCATACAGAGTGTTTGTCTGCTCGATTGACAGCAATGATGTTCAAGTGGTGACACTATTTAACATTTGCATCTCTAAAGTACAGTGCCTTGAAAAAGTATTCATACCCCTTGAACTTTTTCATATTTTTCCACGTTACAACCACGAACGTCAAAGTATTTTATTGAGATTTTATGTGATAGACCAACACAGAGTCGCACATAATTGTGAAGTGAAACAAAAATGATAAATGGTCTTTTTTTTTTAATTCACAATGTTTCTTGCACTTTAGGCACCTTTGTATGTCTTTGTATGTGTAGTGTATTGTGTTGTATTGTATGTTCTGTGTTGTGGCTGCAGCATGGGTGAATGGCCCAGAACAAATTTCTCACTTTGTGAGACAATAAAGTTAATCTTGAATCTTCAAAATTTTAAACAAATAAAAATCTGAAAAATGTGATGTGCATTAGTATTCAGCCCCCCTGCGTCAATACTTTGTAGAGCCACCTTTTGCTGCAATTGCAGCTGCAAGTCTTTTGTGGTATGTCTCTACCAGCTTTGCACATCTAGACGCTAAAAGTTTTGCCCATTCTTCTTTGCAAAATAACTCAAGCTCAGACAGATTGGATGGAGAGCGTCTGTGAACGGCAATTTTCAAGTCTTGCCACAGATGCTCAATGGGATTTAGGTCTGGACTTCGACTGGGCCATTCTAACACATGAATATTCTTTGATCTAAACCATTCCATTGTAGCTCTGGCTGTATGTTTAGGGTCATTGTCTTGCTGGAAGGTGAATCTTCTTCCCAGTCTCAAGTCTTTTGCAGCCTCCAACAGGTTTTCTTCCAGGATTGCTCTGTATTTAGCTCCATCCATCTTCCCATCAACTCTGACCAGCTTCCCTGTCCCTGCTGAAGAAAAGCATCCCCATAGCATGATGCTGCCACCACCATGTTTCACAGTGGGGATGGTGTGTGCAGGGTGATGAGCAGTGTTAGTTTTCCGCCACACATAGCGCTTTGCATTTAGGCCAAAAAGTTCAACTTTGGTCTCATCTGACCAAAGCACCTTCTTCCACATGTTTGCTGTGTCCCCTACATGGCTTCTGGCAAACTGCAAACGGGACTTCTTATGCCTGTCTTTCAACAATGGTTTTCTTCTTGCCACTCTTCCAAAAAGGCCAGATTTGTGGAGTGTACGACTTATAGTTGTCCTGTGCACAGATTCTCCCACCTGAGCTGTGGATTTCTGCAGCTCCTCCAGAGTGATCATGGGCCTCTTGGCTGCTTCTCTGACCAGTGCTCTCCTTGCTCGCTCTGTCAGTTTAGGTGGACGGCCATGTCTTGGTAGGTTTGCAGTTATGCCATTTTTTCCATTTTTGAATGATGGATTGAACAGTGCTTCTTGAGATGTTCAGAGCTTGGGATTTTTTTTATAACCTAACCCTGCTTTAAACTTCTCCAGAACTTTATCCCTGACCTGTCTGATGAGTTCTTTGGTCTTCATGATGCTGTTTGTTCTTCAGTGTTCTCTAACAAACCACTGAGGCCTTCACAGAACAAGTGTATTTATGCTGAGAGTAAATTACACACAGTAGGACTCTATTAACTAATTAGATGACTTCTGAAGGTAATTGATTGCACTGGATTGTATTTAGAGGTATCAGAGTACAGGGGGCTGAATACTAATGCACACCACATTTTTCAGATTTTTATTTGTTTAAAATTTTTAAGACCAATTATAATTTTCGTTTCACTTCACAATTATGTGCTACTCTGTGTTGGTCTATCACATAAAACCTCAATAAAAAACTTTTAAGTTTGTGGTTGTAAGGTGGAAAAATGTGAAAAAGTTCAAGGGGTATGAACACTTTTTCAAGGCACTGTATATACAATATTTTATAAGGACAAACAGCATCACATTGGCAATCCTGAGAAACAGACTGTCAACAGATTCAAGAACAGTCTTTTTTTTGTGAAATTCTTATGGATTATTGTGAAAGTATTTCATGAGCGGATGGACTAAGTGTTCTTGAGAAACATTAAAGGCTAAACAGAGCTATTCCTTTGCCTGTTCGAAGAAAGATGACAAATTTCAAAGATCATTATTGGTTCAAGACCAAATTCTTAAGATCTTGATGAATCCATCAATGTGAGAGACAGGGACATTGCTAGACATAAAGCTCTATTGGGGCACAGACCCCACCACCAACCCATATCATTTTATTTTGAAAGCTTGCTACATATGAAATGTGCTATAGGACATACAGCTTCACTTAAAAATATATGCTTTTGCTGCGTGGACTTGCGTGGCGTCACTGTACCTTCTTTCTCCAATTTCACATGCTTGGCTGCATGCCTGTTCCCTACATTTGCATGGACACGCACAGACACACAAAATGTGCGCCTTATATTTATGGACAGAAAGTTGCCTGCATTGATGCACCTTGAAGTAGAAAAACATCCACTCTGTTCCTGATATTATCAATCTAAATTAACCATAGGCTATTTTCAGGGTATACTATCTTTACATTTAAGCTCATGGTCATCTCAAGGGCCATCCATCTACAGTGGTGCTTGAAAGTTTGTGAACCCTTTAGAATTTTCTATATTTCTGCATAAATATGACCTAAAACATCATCAGATTTTCACACAAGTCCTAAAAGTAGATAAAGAGAACCCAGTTAAACAAATGAGACAAAAATATTATACTTGGTCATTTATTTATTGATGAAAATGATCCAGTATTACATATCTGTGAGTGGCAAAAGTATGTGAACCTTTGCTTTCAGTATCTGGTGTGACCCCCTTGTGCAGCAATAACTGCAACTAAACATTTCCGGAAACTGTTGATCAGTCCTGCACACTGGCTTGGAGGAATTTTAGCCCATTCCTCCGTACAGAACAGTTTCAACTCTGGGATGTTGGTGGGTTTCCTCACATGAACTGCTCGCTTCAGGTCCTTCCACAACATTTCAACTGGATTAAGGTCAGGACTTTGACTTGGCCATTTCAAAACATTAACTTTATTCTTCTTTAACCATTCTTTGGTAGAACGATGTGTGTGCTTGGGGTCGTTGTGTTGCTGCATGACCCACCTTCTCTTGAGATTCAGTTCATGGACAGATGTCCTGACATTTTCCTTTAGAATTCACTGGTATAATTCAGAATTCATTGTTCCATCAATGATGGCAAGCCGTCCTGGCCCAGATACAGCAAAACAGGCCCAAACCATGATACTATCACCACCATGTTTCACAGATGGGATAAGGTTCTTATGCTGGAATGCAGTGTTTTCCTTTCTCCAAACATAACGCTGCTCATTTAAACCAAAAGTTTTATTTTGGTCTCATCCGTCCACAAAACATTTTTCCAATTGCCTTCTGGCTTGTCCACATGATCTTTAGCAAACTGCAGACGAGTAGCAATGTTCTTTTTGGAAAGCATCGGTTTTCTCCTTGCAGCCCTGCCATGCACACCATTGTTGTTCAGTGTTCTCCTGATGGTGGACTCATGAACATTGACATTAGCCAATGTGAGAGAGGCCTTCAGTTGCTTAGAAGTTACCCTGGGGTCCTTTGTGACCTTGCCGACTATTACACGCCTTGCTCTTGGAGTGATCTTTGTTGGTCGACCACTCCTGGGGAAGGTAACAATGATCTTGAATTTCCCCCATTTGTACACAATCTGTCTGACTGTGGATTGGTGGAGTCCAAACTCTTTAGAGATGGTTTTGTAACCTTTTCCAGCCTGATGAGCATCAACAACGCTTTTTCTGAGGTCCTCAGAAATCTCCTTTGTTTGTCCCATGATACACTTTCACAAACGTGTTGTGAAGATCAGACTTTGATAGATCCCTGTTCTTTAAATAAAACAGGGTGCCCACTCACACCTGATTGTCATCCCATTGATTGAAAACACCTGACTCTAATTTCACCTTCAAATTAACTGCTAATCCTAGAGGTTCACATACTTTTGCCACTCACAGATATGTAATATTGGATCATTTTCCTCAACAAATAAATGACCAAGTATAATATTCATTCTCA
Organism: Neoarius graeffei; assembly: GCF_027579695.1. Lineage (NCBI taxonomy): Eukaryota > Metazoa > Chordata > Actinopteri > Siluriformes > Ariidae > Neoarius > Neoarius graeffei. The sequence goes on from NC_083572.1 coordinate 56,710,266, forward strand.
TCTCATTATCTCTAGCCGCTTTATCCTTCTACAGGGTCGCAGGCAAGCTGGAGCCTATCCCAGCTGACTACGGGTGAAAGGCGGGGTACACCCTGGACAAGTCGCCAGGTCATCACAGGGCTGACACATAGACACAGACAACCATTCACATTCACACCTACGGTCAATTTAGACTCACCAGTTAACCTAACCTGCATGTCTTTGGACTGTGGGGGAAACCGGAGCACCCGGAGGAAACCCATGCGGACATGGGGAGAACATGCAAACTCCACACAGAAAGGCCCTCGCCGGCCCCGGGGCTCGAACCCAGGACCAAGTATAATATTGTTGTCTCATTTGTTTAACTGGGTTCTCTTTATCTACTTTTAGGACTTGTGTGAAAATCTGATGATGTTTTAAGCCATATTTATGCAGAAATATAGAAAATTCTAAAGGGTTCACAAACTTTCAAGCACCACTGTACATGCTATAATAATATAACCTATGTTGTTGTTGTTTTTTCAGGACAGTCTAGATTTTGATAATATTTGCATATTCACATCAGGCTTTTCTATCAAGGAAAAACATTTTGCATTTATGAATTTTCCATGTTCTTGAATGTATGCCACTATAGGAAGCATGACAACTGAAATATCTTTTCATATTTGTGTGGATTGTCTGGAATCTGGCAACATAAAATCATGATAGTGGGATAGCCTACTGTATGTCTTAGCAATAATTTGTAAAAATATATCATGTAATGACATAACTGCATAATGTAAGCTACATTAGAATATCAGAATATATACAGCAATATATTGTTGCTGTAATTTACTGTTACTGTAATTTCAAAACTGGATTACTTGAGAATGGCAAAAGGCACAGATGAATACTTACACCATTCGAAACGGTAGGGACTGCTGTTTATTTTGATGTATGGTTTGTCATGTAAACTCAGGAGTTAGTGAGGTATTGCGCCAACAAGAATGGGTGTGGAGACGGATGCAAAGCTGTATGAAGAATATGATTAAACTTGATGTGAATTCATTGATGTTAATTTTATCACAAATCATTTATTGCAGTAACTAGTGGATAGCACTGTTGTTGGGAAGCTCAAGTCATGTGGTTTCACATGATATATGTACGGTAGGGCGGCATGGTGGTGTAGTGGTTAGCGCTGTCACCTCACAATAAGAAGGTCCGGGTTCGAGCCCCGTGGCCGGCGAGGGCCTTTCTGTGTGGAGTTTGCATGTTCTCCCCATATCTGCGTGGGTTTCCTCCGGGTGCTCTGGTTTTCCCCACAGTCCAAAGACATGCAGGTTAGGTTAACTGGTGAGTCTAAATTGACCGTAGGTGTGAATGTGAGTGTGAATGGTTGTCTGTGTCTATGTGTCAGCCCTGTGATAACCTGGCGACTTGTCCAGGGTGTACCCCGCCTCTCGCCCATAGTCAGCTGGGATAGGCTCTAGCTTGCCTGCGACCCTGTAGAAGGATAAAGTGGCTAGAGATAATGAGATGAGATATGTACGGTATGTTAATTGTGTGATGAGTGTTCCGCCAGCAATTTAATAGAGATGAATGATTGCGATTGGGATGTATCAGTCGTATATGGTTAATCCAAAGTGTCAAAGACATTACTGTTTCTGAAATGTGATCAGGAAATTTTACTGGGGCACAGGAGATATATACTCGGGCACGTGCCCCAATAAAATGGGTCTGGCGATGCCGATGGTGACAGATCTAGGCCAGCAGTATGAAATAGGGTTCAAGGGTTCAGTGTTGCAAGATTATGGCTAATGATAGTGAACTGGACAAGTATACACAATAGCAATGAATTACAATCTATGGTTCAGGAACTGAAATAACACATACAGTGCCCCACCCCTACCAAAAAAACAACAACAATTGAGCACAAAGGGTTTCACTTTACTACTGAGGATATACTAAGTACCTCAGGCAATGTCTGTAGCATTGTCACTTTGAAATGTTGTCAGGGTAGTTCTGCATGCCATTTTTTTGCGTTTCATCACAAATTAGGAAGACTGGTGCTACCAGCCATTTCATAAGCATGCAGATGTTGAAAGGAAAGGTTCTCACAGGCTGGTTGAGAAGCTGGTGATCATGTTTAACCACAGTTGCTGACCTCTTAGCCCAGACAGACCAAACAAGGATCAGCTACAGGATTTTTGACAGAAATGTCTCCTTGCTTCTAATTTCCATTTATTTGCCATTTGATGTATTGACTTGGTGGTTAGTTAGTCATGAACAGATCAACTTAAGTGTGGTGCATTCTGAACCATTCCTATTGACATCATTTTTGAAGAATCTCAAGATTGCAGCACTTGGCAAAGATATTCATAGAATACTGTATAAGATAATAAGTTTATCTTATTACAACTGATGACATTCATCCCAGCTTCTACTGCTTGCTATTAACCTGAGAAGGCTTGTTTACAAAGCACAAATCTTGAGTGCCAACTCTTGCTGCTTCTCACTGGTTGGACACTATGATATGATCGACACAATGATTTCTGGATAGCTATCTTGGGCTTCTTCCTCAATCCACTGTTAAGTATATATAGTCCCTTGTAATTAATGGAATGGGAAGGCCAATCCTTTTATCTGTTTCTTTGTTTGTTTGTTTGTTTTTTTGTTTGTGTTCATTCTCTTTCTTTTGCTTTGCACTGAAGACATTTAGCTTTGTAATAAAAAAGATGAACATGAAATGATATATCAGAATTTCATGGGCGGCACAGTGGTGTAGTGGTTAACACGGTCACCTCACAGCAAGAAGGTTCTGGGTTCGAACCCAGTGGCCGGTGGGGGCCTTTCTGTGTGGAGTTTGCATGTTCTCCCTGTGTTTGTGTGGGTTTCCCCCACAGTTCAAAGACATGCGGTTAGGTTAATATGGGACAGGCTGGGGTGCCCTTGAGTGAGGCACCTAACTCTCAACTGCTCCCCAGGCGCTGTTAGCATGGCTGTTCTGGGTATGTGTGTGTGCTCATTGCTCACATGTGTGTGCATGTGGGTGTTCACTGCTTCAGATGGGCTAAATGCAGAGAGGAAATTTCACGTGTGATGAATAAAGTTGTGCTTTCTTTCTTTTCAGCTTTCATTTTCTGACATTTACATCTAGATGTGTTAAACAACTTAAAACATGGTATTGTTTGTTTGCACTCACATTTTTCAAGTGATCAAAAATACTGAATCTTACAGGTGTTTCTTGTTGGCCAGGTGTGCCCTGATATGATTGTTTAAACAATCAATAACACTAAATATCTCCTTTTAGTTTGAGCCCTTGGTTTCACCTGTGAAGACTGCATTTGTTGATAAAAGGATAAACCAACATGAAGACTAGAGAGCTATCTATGGGAGAAAAGAGGGAACATTGATCAGAGCCATTTGCACAAGTATTGTTCACAGCCAGTACAACAATTTGAAATGTCCTGAAAAAGCTATGGGAGAAAAGCAAACTAATTTGAAGCTGAAAAAAGAGGGAAAATCAACCAGAGCCATTGAACAACCATTGGGCATAGCCAATACAACAACTGTCTCTGGAGTGTCTCACAGCCCGACATCAAACAAGTCAGCCAAGGAAAATAACAACAGTTGATGACAGAACAGTGTGAGAGCTGTGAATAAAAACCCAAAAATAAATCAGTGACATTATCGACAGCCTCCACAAGACAGGAAGGTATCACAATCCACTGTTTGAAAAAGACTTCAAGAACAGAAATATAGAGGGCATACCGCAAGATGCAAACCACTCATCAGCAGTAAGAAACTGAAGGGCAGATTGGAATTTGCAAGGAAATACAGAGATGAGCCACAAAATCTCTGGAACCAAGATTAACCTCTACCAAAGTGATAGAAAGGCCAAGTGTGGAGAAAGAAATATTCTGCTCATTCTCCAAAACATATGAACTTATCATTCAAGCATGGTGGAGGTAATGTCATGGCTTGGGCTTGCATGACTGCTTCTGGAACAGGCTCACAAATCTTTATTGTTCATATGACTCAGTAGTAGGAGATTGAAATCAGAAGTCTACAGAAACATTGCCAATTCACAGAGAAATGCGCCTAATCTAATTGTGAGGAACTTCATCATGCAGCAAGACAATGAGTCAAAACACATTGCCAACACAACAAATGACTTCATCAGGGGAAAAAGTAGGGGGAAAACCCCAAAACAAACAACAACTAAAAGAAGCTGCAGTGCAAGACTGCAAAAGGACACAAAAGAAGAATGTAACAGTTTGGAGATGTCAGTGGGTCACCTTCCTGATGGAGTTATTGTAAGCAAGTGATAACTCACCAGAATGTGTTCCAATACTTTTGATAACACCAAAGGTGCCATGTTCTAAGTTGTTTAACACATCTGTACGTAAATGGCAAGAAATGAAAGCTGAAATTCAGATTTACTGTCTCTTTGATCTCAAACCCAAATATCTTCAGTGTATATCAAAAACAAAAGAATCGGCCTTGCCGTTCCAATACTTTTGGCAGGGACTGGATGTAACACTCAATTTATGACTTTATAAAACAGCACCATCTGCTGGGCCAAAGCTATGCTTGCCATAAAATAAACATGACTGTTTTCTTGCACCAAATGGAGAGATACAATATTAATAAAGATAGATAGATAGATAGATGTTGGGTAGAATTTTTTCTTGCACCTCTCCCTCATGAGGGAAATTTAAAACCATCCAATTTCATCCACTTGCACTTGAGTGGACAAGGATTTTCAGAAGATTTACGTCTGCATTTTGAATTAGGCAGACATCTTATCTAGCACCAATTACAGAAGTGCGCATAAGCCATAGGCAAACTTTTTAGATGTTAGTTAGTTAGTTAGTTAGTTAGTTAGTTAGTTAGTTAGTTAGTTAGTTAGTTAGTTAGTTAGTGACCACAATGACATATCTCATACATGGGAAATATTGTTAATTTTTTAATTATTCGTAAATGTACTCCTAATCTAAATACACCATTATATGTGATAAGCTGTATTAATGTCTGTTTGTTAATGTTATAATGATTAATGAGTTTGCAGCCCATAAAAGCATTTACATGGTAAGAAAAGTGAGAAACAATATGTTGAAGGAGAGTAGGACAGATGGAAAACACGACAGCCCAACAGCCCAGTAGAATGCAGACTACTAAAAACGTTTCTGCCAACATTCTGACTGTGTGTGTGTGTGTGCTTGCACGTGTGCGTGCGTGTGTGTGCATAGCCTCATTAGGGTAAGGGGAGATTGGCGCTGCAGTGGGTTGCCTCCACTCAGCCACAGCCATCTTTCATGAAGCTGAATCCACAAGCTCAATCAGTCCCACATGAGAGAGAGGGATGAAGTAAGACTGGGGGGAAGAGAAGGAGGAGGGGTGCCATTTCTTTCAATATTTTAATGTTATTAAACTAAAATATGTAGGATATTGAAATATATATATATTTTTTTCATATATTAAAGGAATCATAGACTCCGGATACCAGTCTGTGAAAGTCATGAAGAGCAGCACTGTATATTTGAGATCCAAAAAAAATAAAGATTGAATCAAATTGAACCAAAAAGTGAAGGATATGGGGAGTCAGGGTTTGTTACCCCAAAGCCAGATTCTCTGTCTGTCTCTCTTTCTCTCTCTGTCTCTCGCAGCCCACACACCACACTCCTAAACTCTACAACAACGCACCATCTTATTATTCAGAAGCTATCCTTTGTAAATGTGATAATTATATGCTTTTCAAAATCCCCTTACACAGAGGAAATATATCAGAGTGTTTAAACACTGAGTCATTCCGACACCCCCAGCCATGGCTTGCAAGTGGGCTCTTTCTGTAATTCCGTGAACTCACCTTATTTCACAGTTTCATATATGCGTGCATGCGTATATATGTGTGTGTGCGCATATATGTGTATTTGTTGGCAGCCGCCATCACCATTGTACAGATGTGACCACAGCTCCCCGCTTTCACCACAACAAAGGCCAATTAAACAGCGCTGCCTCACAGGCCAAGCAGCCAACCGCCAGCCGCACTTCCACAAACACGCAGATCAGTTTAAAACCAAGAGGGGGAGGCAGTAAAGCCGAACCCAGGCCGAGGCCTCTGCTGATTCAAACCAGCCGCTCCATTCACCCTGCAACTCCTTTACTTTTCAAATTAGTGCCACATTATGGTTGATTGTTTAGGAAGCACGTATTAACTTGCTAAATAACCGTTAGCTCTAAAAATCCATCAAATTATTATGGGTCACTGAATGAGGAACAGGAGCTGCTATGTTTGACTTGGAAGAGTGCAAGTGCTGGTTCTAATATGTCTCGGCTCCCAGTGTCATGAAAAATAAGCCTGGCTCACAATTACCTCAGACAACATGTATTTCCATTCCAGAAATACAAAACTACCAGCTTGGGCTACTGTTTCATATTATTGATAGCAAAATATTTCTGCCTGTTTTACGATGTGCAGTGGATATGTCCTAAAACTCTGCTGTTTGGATGACAGTGTAGACTACACTGCTGTGGCTTTCATATGAATAATATAACATCTTGTCAAAAAGTTTAAATGATAAACTCCGCAACATAGTTCATCGATATGTTAAGAAAAAAAGATAAGACATATATAAAGACCAGATAGATGTAAATAAAGATTTTCATCATGTGAGCTACTGCACACTCTTGTGTGCATACATAGCTAAACAACAGCTGGGTAGGCATTAGTGCATGGAATTGTTCGAGGCAGGAGGTGGAGGGGAAAGACCGTCCTGAAGCATAAGTTCCTAGAATTGTTGGTTCAGCTCCTGCAGAGGGAGCTCTTTGCTAAAAGCTCGTCTGCTAACGTGGCGTGGGTAGTTCGTGGTGGCTTTGGTCAGGCTGACTGGAGCCCTTGGGCGCTGGCATGTGGCACAGTGTTTCGGGAGGGGCCCCCTCAAAAACCAACTGTTCAGGGGCCACACCCATCGTGTCCGCTCAGTGTGGGGGATGCCGCGCTGTGCTGAGCCGAGCCAGGCCTCCCGATTTAGAGGCAGTCTCAGACCGCACGCCTCAGTCAGGGGAAGGGAAGGGTTTGCTGCTTTATTTTCAGGTTCAGATTGCATGGCAAGAGCTCTTTTCTTCCTCTTACACACATCTCCTGAAGGCTGAAGCATTAAGGATGCTTCACTGACAATATTTATCTTGATTAACGATGGGAAAACAGATTCATGTATACTGCTCAAACATGCACTGATACTATATATATATATATATATATATATATATATATATATATATATATATATATAGTGTTTTATGTATTATTTTGAGAGGGGGTCTTCTGTGTCTTTCAGAATTCAAGAATGTCCACAAAGCTTAAGGTGGTGGCTGTGTTATGCTCAAGAGTCTAATGTTTTCCTTTGTAATGGCTATATTTTACATGCTGCTGCTTCCCTCATTTAGTTTCAGGGTGTGGGAGCAGCACTGGGTGGTCTAAGCCTCCTTTAGCTTACATATGGTGTGGCTTTCTGGCCTTTCTTGTTTTGTTTTTGGGGTTTAAAGGAAAGGTTCTCTTTAGGTACAACCTGCTTATTTTTACCTTGATGTATAAGACTTCTGTCTCTATGTCTGTTCTCTTCTCTTCAGTTTCCTTCCTTCCTCCCATCCTCTGAAATTGGATGTGCATATTTCTCCTTCAATTTTTTTGAGTTTGCATTAACCCATTTCCTTGTCTCAGTGGTGCACAACTGCTGCTTCTACCGTAAAGCGTGAAAGTCACTTGTGATCATTGCCACAAGCTGACAGATATGTCGAAATATTTTACTAATATTTGCCTTGAAATGAAATTCGTGATTATTCTCTGTTATGTTGCTTAGTACTACAAAAAAAGAGAGAAAGAAATCTAGACTTGATTAAAAAAAACACATTTCATTAGACGAGCGTGTCAAAGCCACAGGTTTATAGCTCAAACAAAGACTTGTCTTATTCTCTGTATTAGACCTTAGTAGCAGAAATGTCTGTTGGTGCTTCACTTAAATTCTCTCTTAAACTCACTCTTACATACGTAGGCCTGTCTGTCTCTCTGCCTTATTTTCCATTGAAATTCCCTTTTTTTTTGTGACCATGCTGCCTGGAAAAAGCCATGCTGCAAGGCAAGTTTGTCCCTGACCCTATATCTCTTCCTCACCACATTTCCATCATAAGAGCCACTCACACACATCTAATCATTTCACATTTTCCCTGTGTGGCAGGAGTATTAAGCTGAATTTTCTGAGGGCTGCAGTGAAGGAATTCAGGGACATTTGATTCCACTGATTCCCATTTAACCACCCCGAGGCCTCGCCACGCTGACGACACAGGCTGATGATGAAAGCATATTGACCCCAGACCCATGAAAAAAGGATCTGAAATATGTTCCAAGATCATCACTCACTCAGGAGATTTACAGTTCACATAAAACACCTCTGCATTTGAAATGTAATATTTGTTGAAGCCAAACACTACAGTGTTACAGTTACAATAACCCTGTGTTAGGATAAAGAATAATCCATCATCCTGTTTGGGGATTAAAATACAGGATTTCAGATGAGGCTATTATAAAAATTATACTTAGTATTAAATGTTGTCATAGCCTTCTGTCATGATCGAGCTGATGTAAAGCATAAAAGTAAAGAAGATCCTGCTCACACATTCTCCTCCTTGCATTCAGTTTTACACATTCTTGCACACAGACTTGTCATAAACTGCAGTAATCTATGTTTTTACAAGCTATTACTTTGCCCAAAAGTGCAGAAACTTTAATGTCAATAATTCAAAAATAGACACAAAATGATTTCCTACTAAACGGTTTCCTACTAAATCTTTAATTACAGATGCAGTCTCTTTCCCTCTTTGAAGAGAACTGTTGGTGGGGATAAGCACAGAAAGAACATCCCCATAAAGTGCTTACTTCCACAGGCACTCCGTATTATGACTCTCTACACCTCTCCTTTCAATTTTATGCACACTTTCAGGATGTGTTATTACTGATCATCAAAGGGAAATAGCAAAGCTATTAGCAGAAATGGGGAAACCACATACAAATCGCAAGAAGAGCCTCACACTTCCTCACATTTCCTCATGCTACATCAATCAAGGCTTCCATATGTGGCACTATAATTTACCGTTTATATTCAGTGCATGTGAAGCAGGGGCTTAAGTTGCATTTCAATGTTGAAGTTGTGCCATGAGCACTCAACCCATCATATGATTAAAGTTTCAGAATCGGATACTTAGAGCAATTATTAACAATATTTTTATTTTCTGCTCAGGATACTGTATATTACACTGAGAAAGTAGCAATACAACATGCAGAAATATTTTAACTTTTAATACCTTAAAACAGACAAGCAACCATTTAGAGACAGCAGAGGTGACATTTAAATATATCTATGGGAGTTATGCAAGGCTATAATAAAAAACAGAGTCCTCTTTCGGTTCTTTTTACTAGTTATGTAGCACAACAACATCACATCATTGCAGACTTTTTAATCATAATCTCAAGCACTGACTTTCTAAATGCAGCTAGCCAATGTTAAATGGAAAACCTTGACCCAACAGCCCCTTCTTCCTCTTCGCAAAAAGAAAGGATATCTTTTATTGACATGAGATGAAAAATGCAGGGCTCTAACTGTGTTTGTGAATCAATCTTTGTAGGTCAGGTTACTGAAAATTATATAAGCAGTTCAAAGCATGTTCAAAAAGAATCAAGCGTTAAAATATAAATCCTTAATTTTATTTAAATTAGATTTTTCAAAAACTGCTTCTTTTTGAGATTTTCTTTAGACTTGCTCAGATATGCTCAATTCAATCATTTTAAAAAAGATTTCTTCATGAACATTACTATATAAAAAGTTAAAGTGTGGTAAGCATGAAAAAAATCATTAAAGTATGATAATAGGTAAAAAAAAAAAGTATCAGCTGCAGTTGCTCCTTGTTTGTACACTTATGAAAATAAAGTGCTTTGTTTTTATGGTGTATCATCTTATCTATAATTTATACTATTTATAATTTTTTTCAGCATCCTAGTTAGCATGTTCATGTCCCACCAATACATGGTTGCTCATGTGCTCCAAGCTGTTCTCAATTCCTGACAGAATTCCCTCTACATATTATGTCTGTCCTTACCTAACCTTTAGCTACAGGATCGGCTCGAATAAAGCTTTTGGGCACACATACAGTACTGTGCAAAAGTCTTATGCACATGTAAAGAAGTGCTGTCAACCAAAAATGTCTTAAAAAGTAATGAAATGAAATGTTTCAACATTAAAAAAAATACTATAAACAGCAGTAAGCTATAATAAATGAAACAAAGTCAATATTTGGTGTGAGACGACTCTTTGCTTTAAAAATAATAGTAGTCTCAGGTACAGTGAGTGCAGTTTTATAAGGAAACGAGCTGTAGGTTTTACTGAGCATCTTACAGAACCAGCCACAGTTCTTCTGGACACTTTGCCACACTCGCTTCTTAATTTTGCACCAAAACCCAGCAGCCTTCATTATGCTTTCTTTTTTAATCTGAAAAGTGGTCTCTTATGTAATTTTTTTTCCTCTAACATTTAATTTGGTGCTGGAAAGTGAACGTTTGGAACTCTAAAATGTTTTTGGTACTGACTCGATAATGTAGAAGTCATAAAATAGAAATCTATAACAAAGTTTGTGTGAAATAAAAATAGGGTGCCTAAGACATTTGCACAGTTTATATATATATATATATATATATATATATATATATATATATATATATATATATATATATATATATATATATATATATTACTGTTGTCAACTCCCCAAGTGGGACATATCCACAGTCCTTCATGTAATGATATTAATGCACTGATAATAAAGAAAATACATCCCTTTTTTGGTATTAAATAAATAATTTATATATATTTCCTTTTGCATCGCATTTCCACTTAGGTATTTGGAACTATATGCAATGTTAGTAAATCGTCTAGCTCTTAAGTTGTTTTAGGCTAACTTTAACATAATAATGATAAAAACACACAATTAATTTATTTGCCTAATGTAAACACATCTCTTTAGGGTACAGTATAGCACATGGTCTGGTGTTTACCAGATCTTGAACAAACATATTACAAGAAATGTGATGTAATACATGCAGACTAGACTTGCAGTGGGCTTGACAGTGCCCTCTAAAGGAATCCCATCTGTAGTTAGTTTACCATCCTGCATGGCGAAGATAAAGAAATAAATGATTGTGCATGTGTGAGTGCGAGAGGTACAGACTCAACGACAAAGACAGAGAGAGCAAAAGACACAGAGAGAGGGTCAGTTGGAGAGCAGACTGCTAAATATAGTCTGTGTGTTACAGTGAAGGCCAAACTCTCACAAACTACAAGCCTGCTCTGACCAAGCCTTGTAATTGAAGGAAAAAAATAAAGAATGAAATTATATGTTTATTTTTGAAAACAATTTTAATCTTCTCTCCACTCATTTTGGAAAAAAGAGACACCCACAAGGACACTCCAAACCAAGATGGGCTACCGGAAGACCATTTTAACTGTTTATTTATTTATTTGATAAATGTCTGTAAGCTAGCCTCACACAAAGTGGAAAAGCATGTTGCATTTTTCTGGTAGCTTAGGAAATTAACATTCCAGTATGTACAGTACATATATTGCATATATTCCATTTAATTCAGTTTAAAACTGTTAACACCATCATACTACGGTAAATACAGTGATAAACAAAATCAATAAGAGACATTTGGAAGATTTTTAGGAGTTACTTTTAAATGTGGCAACCATTTTCAGCCTCTGTCACTCTTTCCCTTGCTTGTAGAAAAAGAAAAATACTGGTGATATCACCGTGCCTTTTCTTTGCAGTGTTTTATTTATCTTATGAATCACAAGCCATTTAAAGAATCCAGGTTTCTTATGTTGACATTAATATTACACTCGGCTTAATGAACCTGCTATTGAAATGTTTTGGAGTGTCCCTTAAAAGACCTTTAATCATAGGTTTAAGTCATTCTGAGCCTACACAAGTCTACACTCCCACACTTCAAGTGGCTTTACTTGTCGCTGATCTTTTAGTTCCTGAAAACGCAGGAGCAGTGGCCTTAATCTCAACCAATTTTATTCACTTTAGCAAGATTAAAGCGTAAGAATTGTTTGACCTCTCCTCCAAATAACACTCAAAGCTGAAAAATCTATATTTGTACATGTAATCATTTGAAGTCAGCGTCATGAATTTGTCCATAGTCCACGTTTCTTGATTATTTTTTCTTTTTTTCTTTTATATTTTAAAATATTTGCTTTTTCCTAATATTGCAAAAAATGTGACGACAATGATCATATTAAACCACAAATAATTCGATTCATTTGATGTTGAAATATAGGAGTTCCTAGAATTATATTTCAAATGTATTATTATACTGTATGGTACAGATGCTCTAAGAAAAGAAAAGTCAGTGTGAATATGAATAATTGCACAGGATTTAGGGAGTTTAAGGGGTTAAATGAAAACTACTGGCTCTTACACAATATTAAACATTTACAATATCATTAAACCCTATTGATCTGTAATTGTAGAAACAAACAGTGGTATTATAATGAAACAGATTTCATGAGACAGTCTATGATTAACATGTACAGTACAATATGCAGTACATGTGAGCATAACTGTATTTCAGTTTACTTTTGAAAACCATATTGACTACACAGTGCCCTCCAAGAAAATCCAACCTTTAATTGAAATACATTTATTCAGAGAAAAATGTCCCTCATCAAGAAATTATTATTTACAACAAAGACACATGTGCCACTATTATTGGCACCCCTGGAAATTATAGTGAACATGATGCAACTGAAGCATGTTTCCCATTTAAATTGTCTATTTTTGAGTTGATTGGAGTGTGTAGGAACTTTCAAGCTGTAATCCATGACTTCCTGATTAACTGGGGGACAAATATGAGGTGACACAGAGGCCAAATTCCCTTAGTCATCCATTAACATGGGAAAGATAGAACACACAAACCAAATGATGGGGCAGTGTGTTGACCTTCATAAGTCAGGGAATAGTGAAAAAAAAACCCTACTCGCCTGAAAATGTCCATTTCTACTGTTAGGGCAATAATAAAAAAGCGGACACCAACTGGAACGGTTACAAACTTGCCTGCAAGACAACCCAAGTTTATTTTGCCCCCCATGTACAGTGAGGAGGAGAGTAATAGAGGCAAAAAAAAAAAAATCCCCAAGGATCACTGTTGGTGAATTACAAGAAAAATAAAACCTTGGGGTTTCCAAGTCTCCAAAACCACCATCAGATGCCACCTCCATGCCAACAGATTATTTGGAATGTCTGCCAGAAGAAAAAGCCTTTTCTGTCAGTTAACCACAAATGTAAGCACCTGGAGTTTGTGAAACGCTACTACAACTTTGACTGGAACCATGTTTTATGGTCTAATGTAACAAAAATGGAGCTTTTTGGCAAAAAACACTCAAGGTGGGTTTGGCATAAAAAGAAGGATGGCTATAACGAAAATAACCCGATCCTAACTGTAAAACATGGTGGACGTTCTGTGATGTTTTGGGCTGTTTTTCCTCCAAAGGCCCTGGAAACCTTGTTAGGATATATGGCATCATGGACTCCATGAAATACCAGGAATTTTAAATCAAAATCTGGCTGCCTCTGCCAGGAAACTAAAACTGGGTCATCATTAGATCTTCCATTTGGACAATACAATGATCCAAAGCATTTGTCCAAATCAACATAAAAATGGTTCACTGACCACAGAATCAAGCTTCTGCCCTGGCCATCTCAGTCCCCTGACCTGAACCCCATTGAAAACCTGTGGGGTGAACTGAAGAGGAAGGTGCACAAGAGAGGGCCTTGGACCTTGGATGATGTGGAGAGATTGTGTAAAGAGGAATAGTCTCAAATGCCCCACTCTGTATCTTCAACTTTATAAAATGTTAGAGGAGAGACTCAGTGCCGTTTTACTGGCTTGTACAAAGTATTAAATGCATGGGGTGCCAATAATTGTGGCACATGTGTTTTTGTTGAAAATAATTAATTCTAGATGAGGGATTTGTTTTTCTCTGAATAAATTTATTTCACCAAAAGGTGGATTTTTTTTCTAACCCTTTTTACTAATCTTTCCGGAAGGTCCGAGGGGCAATAATTGTGGAGGGCACTGTATAACACTAATTTCATATGATAGAAGTATATTTCTTTCAAGTCCTGTAAACTCCTGTAGCCAGAACTTGCTACTCTATTATCTTTATAGTTGCACATGATGTGCAGGAGACTAGATTAATATTTACCTAAAAATTTCAGTTTGAAGAATTTCAGAAATCTTTAGAGGTATTTGGCGTTATGAGTCACAAAAAGCTGATAAATTTAAACCACATTTATCCTTTTGCTTACCAGTGAGAAACGTTATCAGAACATTACACTGGCACATTATACCTGATGAATAATGCTTCTATTTGAGGCCACCCTGTGTTCATGGTTATTTATTCTACTTATTGTACTACTGTGTATCAAAATTGCCTCATCCTTACTTTGACTGCTTTGTGACTAGTGTTTGTATATTGTTGTACTACTTGTACTAATTTCCCTTCTATCTTTGTAAGTCTCCCTGTCCTTATTATCTTACTACTGTACCTAACTATCTTGCTTACTTGCTTTTGATCACAGCATCTGCAAAATAAATCAATGAAAATATAAAATATATATAAAGGTAAATGTATATTCATTCATTCATTCATTCATTCATTATCTCTAGCCACTTTATCCTTCTACAGGGTCGCAGGCAAGCTGGAACCTATCCCAGCTGACTACGGGCGAAAGGCGGGGTACACCCTGGACAAGTCGCCAGGTCATCACAGGGGTAAATGTATAATAAAGGTAAATTAAAATAATGTCAGTGCAAAATGTCATTTAGTCTATTTCATTTTATCACATTTATGTTCTCATGGGTTTTTTATGTCTCAAGTTCTATGTTTTGATGATTCATGTTTTCATGTGTGTATTTGTATGCAAGTTGCCTGTGCTGTGTCTATCTATCTATCTATCTATCTATCTATCTATCTATCTATCTATCTATCTATCTATCTATCTATCTATCTATCTATCTATCTATCTATCTATCACATATGCATGTGTGTAATTGAAATAGTTGTTATTTTTTTAATGCAATCCTTAGTCTAAGTAGCATATTTATCCATATCCTAGACTATAGTGACCTTGTATTTTTTTTTCTGGGGGGGGGGAGATGAAGTACTATTTACAGTATAATAGTCACATATTATATTTCCTAGGTGAATGGATAAAGCATAGCGTCTTCATGTAAAGTGTGCTTAATACACCTCATTTACACTCTCAGAAATAAAGGTACTGAACTTTTCCTTGTCACTGGGATGGTACCATCAACTATGGATATTTTGTACTTTAGGACAGACAGACAGACAGACAGACAGACAGACAGATAGATAGATAGATAGATAGATAGATAGATAGATAGATAGATAGATAGAACCCAGATTCCAAAAAAGTTGGGACAAAGTACAAATTGTAAATAAAAACGGAATGCAATGATGTGGAAGTTTTAAAATTCCATATTTTATTCAGAATAGAACATAGATGACATATCAAATGTTTAAACTGAGAAAATGTATCATTTAAAGAGAAAAATTAGGTGATTTTAAATTTCATGACAACAACACATCTCAAAAAAGTTGGGACAAGGCCATGCTTACCACTGTGAGACATCCCCTTTTCTCTTTACAACAGTCTGTAAACGTCTGGGGACTGAGGAGACAAGTTGCTCAAGTTTAGGGATAGGAATGTTAACCCATTCTTGTCTAATGTAGGATTCTAGTTGCTCAACTGTCTTAGGTCTTTTTTGTCGTATCTTCCATTTTATGATGCGCCAAATGTTTTCTATGGGTGAAAGATCTGGACTGCAGGCTGGCCAGTTCAGTACCCGGACCCTTCTTCTACGCAGCCATGATGCTGTAATTTATACAGTATGTGGTTTGGCATTGTCATGTTGGAAAATGCAAGGTCTTCCCTGAAAGAGGCGTCGTCTGGATGGGAGCATATATTGCTCTAGAACCTGGATATACCTTTCAGCATTGATGGTGTCTTTCCAGATGTGTAAGCTGCCCATACCATCAGAGATGCAGGCTTCTGAACTGAGCGCTGATAACAACTTGGGTCGTCCTTCTCCTCTTTAGTCCGAATGACACGGCGTCCCTGATTTCCATAAAGAACTTCAAATTTTGATTCGTCTGACCACAGAACAGTTTTCCACTTTGCCACAGTCCATTTTAAATGAGCCTTGGCCCAGAGAAGACGTCTGCGCTTCTGGATCATGTTTAGATATGGCTTCTTCTTTGAACTATAGAGTTTTAGCTGGCAACGGCGGATGACACGGTGAATTGTGTTCACAGATAATGTTCTCTGGAAATATTCCTGAGCCCATTTTGTGATTTCCAATACAGAAGCATGCCTGCATGTGATGCAGTGCCGTCTAAGGGCCCGAAGATCACAGGCACCCAGTATGGTTTTCCGGCCTTGACCCTTACGCACAGAGATTCTTCCAGATTCTCTGAATCTTTTGATGATATTATGCACTGTAGATGATGATATGTTCAAACTCTTTGCAATTTTACACTGTCGAACTCCTTTCTGATATTGCTCCACTATTTGTCGGTGCAGAATTAGGGGGATTGGTGATCCTCTTCCCATCTTTACTTCTGAGAGCTGCTGCCACTCCAAGATGCTCTTTTTATACCCAGTCATGTTAATGACCTATTGCCAATTGACCTAATGAGTTGCAATTTGGTCCTCCAGCTGTTCCTTTTTCGTACCTTTAACTTTTCCAGCCTCTTACTGCCCCTGTCCCAACTTTTTTGAGATGTGTTGCTGTCATGAAATTTCAAATGAGCCAATATTTGGCATGAAATTTCAAAATGTCTCACTTTCGACATTTGATATGTTGTCTATGTTCTATTGTGAATACAATATCAGTTTTTGAGATTTGTAAATTATTGCATTCCGTTTTTATTTACAATTTGTACTTTGTCCCAACTTTTTTGGAATTGGGGTTGTACATACATACATACATACATACATATTTTATACCCTAAAACTTCAATATATCTTGTTGAACTAAACCTTAAACTACTTTAAGTTACATAATTGAACACAACTCTAGCTCACTGAATGTAGGTGACACCACATGCACTTTCCTATGTAAAAGAGACATAGGCCTCATACAGCTACTAAAGGTACAGAACAGACACTCTTTGTGATAACATCCCTGTGAGAAAGTACACTTTGGTAGGGGAGAGCAGGGAAAATTGGGACAGGGGAGACTTGGGACAGTTTGTATTTCCCATAAATTAATTTCAACCAGTCAGGTTTTAGATTCCATCAGAAGTTAGATGTTGCCCCTTACAGTAACCGACTTCCTTTGGAGTCATGAAGCTGGACACTGCAGTAAGGTTTGTGCAGTTCAATATTTTTGTCAACCAAAACTTGTATTTTCTACTTTGCCTCCACCTCCTATCTATGGTGTAATGTCTGCTGGTGAATTCGGGATTTATTAGGAATTAAAGTGTGTAGCCGAGAGTTACCGTATGTAGAGGATATTACACGATGGCGCAAAGATTTGAAGTTTATCTTCGAGTGCTGAACATACAATATTTTCAACACAAGAAGATAAACTTCCTGTCTTTGTGCCACCGTGTAATGTTCTTTATATCATATGGACACATCCAGAAAAAAATATGCAAGTTGATCAAAAGAATTTTCATTTTGAACCAGTTTGCTATTTTGACAATGCACATCACGTCAGCGGGAAAACATTGGGAGTGACATCATCGAGATGAAATATTGGGAATTATTACACATACAGGCCACTTTTTCCATGGAATAAAAACATGTATTCTCTTCCCTTCTAGTGGGTTTATTGATAGCATACAATATTGTAATCATATTGCTTATCCTACATGTATTACACCACTCTCCCCAATGGAGAATAAGCATGCAATATTGTTACAACATTGCACGTTGTCAAGACAACACGACATCACACATCAGAGCTCAGGCGAATATCCATTCTGCTGTGCATGTGCAGAATCATTTCTTTGTCCACCAGGAAAGAAAGAAGATAAGGCTAATCCAGTGCTACTGCTAGGATTAGCTATACTACAATTAAGCACTAAATAAATCAACTAAAAACTGCAACCGAAGACACGCTGCACACCTGAAAGGCTACCAAAACTTCATTATATCTTCTTCACGCATATTTACAAGAGAAAAACATACCAACGAACATCGTAAAACTGGAAAAGAAACACATTGGAGACATAAAACTCCTGTGCTAGTGAATGACTGTGCCAGTTTGTAAACAAACATGGCCATAAGGTTTGCTTCGTTAAAAGCGGAAGATTTTGAGAGAATTTTGGCTGCCAAGTCACTCCGTTGTGTGTAGTTGTCGATGTTGATTTTAAAAGTAACTAAGTAAATTACACAGGGAAATGAATACTTAAGTCTGAGTGAAAAATGCTGTGGCGAGCGTACGTGGAAGAAGAGTCATGGGACAGAAACCTTAGTTTCTCGGTCGTTAGCCTGTGCTACTGATGAACGCTACAACGTCTTGAAGGTGACTTCACTGCTATGCTAATGAACCCTACACCGGCTGACTTCACTGCTGCACTAACAGCACCAGCTTGTGGGTAAGCTAGCGTTGGCCTTTGAGAATGCTGATATACTGTTATGAAGAGAGTGTGTATGTATAATAATAATAATAATAATAATAATAATAATAATAATAATGTTGGCTGGCTTTTTTGTGGTATAGCAAATATATTCCATTCATGCTAGCTGAATGGAATATATCTGATATACCACTCAAAGCCAGCCAATATTATTTAAATATGTCACTCAGATCTGGATGTATTTCATCTGAAAACTGCAAGTTTTTCAACACAAGAAGATGAACTTCATATCTTCAGGCCAACATGTGATTTTCTTTTTATTAAATAGACACATTCACAAACAAAAAATACCCAAATTTATCAAAAAACATTCATCGATTTCCTCATGAGTGGCATATAGTGATTTCATGTCATGGTTTTGGATCTCCATGTCCCGGATGTAGCTCGTATGAAAAATACAAGTGGTGTATTTCCCAGTAAAACACTTGTGTCCATATCATATATAGTTTTATTTATTAAGCTTAATTTTTTTTTTTTTTTTTTTGGTGGGGGGGGGGGGGGGGGGGGGGACGACATTTAAGGATTTTTTTTTTTTCAAAATGGCCAGATGGGGAGAGTTGGGACAGTTCAAGTTACAGGTTATTTTCTTGTGATTTACAATGATAACTTTTTTGTTGTTGTTGTTAAACTGTGGAAATGTACCTGCATGGAGCTTTTTTCATTCCTTCTTGAGAATGGAGCTGTTTTGTCTGGTCAGGTTTTGGGTAAACTGATATTTTTCTCTTGCTGTACCAGCATCGTTTGTTGGTATCCAGTTATTTAGCACAAAAGTCTTTTAGCACAAATCGAAAGTCTTTTAGCACAACTCTATGTTCTTTAGCACAACTCTGGATTATGGTCACAATAATAAAAAAATACTTATCTTGAGATAGGAAGGGGTTTATTATGATTGCTTCGGGACTGGAAGCTGGAATTTGTGCTGCTGTACATGTTTAGGAAATCCGATTCTTTGGTGTTTTGGATATTTGTAGTTAAGCCATAACAGACCTTGGATTGTGGGCACCTTCATTGATAACTTCAGTCACTTCTGATCATATCACAAATTCAACTGACTGCCAATAATTATGCGTTTGCCAAATTAATTAACCACGGGCTTATGTCTCTCACCCTGCTTGACAACGTGTTTTGCCGACTAAGAGTGGAATCTATTCCTTAAAACTTACTCAGGTTATTAAAAGTCAATTTGATATCACATATTACTGTTTTCATATGTATTCGACTAATAAAGCTACAAAGTCTTTCACTGAAAAAAGACCAGTTTCAATGAGAAAAATGAGAATCATGTCTCCTTAGTAACCAACAGTTGCGATCTGTAAATAAATGAAAGGCACTTCCACTAAAGCATCCAAGAACAAATGGCAGTTAAATAAAAGTGCAATATAAACATTCAGGAATGACAAAACAACCAAAATTAATCTATCAATTGTTGATAATACGGCAATCGTGAAGCAAGAAGAAGAAGATGAAAAAGAAGAGATTACACTAAAATGTAAGGGTTGTTTGATCATCAAGACAAGTCTGGAAGCTGTGGCTAGTTTACAGAGGAATTCACTTTGTTGCAGCGTGTTTATATTTGATTTCAATATTGCTTTTTTTTGTTCAATGCAATCAATCGCTAAAAACATTATTTAACACGAAAGTATCAAATCAATAAACGACAAACGCTCATTTGTAGATCGTGCAAAAAAACCCCGCAGTGCACAGATTACAGACAATTTGCACAAGTCGATCAGATCAAGAACCGCTTGCACTTTATTTGAATAATAACGTCTGTTGTGTTTTTGTGTCATTCTTTAAACCTGTCATTGAAATAACAATGGGATCGATGGCAAAAATGTTCATTTCTCTAATCCTATTGTTTTCTTTTAATTGAGCACTCGGTGAACAGAAAGGGATGTGTATATACTATGATATCCACCATAGTGTGGAAATAAGTGTTGTTGGATCTTGTGCTAAAAGACTTTTGTGCTAAATAACCATAAACCTGTGTGTTCATCCACACAAGTTTTGATCATAAATAAAAATTAAACATGTAGACCTGGGTATGGTGGCACGGTGGTGTAGTGGTTAGCACTGTCACCTCACAGCAAGAAGGTCCTGGGTTCGAGCCCAGCGACTGGCGAGGGCCTTTCTGTGTGGAGTTTGCATGTTCTCCTCGTGTCTGTGTGGGTTTCCTCCGGGTGCTCCGGTTTCCCCCACAGTCCAAAGACATGTAGGTTAGGCTAATTGGTGGCTCTAAATTGACTGTAGATGTGAGTGTGAATGGTTGTTTGTCTCTGTATCAGCCCTGCAATAACCTACCAACTTGTCCAGGGTGTACCCCGCCTCTCGCCCATAGTCAGCTGGGATAGGCTCCAGCTTGCCTGTGACCCTGTAGAACAGGATAAGCGGCTACAGATAATGGATGGTTTCCTGATTTCCTGTTTCTCGTCTTTGATTCTGCCGAGTCTACGATAGCCTGTTTGTGCCTCACTCGACCTATTACCTGTTTCACTGTTTTACAATTTTGCCTGCCGTTCTGGGGTAGGTTTCTCAATAACATTGCCCTTCAGGGCTAAAGAGAGAGCTGAGAGATGCTCTTCAGCATCGGACTTTGTCTCTGTACATGGACCTGGGTATTTAATTGTTGTCCCATGTCTCCCTGCTCTCCCCTATATTTAATGATGAGTTTAGTATGCCATGGCCTGCACCTCACACCGATATAATTTCAGCTATAAGAAGATTCTGATTTCTGGGAAAAGACTTGAGTATTTTAAGTGTTTAAGGTTGTTGTGATAGTTGGGGAACACAATAATTTGATAAGATAAGATAAGATAAGATAAGATAAGATAAGATAAGATAAGATAAGATAAGATAAGATAAGATAAGATAAGATAAGATAAGATAAGATAAGATAAGATAAGATAAGATAAGATAAGATTAGCCTCAAGATAAGCCTTTTATGATCCCACAAGGGGAAATAGGCCATTTGCAGGAATTGGTCACGTGTTAATTTTCCCTATAGCAACAAGCCCGTGGTGGGCAAGCTAACTTGACATTCCTTGATAACCATAAGAGCTTGACTGGCGATGTGAAGCAATCCATTTCTATAATAGCTGTTTTTACCTTTTCTGCTGTCTTTTTTGACCCGAATTTTCGTGTGTACTTGGAAAAAGTTTGTGGTTTTAACTTCTGTCGTAAGTTAAAGCGAATCATGATGCAAATAAATCTGCTTCTTATCAGCTAAAAACACATCTACAGATATATCTATATTTATTTTCAAGAATCTTCACACATTAAGCGAATGATAAAGGTAGAAAAGGAGAAATTATAAGTTATAAACATACCTGAGAAATCCGCCATTTCGCACGTGAATTTCTTTCAGCGGCGGCGACCAACTTGAGTTCAAAAAACTCTCTTTTATGGCCAATGATTCGCTTTAACTTATGACAGAAGTTAAAACCACAAACTTTTTACACACTAAAATCCGGGTCAAAAAAGACAGTAGAAAAGGTAAAAACAGCTATTATAGAAATGGATTGCTTCGCATCGCCAGTCAAGCTCTTATGGTTGTCAAGGAATGTCAAGTTAGCTTGCCCACCACGGGCTTGTTGCTATAGGGAAAATTGACACGTGACCAATTCCTGCAAATGGCCTATTGACATTGTTACAGCAGCAAAATATATAAAGAGAAAAAGATAAGGCAGTGAAGGAGTAGTGCAAAAGTAGTAAGTATATATATAGGGCAGCATGGTGGTAGTGGTTAGCACTGTCGCCTCACAGCAAGAAGGTTCTGGGTTCGAGCCCAGCAGCCGATGAGGGCCTTTCTGTGTGGAGTTTGCATGTTCTCCCCGTGTCTGTGTGGGTTTCCTCCAGGTGCTCCGGTTTCCCCCACAGTCCAAAGACATGCAGGTTAGGCTAATTGGTGGCTCTAAATTGACCGTAAGTGTGAATGTGAGTGTAAAGAAGGTTCCGGGTTCGAACCCAGTGGCCGGCGAGGGCCTTTCTGTGTGGAGTTTGCATGTTGTCTGTGTGGGTTTCCTCCGGGTGCTCCGGTTTCCCCCACAGTCCAAAGACATGCAGTTAGGTTAACGTGGGGTGGCCTTGGGCTGAAGTGCCTTTGAACGAGGTACCCAACCCCTGACTGCTCCCTGGGCGCTCTAGTGTGGCTGCCCACTGCTCTGGGTGTGTGTGCGCGTGTGTTCACTGCTTCAGATGGGTTAAATGCAGAGGATGAATTTCACTGTGCTTGAAGTGTGCATGTGACAAATAAAGGTTTCTTTCTTTCTAAAAAATGGTTGTTTGTGTCTATGTGTCAGCCCTGCGATGGCCTAGTGGCTTGTCCAGGGTGTACCCCGCCTCTCACCCATAGTCAGCTGGGATGGGCTCTAGCTTGCCTGCGACCCTGTAGGACAGGATAAGCGGCTACAGATAATGGATGGATATAAAAGAAATAAACTACAAATTTAGAGATAGAAAATTAACAAATTTGCATAAATTAGCATGTTTGCAGATATACAGTTAACAGTAGTGCATGGTAGACATTTAGCTCGTTTGAGAAACGCTTAACCCTTTGATGCAAAACATGGGTCAAAAGTGACCCGGCTGAGTTTTTATCTTCTTTATCTTTGCAATAAATTAATTCCATCATTCAGTATTCAAGGTATTCCTCAATTAACTTGTTTTTGATCATCATACATCCTTATTTTATTTTATTTTATTTTATTTTATTTAAGGTTTTTTTTGAATAAAAACCCTTTTTGTATCACTACCCTTCTAATGCACAACATGGGTCAAAAATGACCTGCATTCATTTTCCAGGTTATTTCATGTATGGCTGAGTGTTTCTATGATATACTTTTGAAATAAATTCATTCTGTCATTTACTTTTCCAAATATGGAGTAAATATCTTGTTTTTGTTTAGCACAAATCATCATTTTTATTTTTCCTTTCTTAAGTTATGAACAAGTACAGCTTTTTGTAATTCTACATCAAGTTTACACACATGGGCCAGAACCAACCCGCATGCATTTACTCCAGCGTTTGGTGGGAACTGTGAATTGTGCTTGTGTCAGACATTTCACAGCTCAGCACAGCGCCCTTTGCCCATCTAATACATGTAAGTAATGTTTTTCAATTGTTCTAACATTATCTTAGAAAAAAATTGATTATGTTTAGGTTACCTTGAGAGTGAGTCGATTACTTGTCAGAAAGTTACAAGTAATTACTATTAGCTACCTAGCTGTTGACATATTCTACTTTAGTTAGCTAATTTTATTGTAGTTGGCTTAGCTAACTACATAGTAAATAAATAAATAAATAAATAAATAACTGGCCCCATTCACTGCTAAAGTAATTACTTGAAACAAATTATTATTATAGTATGAAGGAAGACATTTAATTTTCAATCACACTTGGATGACCCATGTGTAGTAATATAAAAAGTATTTTTGTTCATAAAGTAGGAAAGAAAAAATTAAATTAATGATTTGTGGTAATTAAAAACAAGATATTTAAAGAATACTTGGAATATTCAATCATAAAATAAATTGATTTCAAAAGATAGAGCAAAGAAAAACTCAGTCAGCATGAAATAACCTGGAAAATGAATGCGGGTCATTTTTGACCCATATTGTGCATTAAAAGGGGTGTGCATACACTATAGTTCAAAAGTTTGGGGTCACCCAGACAATTTAGTGTTTTCCATGAAAAGTCACACTTTTATTTACCACCATAAGTTGTAAAATGAATAGAAAATATAGTCAAGACATTTTTCTGGCCATTTTGAGCATTTAATCGACCCCACAAATGTGATGCTCCAGAAACTCAATCTGCTCAAAGGAAGGTCAGTTTTATAGCTTCTCTAAAGAGCTCAACTGTTTTCAGCTGTGCTAACATGATTGTACAAGGGTTTTCTAATCATCCATTAGCCTTCTGAGGCAATGAGCAAACACATTGTACCATTAGAACACTGGAGTGAGAGTTGCTGGAAATGGGCCTCTATACACCTATGGAGATATTGCACCAAAAACCAGACATTTGCAGCTAGAATAGTCATTCACCACATTAGCAATGTATAGAGTGGATTTCTGATTAGTTTAAAGTGATCTTCATTGAAAAGAACAGTGCTTTTCTTTCAAAAATAAGGACATTTCAAAGTGACCCCAAACTTTTGAACGGTAGTGTATGTTTTGCATCAAAGGGTTAATTAGAAAGATACTTTTCAAAGGTTTTTTTTTTCGCAACAGGATGCGATATGGGTACCGTTCGAATCTCTCTCTCTCTCTCTCTGTGTACTTCAAAGCACACGGAGCCTGTCATTAGGGGGCGTGTCTCTGAATCCACATAGAAGTCGCAGCCCTGGGAGCGGAGCTTTACTCCACACACTGTCCCGGGCCGCGCGGCTTTCGGCTCGACTCCCGGTCTCCAAGTCAACTTTTGGAATTTGCTTCTCAGGGATGGCTGCATCGGTTCTGGAGGTACGAACCGTCAAACTAACAGGACACTGCATGCTCACTCTTTTCACCCAGGGCTCTTATGCATCATGAAAATTGCGTCATGCGCGTAAATCCGATCCAACAGCGCGCGCAGCCAGGACAATTTATAAACCCAGATACTTCAGATTAAATATGGAGGACTAGTGAACCTGTCAGCTACTAATTACTCGCGTCCTGAAACGACAAGATGCACACAAATGACAAATTAGGTCGAGCTGTTTGCGTAAAAGTGGAAATGTTTTTAAAAAATGTGTTTAGGGGTTTTGCAGGGGAGCAAAATAATTGATCTATACAATTATTCTTATAAACCTCACACCTGGAAATACATCCAGGGATAGGAAAGAAACCCTTGTGGGAATGGCTGTGGTGGGAATGGGAATGGGAGTTTACTTGGAAACAGGGACGCAGCGTGCACCAAGGCGAGCCGCTTGCGCATGCGCTCTGCAGGGCGCACACGTTTCATATTCACATTCAAGCTCCCAAAGGGGGAAAAACAAAACCCTTGTTAATCCTGAGTTCTGAATGGATGGAAAGTTCGCACTTATCTAAACTGCAGGATCATGACGTTCTGCATGACACAACAATAGTTTTAAGAGGATCATTTTGTTCAATTATTTTAACTCACCTTTTAAGTCAGTTTGCACATATTATCAGACACAGTTGAATTGACTTTCAATCAGTTCTACTGTACAAAAAGTAGAAATATCTTGT
The DNA here is from genome assembly GCF_027579695.1 of Neoarius graeffei. Taxonomy (NCBI): domain Eukaryota; kingdom Metazoa; phylum Chordata; class Actinopteri; order Siluriformes; family Ariidae; genus Neoarius; species Neoarius graeffei. Next base: position 56,736,197 of record NC_083572.1, read on the forward strand.
GACTGAATAGAAAGCGTGAATTTACCCAGATCAATTAGACAGCCATTTATATCCGGTGTGGTTGCACTGCAGTGTGGAAATGCAAAAGCACCTCTGTTGTGTTTATTCATTCAGCTGACAGGGTGACAGACAAAACAGTGAAAGCTGAAGTAGAGCAAGTGTTGTCAAAACAATGTCAGACTATTCCTCAACGGCAAACTTGTTTAACAGGAATTGTATGTGTGATGGCATGTACATCACTAAGGCAAAGGTTGTTGTTGCATGTTTCTGTCTTGAACAGTCAAGGCTTCTGATTAGGCGAATGCATACATTTACTGCGTGCAGTTGAATGATGACATGAAATAAATATCTTGAAAATTAGTGCTGGTGTAGTGGTTAGCACTGTCGCCTCACAGCAAGAAGGTTCTGGGTTCGAGCCCAGCGGCTGACGAGGGCCTTTCTGTGTGGAGTTTGTATGTTCTCTGCGTGTCTGCGTGGGTTTCCTCCGGGTGCTCTGGTTTCCCCCACAGTCCAAAGACATGCAGGTTAGGCTAACTGGTGGCTCTAAATTGACCGTAGATATGAGTGTGAATGGTTGTTTGTCTCTATGTGTCAGCCCTGCGATGACCTGCCGACTTGTCCAGGGTGTACCCCGCCTCTCGCCCATAGTCAGCTGGGATAGGCTCCAGCTTGCCTGCGACCCTGTAGAACAGGATAAGCAGCTATAGATAATGGATGGAAAATGAGTGCTGCAACAATAAAGACAACAAAAAATGTACACAACCACCGCAGCTCATTAAAAAGTTTGCTCTTACTGCTTTGTTTGTTTGTTTGTTTGTTTTGTTTTGTTTTCATAGGAGGAAACACGTTATGGCTCGAGTCCTTTGGCAATGCTGACCGCCACCTGCAACAAATTTGGCAGCACCAGTCCAGTTCGTGACACAGCTACACCCGGAAAAGCAGGAAGTGCAGCATCAGTAAAGAAACCTTACAGCATGACTTCTGACCTGCAGGCACCTAAAAATGGCCGAAGCAGCGAGGGCCTAGTAGACTCTTATAGCAACTCATTCAGTACAGGTGGAGGCCTGCTTACCCCCACTGGCAGCCCCCCTCCACCCACAGGAGCATACACTTCTGACTACAACCCTTTCTCCTCTTTCCAAACCTCCTCTGCCTCTCAGGATCCTTCACTGTTGGTGACCAAAGCACACGCCACAGCTGACTGCCTGACAAGCGTCTACACCTCGCTTGATATGACGCACCCATATGGCTCTTGGTACAAGGCCGGCATTCACCCTGGCATCACAGCTGCACCTGCCAATGCCACATCCTCCTGGTGGGATGTTCACCCCAGTTCCAACTGGCTGAGTGCTGGTCAAACCCAGTCAGATGGTCTCCAAGCCCCACTGCAGCCTGTGGCTCCTCAGGCCTCCCTCAGCCCCCCTATGTCCAGCTATAGCTCTGACTTCACTTCCCTCAACCCAGCACCATATCCTTCTGTGGGTCTCAGCTCCTCCTCACACCTCCTACAATCCTCCCAACACATGCTCCCACAGGACATGTACAAGCCCAAGCCAGTAACCAGTGGCGGTCTCATCGAGAGCCCCATGGGCCTAAAACCAACAAGGGGTTCTGGGGCATATACCAGCAGTTCTGCCACCAGCAGGTCCTCCTGTGACTGCCCCAACTGCCAAGAGCTGGAACGTCTAGGTGCATCTGCTGCCTCACTGCGCAAAAAGCCTGTACATAGTTGCCACATTCCAGGCTGTGGAAAAGTCTATGGCAAGGCCTCGCACCTCAAGGCCCACCTGCGCTGGCACACAGGTGAACGACCTTTTGTGTGTAACTGGCTCTTCTGTGGAAAGCGCTTCACACGCTCCGATGAGCTAGAGCGCCATGTGCGCACTCACACACGCGAGAAAAAGTTCACGTGTCTGCTGTGCAATAAGCGGTTCACGCGCAGTGACCACCTCAGTAAGCACCAGAAAACCCACTCTGAGGCGAGCCTGCAGGGCAAAACTGGGAGTGGAGAGAGTGAATCAGAACCTAGGGGCCCAGATGAGTCTGCAGACCCAAGTGACGGGGCCCCAGCTGGTCCAGGAAATGGCATGCAGGAGCACACAACTAATGGAGAGGAGAAGAACACCACAGGAAACCCAGTAGAGAACAGTAGTGGACTGCTGGAGATATAACCACCATATCTGGGGAAATGATCTTCAGATTAAGCTGCTGTTCTAATCGGTGCTAATCAGCATTTTATAAATAGAATGAATAAGTGGTTTTTTTTGTTTGTTTGTTTTTTATACAATATCCTTTAAATACATTTGTTGCCCCTAAAGGGAAATAATGCACCACTATCACAGATATTCTCCTGTGGAACATGAAGGAACAGTGTTTGAAAACAAGAAAGTGGGACATTAACATGAACTTTTGTTTGATATGCAAACCCAGTCAGGCCTATGTCTTGGCAAAGCTTTTTATGATTATGAATTTTTTTTCTTTTAAGCTGTTCAGTTCATTTGTTAATCTTTGTCCTTTCTGATCACTATCATAAATGGTGTTATAAATGGTATTATTAAACCATGATGAGATGCAGGGTTTTTTGGGGGTGTTTGTTTGTTTGTTTGTTTGTTTGTTTGTTTGTTTGTTTGTTTGTTTGTTTGTTTGTTTTTTTAAACATGGTTTTGTTAGTGACCAGTGTCCAGGATTTTGGACTTTTTACAAAGTGTTTATGAGAAGAAAGGGACTCTAGTTTTTGCTTATTTAATCGCAGTCATTCCTAAAATTAAAATAATTCACTGAGAAGCCCCTCGCAGATCAGGGCTCATGCGTCTGTGTAGGTTACAGAATGGGACTACAGTGTACAGTTTAATATTTTCCTTGGAGTTCCTTTTGAATGCTATTTTTGTCTTATTTAATTTCCTATTTACATAAAATTTTATTTATGCCTTAAATTATGAACAACAACAAGAGACAATCTTGCATTTTACTGGCATTAAAAATGGGGAATGGGGAACACTCAATGAAAGCAAAGCCGGTCATGAACAAATAAAGATTTTGCATTTTATGTGATTATTTATTTATTTGTTTTCACTGTTGATTTTCAGGTTCTCGTGGCTGTTGTATGAACTCTGTTTGTGGAATATTAAAAACCAAATTGTAAGGATTAAAGTGGATTTTTCTGAAGTGTCAATTTAATTTTAATTATTTTTTACCAGTATGTAAATATGAAACTCAAGTTATGAATTCCCAGCTTACTGTATGTCTTTATAATTAAATTAAGTGAAATTCAGTTCCATGTTGTATTTTCATTCATTATATCACTATATAATGCAACATATTTTCCACATGTCTCTACAAGAAAATAGACAATGACAAAAATAGGTGTATTATTTTAGATTTGATGCCTTGTTTGTGTTGGGCCTAACAGACTGATTTTTGTATTTCTGGAACCTCTATTAGGTCAGTTTACAGTGGCTAAAATAAAACGGTTAGGAGTAGTTAATCAGCAGTCAGAATAATACTTAGTATTTTGGGGTCTTTTCATTTTTGATTTCTTTATTTGAACTAATGAGGGCTATATTAGGATTACAAAGAGTAAGTAATCCGGAATATGTTAATGTGTCTTAACTTTTAGCTTTAAACAAGTCATAATTGTACAGTCAATAAAGCACTGTTTTTGTTTGCACTTTTTCAATAATTGATTTTGAATTTAAAATGATTTTGGAACAGTTAAATCATTTACAAACATATTAAGCAGAACCCTATTAAGGCTCCATAATAATCATATCAGAAATGAAAAAGAATATGCTTACTACATAGCATGAGTCCTATTTTTCTTCAAGTATCATGTACAACTTTTTAGATGATGATGATGATGATTTACTACACCATCTGTTTTCACATTTATGAGTGCTTATCTTTTCTTTTATTTCCTTTTTTTTTTGGAATTCCCCAGTCCGTCTTTCCTCAACTCTGTTATTCTTTTCTTTCTTTTTTCCAGCGCACCCCTCCCTCTTTCCACTCCTCTTCTTTTTGCCCTGTCCCACTCGGGACTGTCATCCTCTGCGATCTTATGGCTGAACAAATGCTTTAATTACTTCTTTCAGCCCAAACAAAGCAGGGTTCTTAGTTGACACAATGTGTCTCACAGAGCGCCACTGAAGGTCTGTCGAAAAAAATTAAACCTCCCCCGCTGTCTGCATACACCAATTACCCCCACCAACCCTGCTACTGGACAATTACTCCACAGCACTGCTACAGGCTGGGCAGCAGAAGAGAAGAGAAGAGAAGAGAAGATGGGAGGAGGAGAAGGGGGGAGCTGGGTCACTATACTGTTTACAGAATTGTGGGTTGCCCATGTGGCAGTGAGCTAGCAGTGGACTTCAAAAACCAAATACAAAATGTTCTAGTGCTAATGTTTGCAGGAATCCAAATACAAGGCGCACTGTAGCAACCCAATGGAATCTTGGGATAAAGTAATTAATTTTTCTTTTGTAATGAGTCACTGCGCAGTGCTTCTGAAACTTATCCCCCAGTGAGTCTGGAAAGATAGCCTAAATCAAATTTATCAAAGCCTTTGCTGACATTTTTGAGCATGTGTTGATGTGATCAGTGATTGAGCATGTCAGGCAAACCAACCAATTGCATGCTGTTGTACCCTTTGATCCAGCATGAGTTCACATGTGTTAAATTCGATAGTAAATCACAACTTATAAGGTATAAATTCTAAGAGTACCACATGCAAGCAAGCACGCACACACACACACACACACGCACACACTCGACTCGTGACAGTGTGCTTCCCTCCCGCACCTCTCCTCCTCTCTTCCCCTTGCTGTATGGTTCTAATTTACTGACTCTAATGAGCTGGAGTTGAGGTCAGCTGGTCCCGGGGCCGAGTCTGTCATCAGGGTCTGACATGTTTATGGAGGTCTGAAGTGGGCGTGTGGTCGAGTCCACAGCTTTTAAGACCCAGGCAGAGGGTTTGGGTGGAGTGTGCACGCGCGTGCGTGTGTGTATGTGTCTGTTGGGGGATATGGGGGGTAGGGGAGGGTCCGTGGCTTTTGACTCCAGCATGACTATTATTTTTGTCTTTTTATACTCCCCTGTGGTGGTGGTAACCTGGTTTTATTTTTAAAACTTTATGTTCGAAGACTTGAAAAAAAAAAAAAAACGAGAGAGCTGTGCCTCAAGTAAGGCAGTAAAAAGATAAATATACTTAGGGATGTGAGAGAACTCAGTGGAGATGGAGACAAGACAGTGGGCAATAAAGAGAAGGCAAAAGAGAGAACCAAAAAGGTTTCAAGAAGGTTGTGCCTGAACCCTAGGCGCAACCATTCCCCAAAACGCTCCTAAAACAAAGCTTATTGAAACACGTGAATTGCCTCACTTCACATTTACATTGGGGAAGAGTGAGGACAATGGAACTTCCTCAACTACTGAGCTTTCAGGAGGTGATAAATCCTCCTCATGCCCCGAAGAGAGGGAGTGATGCATGCCACAGAAAAACTCAGGTGTGATTGCAGAGTGCCTTTGCCTTCAGGCTGTATGAGAGGAAGGGAGTGAGATTCTTGGTTGGGGGGTGGGGGAGGGTCTGGCTGGGGGGGTTAACAAGAATCTGGTGGGAAAAAGATGAGAAATCGGTGACCTGAACAACAGCAAGAGGTCAGGAAAGGTCAGATGGTCACTGATGAAGAAAGAGGAAAGCGCATTTTCAACCCCACAAAGAGACATAAGATTGATCATCATTAGTCTATTTAAGTTAACTGCATTGGCAAGCGGGTGGTGCTTAGCAATACTTATCGAGGGTTTTCATAGCAGCCTTTATAGGCCTCTTTCTGTAACTGAGTTCCTTTCTGCTCTGAAATGTATCAAACACACCACTAAATGGACCAATTCTGTTTATAGGAACTGTGGGCAGGCTGTGGCAGGCTCCATATCCCTGTAAAAAGATAATATGTTCCCTATTAAATGTCCCCCGGATGACAAATTGCTTCCAGGAAAAAAAGAAGTGGAAGCTTAGGAAATGAGCTGTGACACTTCAAAATAGACATCCTCTTCTTAATTCCTTAAATTCACAATTCTGCTTTTTATTGACTATATAAGATACAGAATAGTAGAATATAGTGCTTAATTGCTAAAATATTTTTCTTAGAGAAATAAGAGGTGACATGGGGTTAAGGATTTTTGTGATATACTGTCATCATAACGAAGTGACAAAGAGTATCATCCCTAACGTCACATGCTGTTTTGAAATGCATTTGGTTTGAAATTCTTCAGGTAGGCTAAATATGGCCGAAACGAAATAATAATAATAATAATAATAATAATAATAATAATAGGGCGGCACGGTGGTGTAGTGGTTAGTGCTGTCGCCTCACAGCAAGAAGGTCCGGGTTTGAGCCCTGTGGCTGGCGAGGGCCTTTCTGTGCGGAGTTTGCATGTTCTCCCCGTGTCCGCGTGGGTTTCCTCCGGGTGCTCTGGTTTCCCCCACAGTCCAAAGACATGCAGGTTAGGCTAACTGGTGGCTCTAAATTGACCGTAGATATGAGTGTGAATGGTTGTTTGTCTCTATGTGTAGGCAATATGAAAGATAATAAAATTAAAACAGATGAATCTACTAATTTGCACAACTCTGTCTGTATGGTAGCAAAAGTGGAATAAAAAAGAAAAGAAAAGAGTTAAATGAAATATAGCCTACAGAAGCAACTAAAATTGGAATAAGATTTACTGAAAAATGTGGAATGAGAATTAGAGAGAGAAAGAGAGAGAGAGAGATGTTAGAAGTGAGTGATTTGAGTCAGGCTTCCAGAGGGCTGGCAGGGTTCTGGCGGAGGAGTGTGGTGGTTCAGAAGTCCTCCAGAAAGAGGCGCCAGTGTGTCCGGCGGGGGCTCTGACCATGAGCCGCCCCCCCCTTCCTCCCCCCTACAGTCATGGCCGCAACACCCCCAAACCAAGCTATTGGCAGACACTGGGCTACTGCCACTCCATGCTTCTTTAATATCCTGCCCAAATTGAAATATCTTTGTGGGCGCACACACACACACACACACACACACACGCATCCCCAAATACACGAATTTGCTACTATGCGCACACACTGACGCACACAAACACACAACCATAGTTACATGTGTTCACCACTGAAAATAAATATATAACCTAACTTCATTTTATTCTCTTATTTGCTGCCAAAAATAGTTAAAGAACCTCTCGCAGTCTTGTGCATGATGTGTAGTAATGGGAAGAGAAAAAATGTCTTACGCTGCACAAAACCCACTGGTGCTCCTAATAAAGAGAGAGAGCCTCAACTCAGACAGCTGACATGCTCGATGTGCACTGCAACACTGAACACCAAACCACAATCTTTGTGTTTATTTTAAATACTTTTCCCCCCTTTGAGTAAAAAGAATATGCAGCATAAACCTCAGTGATGGGTTAACACCTCCAACCTCCAGTCTTGGACATGTGAACAGTTTATAAAATGTTAATTTACTTCAAAACACTGATGAATTTCAGAGTGTATTTTTGAAATTGACTAATAAGTTCAAGGCTATCTTGTGCATTTCTTGACCTGTTGGCTCTTCAGTGGAGAAACTATATTTTGTCTGTGTATTTTTGATTTTGTGGTCATTATTTTACCATTATGATTCTCTAATCCTACAGGAAGCCAGTGCACATGTGATAGGCCTAAAGTCGTTCCATCATTTCAAAAAGGCTCAAGTCTTTTAAATAATTTAATTAGGTTACTTTTATGGTTTCAGATGAAGTTTGTAAATGATATGTTCATTGTGTTGAGTGTTGTGCTGCTAACACAGAATGCATTATGGGTTTTTACCCCCCGCCCCCCCCCCCCCCCCCCCCCCCAAAAAAAACTGCTCTACATTTCACCCGCTGGACTTTCCAGACTAACATGCAACATTCTCCTCCATTTCACTTAACTGTCCAGAAACATTAGACATGTTGTGTCCAGGAAAGTACTAACCAATGGCGCAGCTCTAATGGAATAATCATGCACATTTCACATGTGTACAGTATGTGAAAATAATTTAATCGTGTGGGGAAATTTGATGGTAAAGTAAAAAAAATGCCACAAGAAAAGTTAACGTATATTTAAAAAAATCAAATGTGCCTGACATGTGAAGTGTCAAAATAGCACAAATGTACATTTTATTCACGTGAAATTCATGTGACCTAAAAGTGTGTAAGCAGATTCAAGGAGATGTTACAAATACATATAGCTCTGTGTGTGTGTGTGTGTGTGTGTGGGGGGGGGGGGGGGTACTGTACTGTATATGTAGGCCTATGTACTGTATGCACAGTATGTACAGTACCAGTCAAAAGTTTGGACACACCTTTTAATTCAATGTTTTTTTCTTTATTTTTATTAATTAAAAGTCACTTCATGTCTTAAAGTAATGATGGATGTCGTTTCTCTTTACTCGATTGAGCGGCTCTTGACATAATATGGATTACTACAGTTGTGTTGTTGAATAGGGCTGTTTACTGTATATTGATTATTTACTATTTACTGTTTGATCTCAAATGCATTAAGAAGGCAAGAAATTGTCTTAATTAACTTTTGAAGAGGCACCTGTTAACTGAAAAGCATTCCAGGTGACTACCTCATGAAGCTGGTTAAGATAATGCCAATAGTGTGCAAAGATTCATCAAGGTAAATGCTGGCTTTTTTTAAAAACACTTTTTTGTTTACATAATTCGTTATATGTTCCATGTGTTATTTCCTAGTGTTGATGTCTTCAGTATTGTTCTGCAATGTAGAAAATAGTCAAAATACAGAAAAACCTATGAACAACTAAGGGTGTTCAAACTTTTGACTGGTACTGTATGTATGCATGCAAATATGTGTATGTAGGCCTATGTATTGTATTTACATGTGTATGTGTTTTGCATCTTTTAATGGGATTTGATTTGAAGCCATTTAGCCTGTTTGTGAGTCTCCATAATAATCAGCTGCGTTCTTCAGGGCCGCTGCAATTAACCCAGCGCACGGATCTCGACCCGCGTTTAGCGCGAGCACATAATGACTCTGATCATTACACAGTGATTGTCTCTGGGATGAGAAATCCCTTAAACAGGCTCCTGGGTTTTGGAGCCGGAGAGCTGCACTCCGTCTTCCCTGAGAGCCACCAACCGCCACTGCCGCCAAAAATAACACGCCGGCAGCGCCACTCCAGTCCGTGCCTCACCGCAGAGCAGCCCGCCGCGAGGGCCCGGATCAAAACACACACAAAAAAGGAAACACAGCGGATCGAGGAGCGGGGGTGGAAGGAAAAAATTGTTCATATAACTTTACTCCATTTCTTATAAGATACCCAGAATCTGCTGATGATTTTGGCTTCAGCGCGAAGCCGCAGAATCGAATCTACAGACGAGGGCCAAGTCAAGAGGAAACAAACGATGCTCGTGCTTGTATGTGTGTGTGTGTGCAGTGCTGAATGGAGAGCTGATGAAATATCCTGCCCAAAGCAGTGGTTCTAAGAGCAAGTCATTCAGCAGTGGCAGCTACATTCATAATTCCCAAAAGGCACTGAGTGTTTTCACCAAGTCATCAGATTGAAGGCATTAGTTTGACAGAGTAAATGGTGCACACTGGGGTACAGGAACAGGCGACTGTGGCCTACAGAAACAACAGGACTTAAGTATACACAGTGGTTCCTGGGTGCTCCTGTGCTTATGTAGTCAGAAGACAGCATTAAAACGTGAAGACTGTAGACCGCACTGAGCTTTAATACTGCACACTACAACTGAACTACAGATAAAGATGATCCACCCAAAGATTTATGTCTGTGTAATGCACTGTGAGTCAATTTAAGATCAAACCCATAGTGATGTAAAATTTTCTATCCAAAATCAGTCATGTAAGGTGGTTGATAAAGTTGTAATTCCAATATGGAGCAATTATTCTTATTTCAAATGCGGTGCCCTCCATAATTATTCCTGAACATGTGCAAACACTGATATATAAAACGAATAAGACATTGAGATACAGAGGCATTGCGGAGATTTAATTAAACATGCTTTGATTTCAAAGACAAAAGGTTTTTTTTAAAGTAGAATTATTTCTACAAAACACCAGTTTCAAAATGATCAGCACTCTTGTGATACCTGCCCTGGAGAGAATAACAGCACAGTCTTTTCCTTTAATGTATAAAAAGGTTTTATAGACTTGTCGAGCGTAAATGTTCTGGTCCACTCAGAACATTTATGCTCCTTTATATTCAGACTGAGACTGAGATGATCACTACAAAATATTAATTTTCTCATCTCATCTCATTATCTCTAGCTGCTTTATCCTGTTCTACAGGGTCGCAGGCAAGCTGGAGCCTATCCCAGCTGACTACAAGCGAAAGGCGGGGTACACCCTGGACAAGTCGCCAGGTCATCACAGGGCAATATTAATTTTGTGTTTCTTTAATTATTCTGTCTTGACATGAAAGCATGTTTGGAAAGCAACATCTTGTTAAAATCTCTATCTGTGGTCAAGTCTGAGCCTGTTGACAGAGACAACCAGGTTTGAGCAGAAATATCCTGGTATTTAGTAGAATTCATGCTGCTGTCATTCTTCACAAAAGCACTTGAATCAAGTGCCATAAAACAGACCCAAAACATCAATCATTCACTCCTATTTTCAGGTGGTGGAGCATATCAGGTATACTTTGCATGCAGCCTTCTTTTGTTGCCACGTATGCTGATGGTTTGCATAACCAAAAGGTTTGCTAGAACCGACCACAGTGCATAATGTTATTCATCGTTCTATTGATGCTAATGGTGCTGTATTTTATGAGATGTTTTCAGGAGGGGCTTCCAAACAGCTTGTTGTCATATAAGTTGTACTGAACAATTAATTTTAAAATTGACAACCATAAAAATGTACTAAACTGTGCAATTCTAAAACTGTCATCTTTGTGTCCTTTATTTCCATTACCTGCTCAGGCAGGACAACAACCATCTGTGCCTTCAGGTTGACATTTTTTTCCCATGATAAAGGGATTTTACATGTATACAAACTCATATTGGGGCAGCACGGTGGTGTAGTGGTTAGCGCTGTCGCCTCACAGCAAGAAGGTCCGGGTTCGAGCCCCGTGGCCGGCGAGGGCCTTTCTGTGCAGAGTTTGCATGTTCTCCCCGTGTCCGCGTGGGTTTCCTCCGGGTGCTCCGGTTTCCCCCACAGTCCAAAGACATGCAGGTTAGGTTAACTGGTGACTCTAAATTGACCGTAGGTGTGAATGTGAGTGTGAATGGTTGTCTGTGTCTATGTGTCAGCCCTGTGATGACCTGGCGACTTGTCCAGGGTGTACCCCGCCTTTCGCCCGTAGTCAGCTGGGATAGGCTCCAGCTTGCCTGCGACCCTGTAGAACAGGATAAAGCGGCTAGAGATAATGAGATGAGATGAGACAAACTCATATTTACACTCTGGATGAAAGGGACATTAATTTGTGTTGATACAAAATATTCCTCAGACATGTCAATAATAATAATCATGCAGATACAGATTAAGAGGCTCGGTTAATGTCCATTTCAAAAATCAGAATGAGTAAAAATGTGATTTCAGTGACTTTGAGCATGGCATAGTTGTTGGTGCCAGGCTGGACTGAGTCTTTCAGAAGCTGTTAATCTCCTGGGATTTTCCTGCAAAACAGTGTCTATAGTTTACACAGAATTCTGCAGGAAATAGATTAAATTAAATACAGCGAGTAACAATTCAGCAGGTTTGAAATGTTATTGTTGTTGTTGTGACATCCAAGGCGAATGGCCAGACTTGTTCAAGCTTACCAGAAAGTCTACAGTAACTCAAATAACCACGCTTCACAACCATGGTGAGCAGAAAAGCATCTCAGAATGCACAACACATTGACCTTCAGGCAGATGGGCTACGACAGCAAAACCCCACATCAGGTTCCTATTACAGTTTTGGTGAACCTATACCCAATGTCACTGTACCCCATTCTGATGTTTGATGAACAGTTTGTGAACATTAACTGAAGCGCTTGAGGAGGAGGCCCCGGGGAAGACCCAGGACATGCTGGAGGGACTATGTCTCACGGCTGGCCTGGGAACGCCTCGGTGTTCTTCCCAAGGAGCTGGCCGAGGTGTCTGGGGAAAGGGAAGTTTGGGCTTTCATGCTCAGACTGCTGCCTCCATGACCCGGCCCCGGATAACGGATGAAGACGAGACGAGGCTTGATCATTATCTGCATTTTTTCATTCTGCTGCTGAAATATGATTGGCTGATTGGATAATTGAATGAATGTGCAGGTGTACTGTATATGTGTTCCTAATAAAGTGGGTGATGATTGTACATTTTTGGGAGAAAGTTTTTTTGTTTTTTTTTTAATACATAGTTCTAATGAGAATGTGTGTGTGTGGGGGGGTTGTTAGAGTAAAAATTAAAAATTTTCCTTTTTGAGTGAAAATAATTATTGTGTGTAATTTTAATTTTAATACAATTATTTAATTTTTCATTTTTATGAAGGGTGTCTGGACATACTGGACTTAATGGAGCATTTGTTATGGGAGTCCTCCATTGTGCCATATTTGAATTGAATGACACAATCAACTTAAAGTAAACACTAAAATAGTGTACATAGTTTTAAAACATATTTCAATCCATTTAAATCAGTTTTAGATAATAGACCCATTGCTTCATTACACAGACCATCAACCAACCAACCAACCAACCAAATACATACATACATACCAAGGACATCAGTGCATAGTAGTGGAATGCTGCCCCCTTTCAGGCTTTTTGAGATACAGCCAACTACCTTATATATATAGTGTACATATATACATCATATATAATATCCTCTTTCCCAAATATCTGTCAAGCAGCTATATTCTTCTCGGGGTATTCACATCATTAATTCAGCTATAAAATGCATTTAACAGTTAAATATATTTGTCAGCTGTTATTTAATGTTTTTCACTCGAATTCAGAAAATCTCACTTGTGACCACTAGATGGCAGGATTGAGAGTTGATTTGTTAAAAATCCCTTTCAGATTGGATGTTGGAGCTGGCTCCCATATCCATGCCATTCCCTGTAGCTCCTCAGTGATGCAACGATGATATAATAGTGATGCGCTGATATTTGTACAAGGTTGGAGGAGATCATTTATAAAGATTAAAAAATAAAAATCACACCATTTAGTTTTAGCCAGGGTGGCACGGTGGGGTAGTGGTTAGCACTGTCGCCTCACAGCGAGAAGGTTCTGGGTTTGTGGCCAGTGAGGGCCCTTCTGTTTGGAATGTGCATGTTCTCTCCGTGGATGTGCTCCGGTTTCCCCCACAGTTCAAAGACATGCAGGTTAGGCTAATTGGTGGCTCTAAATTGACCATAGGTGTGAATGGTTGTTTGTCTCTACGTGTCAGCCCTGTGATGATTTGGTGACTTGTCCAGGGTGCACCCCACCTCTCACCCATAGTCAGCTGGAATAAGTGCCTGCAACCCTGCACAGGATAAGTGGTTACAGATAATGGATGGATAGTTTTAGCCAACAGTATGTCTAAAAGGATTATCCAACATGAAATTTAATTCTTCAAGGCTAATTGGTGGCTCTAAATTGACCATAGGTGTGAATGGTTGTTTGTCTCTACGTGTCAGCCCTGTGATGATTTGGTGACTTGTCCAGGGTGCACCCCACCTCTCACCCATAGTCAGCTGGAATAAGTGCCTGCAACCCTGCACAGGATAAGTGGTTACAGATAATGGATGGATAGTTTTAGCCAACAGTATGTCTAAAAGGATTATCCAACATGAAATTTAATTCTTCAAAGTAGCTTTCGTGATAAAATGATGCCTATGTATTTATAAATCCATTTTTAAAAATTACCATATTTAAAAATAATAGTATACAATGCTGAGGAATTTTGGTATTCCAGACATTTCTAGGAAGATTTGACATTATTCTAAGTTTTCTCCATTTGGAGATAATGGAGCCCATGGTTCAAGGCTTTTTTTTTTTTTTTTTGTGTGTGTGTGTGTGTGTGTGTGTGTGTGTGTGTGTGTGTCATTTCAACCAAATACATTTAGTACAGTACACAGTTAAAAAGAAACGTTTCTCCAGGACCTTGGTGCTATATTAAACATCACAGGACTACAAATAACAACAAAAAGTGCAAGAATGCAGCAAGTGCAAACATTGCAGACAATAAGTTACACACAACGTAAATTGCAGCCATTGACAACATAAAGTGCAGACAACAAGGACAGTGCAAAAACAACTACTAGCCAAGACATTCAGTACATTGCCAACCAGTACCTGACTCGCTGCAATTACAGAGCCATGTCTTTGAAACACTTTCCAGACTTCACATTGCTGAAAAGGATCCATTTAACTGATGTTTAGATTCAACAGGGCTGGCAGTAATCAAGCCTGGGTGAATCTAATCTAACTGAAGCACATTATCACTAAAATGTGATTAATTGGTTGATTGAGTAACTAATGCTAACCATACACTAGAAGACTTTGAAAAGATTCTGAAAATACTTTTAAAAGTCTAAATTCATACCCTCTCTCACATCTAAAGACAGCATTTCATTAGTCACAGAGTTATGCAGGCCTTACACCAAAAATTGTCAAGCGATTATCTATGATTTTGCAAAGACTGGGGATCTTGCAGGGTCACTCTTAGCCCTTTTCCACCAAATCAGTTCCAGGGCTGGTTCGGGGCCAGTGCTGGTGCTGGTTCACAACTTGTTCAACTTGCGAACCAGCTGAGAACCAGTTTGCTTTTCAATAGCTTGGGGTGCTAAGGGGAGCCACATCATTACGTCACTGTATACGTCAGTTATGTCGCTGCGTTTGCATAAACCTTGGCGCGAACATCGAAGCAACAACAACACAGAGAAGAAGAAGAAGAAACAACAACAACAATAATGGATGACTGCTGCTTTACTGCATCCATGATATCTCGTCGCTTATTTAAAAATGGCGCCCTCTCGCGGTCTTGCTATTGTTGTTGGTCTTAACAACTCTGCCCCCCCGCTGACGTAAGCAGTTCTCTTCTCTAGCCCAGCAAAGAGCTGGTGCTACCCTGGAACCGGTTTTTCTGGCCCAGAGCCAGTTCTTTGTCAGTGGAAACAGAAAACCCGGTTCCAAACTAAGCACTGGCCCCGAACCAGCCCTGGAACTGATTTGGTGGAAAAGGGGTGTATTTGCATGAACCAAGGCTAAAGGTAGTATTAAACACGTTTGAATTTATCGGAACATCAAGACAAGAAAAGACCGACTTAAGACTGATATCCTGATCACCTTACACCAAACTACCAAGATGACGGGAGTGTGCTACAACTGTAGCAAAACTCTCATGATTTTATTACAAAATTTGTCTGTATCACTGAAATTGCTTGAAAAATTGTTTGGTGTAAGGATGGCATATAGAGCAATCAGTTTTTCACACAGGGCCAGTTGCTGTTGGATAAAACTACATTCATACCTATGGGTAATTTATAGAAGCCAGTTGATCTAATTCAAGATAAACCCAGAGGAAACCCTCACAGGCATGGAGAGAGCATGCAACTTCACACAGAAAGGCCTCAGTCAGCTGGCAGGTTTGAATACAGATCCTGCTTGCTGTGAGGTGACAGTGCTAACCGCTGCACCAGTGTCATCCCCAACACTGATCAGTTTCTTCTTGTGACCCTGATCAGTCCCTGCAGATTAAAAAAAAACAACACCACAACATGATTCTACCACCACCATGCTTCACTTTAGTCCTGGATATGACTTTAAACTGCAACCAGTGGTGAGTCTCAGATCCAGGAGGACTTGAGTATTGGGGAAAGTGGAGCTACCCCTTAATCACCATTGCTCCCAAGTCTACTCTGACCCAGAGTGGCAGCACCTGCCTGGGTTCCAGCTATGGATTAAATAGTACATCACCAATAAGGTGCTGGCAGCTGGGCGCTTTTCAGTGCAGTGTGGCAGATGAACCCAACAGGGTCAATGGCACACCACCAGATGGCATGCAGAAGAGTCACTTAAATGGCCAACAGATGGCATCACTTGGCAAGTTAGTTGTCATTGCAGGGCAACTTCCATACCAGTCAGGTCTGTGGCACTTTTGTGCACCACTTGGCATCAGGTCTGGAGGTCCAGAGAGACAACACAATGGGGGCACGACATTGTTTAGTTTACCTTACTGTGCAAGGTGCTTCATTAGGAGAAGAGAATAGTATGCGAGAGCTCACAAGGCTAATGTAATCAAGCCGGAAGTTTTGTTTGTTTTGATAGCAATCAGGAAAGTTTGAAAAAAGTAGGCAGTAATCATCATTTAAACTCATTTTTGTGCAATATTTTGTTTGGGAAACAGTTTTCAAAATGGCGGCACTGACACCTGGCTGACACTTCACTTTTCGAAGTCTCGCACAAGTCTCATGAAGATCACGTGGATAAGCGACACCTGCCATGGACCAAACGAATTAAATTCAACATCGTTAAAATCCGAATAGGCCGATAAGTATAATATTTAAGTGCAATTAGTTGCCAATATTAATAACAATATAAGGTTACTAAAACTGAAAATGTAATTGAATAACACGTTAATTAAGAAATAAAGCAAGTTTAAAAATGACTTCAGTTCTCCTTTCACTATCTACATTACATTACATTGCATTACATTACATTAAGGGAGCAGCCTGTGTTAGGACTTGGACTGTTTTGGCCTCTAGAGGCCGCTGTTATTTCCTTTTCGTGTCATATTTATTTTGGCCTCTAGAGGCCGCCACTGTTCCTGTGTTTTGTGGTTTTTTTTGTTAATTGCCTGTTAGTCCTAATTATCTTCACCTGTGTCCTTAATTAGTTTGTGTATTTATACCCCCTGAGTTCAGTCCTCTTGTCACGGAGTCTTTGTGCTGTTATGTTTATCTCCAGTTTCCTTTGTACTGTGTTTTGTGGATCTTCTGAGCTTTTGCATTTTTGCCTTTTTCTTTTTGAATTATACTCTTTGTTTTTGTTTTTTTTGTTGTTGTTTTTGTTTTGCCCTGGATTGTATATAGTGTACATAGTATAAATAAACCTTTTGTTACTTTTTCTACTTCCGCCTCACGCCTCTGCATTTGAGTCATTCCCCTGGTGGCCTAGTGGGGGTTTGCTGGATCATCACACCAACGAACCAGGTTCGAATCCCAGCAAAACCCTAACAGAAAGACTCCGTCATGACCGACTCAGCAGAGGCTGCTTCAACTGTCTACCCGGCCAACCTTCAGGGAATTATGGCAGCTTTGACATGCTTTGGAGCAACCATGGACGCTCATGGACGTACGCTCACCAGCCAACGTGAGGCCCTTGCTCGCCACGAGGAACTGCTTCAGCAAATTGGGAAAACCCTGGCACAGCTGACATCTCTGCCTGCATCTCCTGATCCAGTTCCTGCTCCTGATCCAGCTCCCACTCCTGCTCCAGTGCCTCCTGCCATGCTGCCTTCTTCACCTTGCGAACCCAGCCTTCCTGCACCACAGAGGTATGACGGCAAGCACAGTGAGTGCCGAGAGTTCCTTACCCAGTGTCAACTCACCTTTGAGCTTCAGCCTACCACCTACACTACGGATCGCCGCAAGATTGCCTTTGTGATCACCTTATTAGCTGGTAAGGCGCGAGCCTGGGCTACTGCTATCTGGCAAAGACAGGGACCTGAGTGCTTTGATTTCCAGCTGTTTTCTGAAGAGATGCTTCGGGTCTTTGATCAAGCAGACATCAGCACCGACGCAGCCCGAAAGCTCATGTCCATCCGGCAAGGAGGAAGCGTCGCAGATTATGCCATCTCGTTCCGAACACTCGCAGCAGTAAGTGGATGGAACGAGACTGCCCTGGTGTCAGCCTTCCACCATGGTCTGTCTGACCCCATCAAGGACGGTCTGGCCTCTATTGGATGCCCAAGTGACCTCGAAACCCTCATCTCGCATGCTATTCGTCTGGACAACAGGATGAGAGAACGCCACCAAGCCTTGAGCTCCCCCAGCCTCCCTACCTCTACCTGGAGACCGTCTACCTCCTTCAGTGACTGTCCAGAACCCATGCAAGTGGGTCGTACTCGCCTCTCCGCATCTGAGAGGGAGCGCAGAAGGAGGGATAAGTGCTGCATCTACTGTGGCAAGCCTGGTCACTTCCGAGCATCATGTCCTGAACTCTTGGGAAAAGGACCGCCCCGTCCAGCCGAGGGAGGGTTGTGACGGGGCCTACCCTCTCTCCCGGACTCCCTGGCCAAGGAATCTACATCCCGGTCTCCATCTCCTGGGGTGAGTCTGTCCACTCTTGTCAAGCTTTGATAGACTCAGGGGCGGCTGGGAACTTTATGGATATTCACTTCGCCCAAAGCATCAATATACCTACTGCACCTCTTGAAGTCCCTCTGTCTGTGTCTGCCCTCAATGGCCAAGCGTTAGGTGATGGAAGAGTCACTCAAGTTACTTCTCCAGTCTTCCTCCAGTCTCAAGGTCACAAGGAAGAAATATCCCTGCACCTGATTCCTTCACCTGAGTTCCCAGTTATTCTAGGCCTTCCTTGGCTTACTCGCCACAACCCTCGCATAGACTGGGTAACAAGCCAGGTTGTGGAATGGGGCCCTGCATGCCATGCCTCTTGTCTGCTCTCTAGCTCTCCTGTGTCTCCTGCCGAGCCCCCTGATCTCACCGAGTTATCTCAAGTTCCCACAGAGTACTGGGATCTCAAGGAGGTATTCAGCAAGAGCAGGGCCGCCGTTCTTCCTCCGCACCGGGCCTACGACTGTGCCATCGACTTGCTCCCTGGGACTACCCCTCCTCGTGGCAGACTGTTTTCCCTCTCTCAGCCAGAACGCAAGGCTATGGAGGAATACCTCAAAGACGCCCTGGTCTCTGGGTTCATTCGACCCTCCACCTCACCTGCTGGTGCTGGCTTCTTCTTTGTCGGCAAGAAGGATGGGGGGCTTCGACCATGTATTGACTACAGGGGCCTGAACAAGATCACTGTGCGCAACCGATATTCCCTTCCGCTGATGTCCACTGCTTTCGACCTGCTCCAAGGCGCCACCGTCTTCACCAAGTTGGACCTACGAAACGCATACCACCTCATCCGTATCCGACAGGGAGACGAGTGGAAGACTGCCTTTAACACCCCGTCTGGGCACTACGAATACCAGGTGATGCCCTTTGGACTCACCAACGCACCAGCTGTTTTTCAGGCCCTAATCAACGACGTCTTAAGGGACATGATTAACCTGTACGTCTTTGTCTACCTCGATGACATCCTTATCTTTTCCAAGACCGTGCAGGAGCACCGCCACCATGTCCGCCAGGTTCTCCAGAGGCTGCTACAGAACAATCTGTTCGCCAAGGCCCAGAAATGCGAATTTCATGTTCCCGAGGTCTCCTTTCTGGGATTTATTGTACGGACAGGCCAACTCCAAATGGACCCTGCCAAGACCCTGGCCGTCCGGGACTGGCCTACTCCCAAGTCTGTTAAGGAGGTTCAGCGGTTCTTAGGATTCGCTAACTTCTACCGCAAGTTCATCAGGAACTTCAGTTCTGTGGCAGCACCCATGTCAGACCTCACCAAAGGGACAGGTGGATCTTATGGCTGGTCTCCTCAGGCAGAAAAGGCGTTCAAAGACCTCAAGGCCTGCTTCTGCACGGCACCCATTCTGGTCCTCCCGGACACCTCCCAACCATTCATCGTGGAGGTGGACGCCTCGGACAGTGGTGTCGGTGCGGTACTCTCTCAACGTTCGGAAGGAAAGCTGCACCCCTGCGCTTACTTCTCCCACCGCCTGAGTCCTGCGGAGTCCCGGTACGATGTGGGGGATCGAGAACTGCTAGCGGTCAAACTGGCCCTTGAGGAGTGGAGGCACTGGCTGGAGGGAGCGCAACATCCATTCCTGGTTTGGACTGACCACAAGAACCTGGAGTACCTCCAGCAAGCCAAGAGACTGAACCCTCGACAGGCTAGGTGGGCCCTGTTTTTCAGTCGGTTTGACTTCACCCTCTCGTACCGTCCCGGCTCCAAGAACACCAAACCTGACGCACTGTCCAGGCTGTTCTCTGCCACTAACAGGGAGAATGAAGTCGGGCCTATTATCCCGGTGTCCCGGATTGTGGCCCCTGTCCGCTGGGGTATTGAGGAGGCTGTTCGACGAGCCCAACGCCAGGACCCCGGTCCTGGGACGGGGCCACCGGGCCTCTTGTACGTCCCACATCAAGCCCGGGCCAAGGTTCTCCAGTGGGGTCACTCTTCCCCTCTCACCGCCCACCCGGGAGCTCGGAGGACCCTGGACTTCCTGAAAAGACGCTTCTGGTGGCCTAACATGGAGCAGGAAGTAAGGTCATTTGTCCTGTCCTGTGAGGTTTGCACCAGAACCAAGAACCCACGACAGTGTCCCCAGGGTCTCCTGCATCCTCTGACCATTCCCCGGCGTCCCTGGTCCTACGTGGCAGTCGACTTCATCACGGGTCTCCCTGAGTCACAAGGTAACATGGTCATTTTGGTCATTGTTGACAGATTCTCCAAGGCCTGCCGCTTCATACCTCTGTGCAAACTCCCCTCTGCTCTTGAAACAGCGAAACTTATATTTAATCATGTCTTCCGAGTCTTTGGTCTTCCACAGGACATCGTCTCAGACCGAGGGCCCCAGTTCTCCTCCCGAGTGTGGCACGGGTTCTGCAAGGTCATCGGAGCCACTGCCAGCCTCTCCTCTGGGTTTCACCCACAGTCCAATGGTCAGACGGAGAGGCTCAACCAGGACCTGGAAACCACCCTGCGAGGCCTGGCTATGGATAACCCGACATCGTGGAGCACCTGGCTGCCATGGGCAGAGTACGCCCACAACACCCTGCAGTCATCAGCCACCAAGCTGTCGCCATTCCAGTGCCAATTCGGGTTCCAGCCACCTCTGTTCCCAGACCAGGAGGAGGACGCGGGGGTGCCCTCGGTCAACCAATATGTGAGACGGTGTCGCAAGACCTGGAGCAAGGTCAGGAAGACCCTCATACAGACCTCCAGAACCAACCAGACTCAGGCCAACCGACACAGAAGACCTGCACACACTTTCCGCCCTGGGCAGCGGGTTTGGCTGTCCACTAAGGACCTTCCGCTGCGGGTGGAGAACCGCAAGCTTGCTCCTCGCTACATTGGCCCCTTCAAGGTGGTGCACAGGGTGAACCCTGTCTCCTACCGGCTTCAGTTGCCCCGGACTCTGAGGATCAACCCCACTTTCCATGTTTCCCTGTTGCGGCCTGTACTGACGTCTACGTATGCCCCTGCCCCTAGGAACCCCCCACCCCCCCGCATCTTCCAGGGGCAGACTGTGTTCACTGTGCATCGCCTGCTTGACTCCCGCCGGGTCCGCGGCGGGTTGCAATATCTGGTGGACTGGGAAGGCTATGGTCCTGAGGAGCGCTGCTGGGTTCCTGCTCGGGATGTCCTGGATAAAGAACTGTGTCGGGACTTCCATTCGGCCCATCCGGATCGCCCTGGGAACGTCAGGAGACGCTCCTAGAGGGGGGGGTCCTGTTAGGACTTGGACTGTTTTGGCCTCTAGAGGCCGCTGTTATTTCCTTTTCGTGTCATATTTATTTTGGCCTCTAGAGGCCGCCACTGTTCCTGTGTTTTGTGGTTTTTTTTGTTAATTGCCTGTTAGTCCTAATTATCTTCACCTGTGTCCTTAATTAGTTTGTGTATTTATACCCCCTGAGTTCAGTCCTCTTGTCACGGAGTCTTTGTGCTGTTATGTTTATCTCCAGTTTCCTTTGTACTGTGTTTTGTGGATCTTCTGAGCTTTTGCATTTTTGCCTTTTTCTTTTTGAATTATACTCTTTGTTTTTGTTTTTTTTTTGTTGTTTTTGTTTTGCCCTGGATTGTATATAGTATAAATAAACCTTTTGTTACTTTTTCTACTTCCGCCTCACGCCTCTGCATTTGAGTCATTCCCCTGGTGGCCTAGTGGGGGTTTGCTGGATCATCACACCAACGAACCAGGTTCGAATCCCAGCAAAACCCTAACAGCCTGAAGGTTAGAGAAGAAGCCTTGGGTCCAAAGGGTCACCAGTTTGATTCCTAGGACTGGCAGGAAAAACTAGAGGGGAGTTGAGTGAATGAACAGCACTTTCCTCTCCCTCTGTATCATGGCTGAAGTGCCCTTGAACAAGGCACTGAACCCCCAACTGCTCCCTGGGTGCTGTAGCATAGCTGCCCACTGCTCTGGGTTTGTATGTATGCTCATTGCTCACTTGAGTGTGCATGCATGTGTTCACTGCTTCAGATGGGTTAAATGCAGAGGAGGAATTTCACTGTGCTTGAGTGTACATGTGACAAATATGTCTTCATCTTATTACAGGCATTTAGCAGATACTCTTATCCAGAGTGATGTACTGTACAACATACCTAGAGCAGCCTGGGGAGTAGTTGGGGATTAGGTGCCTTGCTCAAGGGCACTTCAGCCATTCCTGCTGGTCCAGAGAATCAAATTTTCTATTGCAAAACATTTTTTACAGGTGTGGCAGCGGGGGCGTGGCCGAGCGTCGGTTTGTGAATGGAGGGCGGAATCAGGGAAGGTGAGTGGCCAAATCGCTACACCTGTTGTCAATTAATGTGTGTTTGTGTGTCCCTTGCAGTGATGGCGCACCATAAAAGGAGTAAGAGAGCAGAGGACGAGAGATTGGGACCAGGGCACGATGGTGTGTGTGTGTGTCTGAGTGTCTGTCCCAAATGAGAAAAAGTATTGTGCTGAAAAGCCAAATAAAACCAAATCTGAATATTAACAACAGCCTGCCATACTTCTGTGCTCCACCCACATCTGGACAGCTTCTACAGTGGTGCTGAAACCTGGGAGTACAGAAGGGAACCCCCCATGGAGTCCTCGCCTTTTAAAGACCTCATCCATGCCCTTGCCACGGCACAGCAGAACCAGCATCAAGCACTGATCACCCTCCAAAAGGAGAAGGAACAATGGTTTGAAGCCTTGATGCTGGCCCAACAAGAAGACCGCCAGGTGTTCCAGTACCTACTCGCGTCAGCGGGGTCTACGACCGCCACTGTAGCGGACCCTCCCCACCTCACCCTCACAAAAATGGGTCCGCACGACAATACAGAAGCCTTCCTCGTGCTCTTTGAGCAAGTAGCGGAGGCGTGGGGTTGGCTGGTTGAGCAGTATGCCTCCTTCCCCTGCTGATCGGCGAGGCGCAGCTCGCTGCACTGCAGCTCCCTGCCAACAGCCGGCTCATATACATGGACCTCAAGAAAGCCATCCTTCAGCCTGTCGGATGCTCTCTGGAGCAACAGCATCAGCGCTTCCGCTCACTGAGCTTGGAGGAGGTTGGCTGGCCGTTCGTGTTTGGCCAACACCTCCGGGATGCTTGCCGGCAGTGGCTGAGGGCAAAGGACCGCGATGCCAAGGGAATTATCAACCTGGTAACACTGGAACAGTTCATCACATGACTTCTGTAAGGAACGGCAGAGTGGATCTAGTGTCATCACCCGGCGTCGCTGGATCAAGCCAACAAGCTGGCAGAGGACCACATGGCGGCAGTTCCAACAGCAGGAAGACATGCTTCTCCTTCTCCTCTCTCTCTTCCTCTCCCTCTGCTTCTTGTCCTCACCCCGTTCCCCCACCGCAGAGGTGGGGGCTGGCTCCCCCCCAGGTGAGTGATGTCCGTAACACCATCTGTGATGCATCTGTGGTGTCCTCCCATTTCCCCCTTCCTTGTCTGTGTCTTCTCCCCCCCAGGTGAGTGATGTCCGTAACACCATCGTAGAGGGAGAGCCTGGGCCGGTGTGCTGGCGTTGTGGGGAGCTGGGATATCTCCAAAATCAATGCTCCGTAATGGAGGTGGGCATGGTGGTCTGGGTCCCCGATGCGCCAGAAACCGCTCACGATCGGGCTGGAGCGTATCATATACCGGTAAGTGTCCAAGGGGATATGTATCAGGCCTTGGTGGATTCCGGCTGTAACCAGACCTCAATCCACCAAAGCCTGCTGCAAGGTGAGGCATTGGGGAGAGCACAAGTGGTGAAGGTATTGTGTGTGCACGGGGATGTTCACAACTACCCTTTAATGTCCATCCACATTCTATTTTAGGGAGAAAAGCATAGTGTAAAGGTGGCGGTTAATCATTGTCTCACCCACTCGCTGATTTTGGGGACTGATTGGCCAGGATTTAAAGAGTTAACGAAACACATAGGAAGAAGTGGGTCCTGCAGTAATACGTCTCGGGAAGATCGCAGACTAGCATTGGCGGGAGAAGCTGTCACAGAGCCGTCTACATCAGCACTGCGTCAGGGAGATACGCGGAGCGAGGAGCACCTCGCCCCTCCTCCCTCTCTCAGGGATTCCCTTGAGGATTTCCCATTAGAGCAGTCATGAGACGAGACTCTGCGGCATGCATTTGAGCAAGTGAGAGTAATCGATGGTCAAATTCTCCAGCCAAATATGATGCCAGCCTTCCCCTACTTTTCTATTATTAAGGATAGGTTATACCGAGTGATGCAGGAGACTCAAACTGGTGAAAAGATAACACAGTTATTAATCCCAAAGAGCCGCCGGGAACTCATATTCCAGGCAGCTCACTTTAATCCCATGGCTGGACACTTAGGGCAGGACAAAACACTAGCCCGAATAATGGCCCGGTTCTATTGGCCAGGGATTCGCAGGGATGTCCATCGGTGGTGTGCGGCGTGCCACGAATGCCAATTAGTAAATCCCGCAGCCACTCCAAAAACCCCTTTGCACTCCCTCCCTTTGATCGAGACCCCTTTTGAAAGAATCAGGATGGATCTCGTTGAGCCATTAGATCAGTCAGCATGGGGATATAGCTTTATTTTAGTTCTGGTGGACTATGCAACACGATATCCGGAAGCAGTGCCTCTCCGCAATATCTCAGCACGCAGTATTGCGGAAGCACTCTTCCGTATTATCTCCTGGGTCAGGATTCCGAAAGAAATCCTGACAGACCAAGGCACTGCATTTATGTCACGCACACTATGTGAACTGTATGGGCTACTGGGGATTAAGTCTATCTGCACCAGTGTCTATCACCCACAAACGGATGGCTTAGTGGAATGTTTTAATCAAACACTCAAAAACATAATTTGGAAGTTCATAAGTGAGGATGCACGTAATTGGGATAAATGGCTCGGGTCCCTGTTATTTGCAGTACGAGAGGTCCCGCAAGCCTCCACAGGTTTTTCATCATTAGAATTATTATATTGGGCGTAATCCGCATGGCATTTTGGACATGCTATGTGAAAATTGGGAGGAGGGACCTTCGCCTAGTAAGAACGAAATTCAATACGTTCTCGACCTGCGCACCAAACTCCATACACTCATGCGCGTAACCCAGGAGAATTTGCGGCACGCACAAGAACGTCAAGTCTGACGGTATGACAAGGGCACACGCCTTAGAGAGTTCATGCCAGGAGACAAAGTGCTTGTATTATTGTCCACGTCAAGCTCCAAATTAATTGCCAAGTGGCAAGGGCCCTTCGAGGTCACACAGCGAGTCGGGAATGTCGACTATGAGGTGAGGCGAACGGATAGGGGTGGGGCATTGCAAATTTACCACCTCAATCTGTTAAAATGGTGGAATGAGGAGGTCCCCATGGCATTGGTGTCAGTAGTCCCGGAGAAGGCGGAGCTGGGGCCGGAGGTACAAAAAAAATTGACATCTCCAACCACTCTGGTCCCTTGTGGAGACCACCTCTCCCTCGCCCAACTCATGGAGGTAGCCCAGTTGCAGAAGGAATTTTCTGACATGTTTTCGCCCCTGCCTGGCTGCACCCACCTCATAGAACTCCACATTGAGACACCCCGGGGGTGGTAGTGCACAGCTGCCTTTACCGCCTGCCCGAACACAAAAAAAAGGTGGTCCGGGATGAACTCAAGGCCATGCTCAAAATGGGCATAATCGAGGAGTCCCACAGTGACAGGAGCAACCCAGTGGTTCTGGTTCCCAAGACCAATGGGTTGGTCCGGTTCTGTGTGGACTATAGAAAGGTCAACATGGTGTCTAAATTCGACGCATATCCAATGCCTCGCATTGATGAGCTGCTCGATCGATTAGGCACTGCTCGCTTTTACTCGACACTGGATTTAACAAAGGGATATTGGCAGATCCCCTTGACTCCTCTATCCCGGGAGAAAACGGCCTTTTCCACACCATTTGGGTTACACCAATTTGTCACACTTCCTTTTGGGTTGGTTGGGGCTCCCGCGACATTCCAGTGGCTCATGGACAGGGTTCTCCACCCCCACGCCACCTACGCAGCCGCGTACCTAGACAACATTATCATCTATAGCAATGATTGGTCGCTGCACCTCGAACACCTTAGGGCCATCCTAAAGTCGCTGAGGCATGCAGGTCTCACAGCTAACCCAGAAAAGTGTGCAATTGGGCAGGTGGAAGTATGGTATCTGGGTTTCCACTTGGGTCATGGGCAGGTGCGTCCTCAAATTAATAAGACTGCAGCAATTGCGGCCTGCCCAAGGCCCAAGACCAAAAAG
Source organism: Neoarius graeffei (assembly GCF_027579695.1). NCBI lineage: Eukaryota > Metazoa > Chordata > Actinopteri > Siluriformes > Ariidae > Neoarius > Neoarius graeffei. The sequence goes on from NC_083572.1 coordinate 56,762,670, forward strand.
GGGGTGAGACAGTTCCTGGGGCTGGCTGGCTACTATCGTAGGCTCATACCTAATTATTCAGATGTCATCAGCCCGCTGACTGATCTCACTGAAAAGGGAGCACTAGATCTGGTCCAGTGGACGGAGCAATGCCGACAGGCTTTCTCTAGGGTAAAGGCTGCACTGTGTGGGGGGGCCACTTTTACACTCCCCTGACTTCTCTCTCCCCTTTATTTTACAGATGGACGCATCGGACAGGAGCTGGGGGCCGTTATGTCCCAGAAGGAATGTCCCATGCTGTACATTAGCTGAAAGTTGTGAATGCGTGAAAGCAAGTACAGCATGATAAAGAGTGCCTGGCCATCAAGTGGGCAGTCCTCGCCCTCCGGTACTACCTACTGGGACGCCCTTTCACCCTCTGTTTGGACCACGTGCCCCTCCAGTGGCTCCACCACATGAAGGATGCCAACGCATGGATCACCCATTGGTATCTCGCCCTCCAGCTGTTCAAATTTGAGGTGGTCCACAGGCCAGGGGTGTAGATGGTGGTGGCGGACTTCCTGTCTCGTCAAGTGGGGGGGGGGGGGAGTCCACTGCAGGCCAGACGGCTCCCTGGCCTGAGTCGGGTGGTGGCGGTATGTGGCAGCGGGGGCGTGGCCAAGCAATGGTTTGTGAATGGAGGGCAGAGTCAGGGAAGGTGAGTGGCCAAATCACTACACTTGTTGTCAATTAATGTGTGCTTGTGTGTCCCTTGCGTGTCCCTTGCAGTGACGGCACTCCATAAAAGGAGTAAGAGAGCAGAGTACAAGAGATTGGGACCAGGGCACAATGGTGTGTGTGTGTCTGAGTGTTTGTCCCAAATGAGAAAAAGTATCATGCTGAAAAGCCAAATAAAACCAAATCTGAACGTTAACAACAGCCTGCCGTACTTCTGTGCTCCACCCACATCCGGACAGCTTCTACAACAGGTTTTATATATTTAGCTGCAGTGACATCTAACAGGTTTTTCCCCCACAAAAAATAAAATGAATAGCATTCTATGAAATATGAGCCCCATGTTTCTGGGTTAAATTAACTGTGTGGACTGTCTTCATCCCAGCTACATTTAAAGTGTAATTATTTATTTAGTGTAACTATTTAGAGTAGTCATACCCACATTTATTGCATTTGACAATGAAAATCCAAGAGCACCTGACTTTGTTTAAACGTATATATATCTTTCACTAATGTGAATCTTGACTAATCAGCTTCAGAATATATAATTTTGATGAGTTACTGCAATTTTGTATAAGGCTCACACTATCAAGTGTTAATTGCTTATTTATTTATTTACACACATGAATTTAATAAAGCTTTTATGCTACTCAGTCATTTCATATCAGTAATTTGATATGAGTGATCCAAAGCAAATCCATGAATTAAAACAAATATGATGAATTAAAACCTATGATAATAATGATAAAAGAAATGATACCCTGTAAAAGAAAGACTTAGAGTCTGTGGTATCTGATATGCTGCAATGGCGGTGCTGCATTACCAGAAGACTATGAGGTGCTCCTTGACAATTTAGATGTCATTTTGCCAGTTTCAGCTCTATGTGTCCATTGCCTTTGATGGAATTTTGGAGGATTTACTACATGTAAATCTGCTGTGCCATGAATGTGATTGGTAATTTACAGGTGATTGGCATTTATTCAACATTTTGTACATATGTAAGTATGAAGAAAATCAGTGTTATGCCACATGCACATTGCACAATTTAAGCCCTTGATATCCCCTAATTTGGGGGTTCTGTGATGACACCTTGCCCATAGTTCATTTATGTGTGAGCGGTTTAGCGAAATTATTTTCTCAGTCTGTGAGGTGTTGCAGATGCTATGATATTTTTCCAATAGGAAATTCAATTGTATCATTCATCTATTTTACATTTTGATCCTGAGACAGGGGCGGCACGGTGGTGTAGTGGTTAGCGCTGTCGCCTCACAGCAAGAAGGTCCTGGGTTCGAGCCCCGGGGCTGGCGAGGGCCTTTCTGTGTGGAGTTTGCATGTTTTCCCCGTGTCCGCGTGGGTTTCCTCCGGGTGCTCCGGTTTCCCCCACAGTCCAAAGACATGCAGGTTAGGTTAACTGGTGACTCTAAATTGACCGTAGGTGTGAATGTGAGTGTGAATGGTTGTCTGTGTCTATGTGTCAGCCCTGTGATGACCTGGCGACTTGTCCAGGGTGTACCCCGCCTTTCGCCCGTAGTCAGCTGGGATAGGCTCCAGCTTGCCTGCGACCCTGTAGAAGGATAAAGCGGCTAGAGATAATGAGATGAGATGAGATCCTGAGACACCAGTGATGCTGACCTCTTCTACTCTTCAGAGCCACCTGATCCATCCTGATGCCCTACATCTGGCTGGAGTCAAATCACATCGCACCTGTGGAGGACGGCCCCATATGGATAGTTGAAAGACACACTTAGCAGATGGCTCTGGACACTTATAGTTTTGCCATGATAACTTTAGGACTGCAGCTGTCGTGAACAGTTTTGCACTCAAGTCTTCATCAATGAACAGTTGATAACCTCAACAAAATAGACTTCATGTTAAAACTATAATTAAGTTCCTGGTTGCACAGTTGTATTTGGTGACTATATCAAGTCAAGTCAAGTTAAATTTGTTTGTATAGCGCTTTTAACAATAGACATTGTCCCAAAGCAGCTTTACAGAATCTGAATGACCCAAGACATGAGCCAATTTTATCCCTAATCTATCCCCAATGAGCAAGCCTGTGGCAATGGTGGCAAGGAAAAACTCCCCCAGACGACACGAGGAAGAAACCTCGAGAGGAACCAGACCCAAAAGGGAACCAATCTTCACCTGGACAACAACAGACAACATGACTATAACATTAACAGTTTTAACATGAAGTCCGTTTCGTCGATGTTATAACTCTTCATTAATGGAAACTTGAGTGCAAAACTGCTCATGACAACCGCAGTCCCAAAGTTAGCAAGCCGACTGTAGTCCTCAGCCACAAAAGCATTACTGTAAGTGTCCAGAGTGTCTTCCAAGTGTGACTTTCAACTGTCCATATGGGGCCGTCCTCCACAGGAGCGATGTGATGAGACTATATGGGACACAGCTAGAGAAGGGAGTTATTTACAATCATGCTATATGGGTTCCTTTTTGAGTCTGGTTCCTCTCAAGGTTTCTTCATGTGATTTGAGGAAGTTTTTCCTTGCCACCGTCACCACTGGGTTGCTAATCAGAGACAAATAAGTTTATTCGGGATAAAATTAGTTCATATGTTTAAAGTCTTTATTTTTCCGTAAAGCTGTTTTGCAACAATGTATATTATTAAAAGCACTATACAAATAAACTACAACCCTGATTCCAAAAAAGTTGGGACAAAGTACAATTTGTAAATAAAAACGGAATGCAATGATGTGGAAGTTTCAAAATTCCATATTTTATTCAGAATAGAACATAGATGACATATCAAATGTTTAAACTGAGAAAATGTATCATTTAAAGAGAAAACTTAGGTGATTTTTAATTTCATGACAACACATCTCAAAAAAGTTGGGACAAGGCCATGTTTACCACTGTGAGACATCCCCTTTTCTCTTTACAACAGTCTGTAAACGTCTGGGGACTGAGGAGACAAGTTGCTCAAGTTTAGGGATAGGAATGTTAACCCATTCTTGTCTAATGTAGGATTCTAGTTGCTCAACTGTCTTAGGTCTTTTTTGTCATATCTTCTGTTTTATGATGCGCCAAATGTTTTCTATGGGTGAAAGATCTGGACTGCAGGCTGGCCAGTTCAGTACCCGGACCCTTCTTCTACGCAGCCATGATGCTGTAATTGATGCAGTATGTGGTTTGGCATTGTCATGTTGGAACATGCAAGGTCTTCCCTGAAAGAGACATCGTCTGGATGGGAGCATATGTTGCTCTAGAACCTGGATATACCTTTCAGCATTGATGGTGTCTTTCCAGATGTGTAAGCTGCCCATGCCACACGCACTAATGCAACACCATATCATCAGAGATGCAGGCTTCTGAACTGAGCACTGATAACAACTTGGGTCGTCCTTCTCCTCTTTAGTCCGAATGACACGGCGTCCCTGATTTCCATAAAGAACTTCAAATTTTGATTCGTCTGACCACAGAACAGTTTTCCACTTTGCCACAGTCCATTTTAAATGAGCCTTGGCCCAGAGAAGATGTCTGCACTTCTGGATCATGTTTAGATACGGCTTCTTCTTTGAACTATAGAGTTTTAGCTGGCAATGGCGGATGGCAGGGTGAATTGTGTTCACAGATAATGTTCTCTGGAAATATTCCTGAGCCCATTTTGTGATTTCCAATACAGAAGCGTGCCTGTATGTGATGCAGTGCCATCTAAGGGCCTGAAGATCACGGGCCCCCAGTATGGTTTTCCGGCCTTGACCCTTACGCACAGAGATTCTTCCAGATTCTCTGAATCTTTTGATGATATTATGCACTGTAGATGATGATATGTTCAAACTCTTTGCAATTTTACACTGTCGAACTCCTTTCTGATATTGCTCCACTATTTGTCGGTGCAGAATTAGGGGGATTGGTGATCCTCTTCCCATCTTTACTTCTGAGAGCCGCTGCCACTCCAAGATGCTCTTTTTATACCCAGTCATGTTAATGACCTATTGCCAATTGACCTAATGAGTTGCAATTTGGTCCTCCAGCTGTTCCTTTTTTGTACCTTTAACTTTTCCAGCCTCTTATTGCCCCTGTCCCAACTTTTTTGAGATGTGTTGCTGTCATGAAATTTCAAATGAGCCAATATTTGGCATGAAATTTCAAAATGTCTCACTTTTGACATTTGATATGTTGTCTATGTTCTATTGTGAATACAATATCAGTTTTTGAGATTTGTAAATTATTGCATTCCGTTTTTATTTGCAATTTGTACTTTGTCCCAACTTTTTTGGAATCGGGGTTGTAACTTGACTAGTTGTATGGGAGGACAATGATAAAATGCAAAGGCTTCTATTAGTGATTACTGGACATGTCATGCCAAAATGGTTGTCAGGAATTTCTGCCTGAAATATTTTCTAATATTTGTTTGTTTGTTTGTTAATTACTTTTTTTACACACTTGAACACCATGAGCCAGTTACTCATGACAAATGTAGCTAGTTGTTGGCCATTACAAGTTTTGCAGGTTTTTCCGCAAGAGGAAATTTTGGAAAAATAAACAAAAACTCCATACCCAAGCACAGGTTCAAACCTATGAATATGGCATTGAAAAAGAAATACGGAAGCTCTACCACTGCACCACTGTTCTACTCTACCACTGACCACCTGAGTCAGGAGAAGTTTCCAGTGCTGTGGAAGACATTCTGCCTTCCACAGTGACTCAATGACTATAGACCAGTTGCCTTGACATCCCACATCATGAAAGTCCTGGAAAGATTGGTTTTGGCCCATATCAGACCTCAGGTGATTAGTGTTGAGGATGCCATCATTTACCTGCTTTAATGAGCCCACTGTCACCTGGACAAAGCTGTCAGCACTGTGAGGATCATGTTTTATTATTATTATTATTATTATTATTATAGTGGCTTTCATAAAATCCAGCCTATACCGCTGTGAGAGAAGCTCCAACAGATGCAGATCAACATCTCCACAACTTCCTGGATTATTGACTATCTGACAGACAGACTACAGTTTGTGCAATTGAGGGGATGTGTGTCTGAGCAGGTGGTTAGTAGCACAGGCACACTGCAGGGGACTGTACTCTTGCCTTTCCTCTTTATGCTGTATACCTCAGATTTCCAGCACAACTCAGAGTCCTGTCATTTGCAGAAATTCTCAGACAATTCTGCAGTTGTAAGGTGTGTCAATGGTGGACAAAAGACTGAGTATAGAGAACTGGTGGACTGCTTTGTGGCATGATGTAGGAACAACCACTTCCTCTTAAATGTGGCCAAAACAAAGGAGAGGGTTGTGAATTTTAGGAAGAGGACCAGGACTAGGTTAAACATAAGCTACATCCTGGGATAATAGGTCGAGGTGGTGGAGGGACACAGATACCTGGGTGTTCACCTTGACAACAGACTGGACTGCAAATGTAAAACTCAGGCTGTGTACAGGAAGAGACAGAGCAGACACCCAGACTTGTTGAGGAAGCTAAGGTCCTTTAATGTGTGCATCAAGATGTTGCACATCTTTTACCAGTCTGTTGTTGCCAGTGCAAGTTTCTTTGCAACCATATGTTGGGGCAGCAGCATCAGAGCCAGTGACACTAAGAAACTGAACAAGTTGGTAAAGAAGGCTGGTACTGTGCTAGGAACTACTTTGGAGCCCCAAGAGTTGGTTGTTGAGAGAAGGTTGTTTTACAAACTGCTCAACATAATGGACACCATTTCACATACCCTGCACAACCTACTGGTTAGACAGCAGAGTGTTTTTAGTTGGAGCCTCCTTCAACTCTGCTGTAACAAGGATTGCTACAAGAAGTCTTTCCTGCCCACTGCAATAATAATATTATAATGACTCCACTCTGTCCCAGGAGGGTAGACTTTATTCTCTGAGTGGCATTGCACATTGGTATGTTTAATTTGCATATTCTCCTTTTTAATTGCACATTTTTATTCTATTATTACTTTGTCCTAGTATTACTTTATTTCTAATATTTTACTCTGTTTCTTATCTAGTACTATACAGTAAGTAGTTTGTATCCATCCATCCATTTTCTGCTGTTTATCCAGGTCTGGGTCATGGGGGTAGCAGCCTAAGCAGAGCAGCCCAGACTTCCCTCTCCCCGGCCACCTCCACCAGCTCTTCTGGGGGAATACCGAGGGATTCCCAGGCTAGCGGAGAGAAGTAATCTCTCCAGTGTGTCCTGGGTCTGCCCCGGGGTCTCCTCCTGGTGGAGCATGCCCAGAGAACCTCCCCTGGGAAGCATCTAGGGGCATCCTAACAAAGCGCCCGAACCACCTCAACTGACTCCTTTTGATGTGGAGGAGCAGCAGTTCTACTTTAAGTCTCTCCTGAATTACCAAGCTTCTCACCCTGTCTCTAAGGGAGAGCCCAGCCACCCTGTGGAGAAAACTCATTTTGACCGCTTGTATCCATGATCTCATTCTTTTGGTCACTACCCACAGCTCGTGACCATAGGTGAGAGTGGGAATGTAGATAGACCAGTAAATTGAGAGCTTTGCCTTTTGGCTCAGCTCTCTCTTTCACCACAATAGACTGGTTTAGCATCTGCATCACTGCTGATGCTGCCCAGATCCATCTGTCCAACTCCCACTACCCCCTACCCTCACTCATGAACAAGACCCATAAACAAGATACATAAACTCCTCCACTTGAGGTAGCAACTCCCCTCTGACCCAAAGTAGGCACTCCACCCATTTCCAGCTGAGTGCCATGGCCATGGACTTGGAGGTGCTGATCCTCATCCCAGCCACTTCACACTCGGCTGCAAACTGCCCCAGCTCATGCCGTAGGTTACAGATTGATGAAGCCAACAGGACCACATAATCCACCAAAAGCAGAGACACCATCCTGATGCCACCAAACTGGACACCTTCCGCCCCTTGACTGCACCTAGAAATTCTGTCCATAAAAGTTATGAACAGAACCGGTGACAAAGGGCAGCCCTGGTGGAGTCCCACATTCACCAGGAACAAGTCCGACTTACTGCTGGCAATGCGATCCAAACTCCTGCTCTGGTCATACAGGGTCCGAATGACTTGCAGCAGTGGGCCCTGAACCCCATACTCCCAAAGCACCCCCCCCCCACAGAGCACCCCAAGGGACATGGTCGTAAGCCTTCTCCAGGTCCACAAAACACATATAGACCAGTTGGGCAAACTCCCATGCACTCTCCAGTCACTTGAAAGGGTAAAGAGTTGGTCCAGTGTTCCACGACCAGGACAAAAACTGCATTGTTCCTCCTGAATCCAAGGTTCAACTATCGACCGGACTCTCCTCTCCAGCACCCCAGCATAGGCTTTCCCAGGGAGGCTGAAAAGTGTGATCCTCCTATAGTTGGAATACACTCTTTTTAAAAAGGGGGACCACCATCCCAGTCTGCCAATCCAAAGGTACTGTCCCTGACCTCCACACAATGTTGAAGAGGCATGTTAGCCAAGACCACCCAACAACACCCAGTGCCTTCAGGAACTCAGGACAAATCTCATCCACCCCCGGAGCCCGGCCACCGAGGAGCTTTTTAACCACCTTGGCAACCTCAGCCCCTGTGATGGGCAAGTCCTCCCAAGCACCCTCAAACTATGCATCCTCCTTGGATGACATGAAGGTGGGATTGAGGAGATCCTTGAAGTATTCCTTCCACCGCCGGACGATGTCCCCAGTTAAGGTCAACAGCACTCCATCCCCACTGTAAACAGTTGGGACAGAGCACTGTATCCCCTTCCTGAACCACTGGACGGTTTGCCAGAATCTCTTTGAGGCTGACCGAAAATTGCTTTCTATGGCCTCACCAAATTCCTCCCACACCCAAGTTTTTGCTTCAGCAACTGCCAGAGCCACGTCCTGCTTGGCCTGTCAGTATCTGTCAGCTGCTTTTGGAGACCCACAGGCTAACCAAGCCCAATAGGACTCCTTCTTCAGCTTGACAGCTCCCCTCACTGCAGGTGTCCACCACTAAGTTCAGGGATTACTGCCACGACAGGCACCAACAACCTTGCAGCCGAACCTCCACATGGTAATGGAGGTATGGAACATGGTCCACTCAGACTCATTGTCCCCATCCTCCCCCGGTATGCAGTTGAAGCTCTGCTGGAGGTGGCAGTTGAAGATCCAATGGACGGGAGCCTCTGCCAGACGTTCCCAGCATACCCTCACTACATGTTTGGGCCTACTAGGTCTGTCCGGCCTCCTCCCCTGCCATCTGATCCAGCTTGCCACCAGGTAGTGATCAGTTGACAGCACCACTCCTCTCTTCACCCAAGTGTCCAAGACATATGGTCGCAGATCAGATGAAACGACTACAAAGTTAATCATCGATCTATAGCCTAGGGTGTCCTTGTGCCACGTGCACTTATGGACACCCTTATGCTCAAACATGGTGTTCGTTATGGCCAAACCATGCATGGCACAGAAGTCCAACAACAGAACACCACTCGGGTTCAGACTGGGCAGGCCGTTCCTCCCAATCACACCCCTCCAGGTCTTACCATCATTGCCCACGTGAGTGTTGAAGTTCTCCAGTAAAACAATGGAGTCCCCTCATGGTGCACTGTCTAGTACCCCACTCAAGGACTCCAAGAAGGCTGGGTATTTTGAACTACCATTTGGCGTATAAGCGCAAATGACAGTTAGAGACCGTTCCCCGACCTGAAGGCACAGGGAAACAACCCTCTCATTTACTGGGGAGAACTCTGATGTTAGTGCACCAAACTGGGGGACTACCAATAGCCCCACCCCTGCCCAGCGCCGGTCACCCTTGGCAACTACAGCATGGAAGAGAGTCCAACCCCTCTCCAGGAAATTGGTTCCAGAGCCCAAGCTATACATTGAGGTGAGCCCAACTATATCTAGTCAGTACCTCTCAACCTCACGCACAAGCTCAGGCTCCTTCCCCACCAGAGAGGTGACATTCCATGTCCCAAAAGCCAGTTTTGTCAGCCAGGGATCAGTATGCCAGAGCCTCTGCCTTTGGCTGCCACCCAATCCACAATGCACCAGACCCTTACGGCACCTCCTGTGGATAGTGGGTCCACAAGAGAGTGGTTCTATATGTAGTTTATTGTGGCAGTTCTTGTGTATGGGCGGAGCACAGAAGACGGCAGGACAGAGCTCAGGTTGATCAACCGTTTTATTGTCACACTTTTCAGTCTAACTTAGTTCAACAGCACAGACAGCCACACACACAACCAGCGTCTGGTTCAGGGGGAAAGCTCCTCTGCTCTCTGCTCTCCCTCTTTAAATAGGGCGCGGTCACTGGGAAGACACACACAAACACAAGTTAATTGCCGTCAGGTGTAGTGATTCTGCCACTTACCTTCCCTGACTCCGCCCTCCTGTCACAGACCGGCGCTTGACCATGCCCCCACTGCCACATACCCCCACGGCCCGACTCAGGCCGGGCAGCCGTCCGGCCTGCCGCCGACTCCCCCCCCCCCCTTGACGGGAGAGGAAGTCCTCCACGACCATCTGCGCCCCCGGCCTGTGGACCACCTTGAAATTAAAGGGTTGGAGTGCCAGATACCAACGGGTGAGCTGCGCGTTGGCATCCTTCATGCGGTGGAGACACTGGAGGGGCGCGTGGTCCAAACAGAGGGTGAAAGGGCGCCCCAGCAGGTAGTACCGGAGAGCGAGGACCGCCCACTTGATGGCCAGACACTCTTTCTCTATGGTGCTGTAGCACCCCTCACGCACCGACAGCTTCCTGCTGATGTACAGGACGGGGCGGTCCTCCCTCTCCACCTCCTGGGACAAAACCGCCCCCAGCCCTCTGTCCGACGCATCGGTCTGCAGCATAAAGGGGAGAGAAAAGTCAGGGGAGTGTAAAAGTGGCCCCCCACACAGTGCAGCCTTTACCTCAGAAAAAGCCCGCTGGCATTGTTCCATCCACTGGACCAGATCTGGTGCCCCCTTTTTAGTGAGATCAGTCAGCGGGCTGGTGACGTCCAAATAATTAGGTATAAACCTACGATAATAGCCAGCCAGCCCCAGGAACTGTCTCATCTCCTTTTTGGTCTTGGGCCTCGGGCAGGCCACAATTGCTGCGGTCTTGTTAATTTGGGGACGCACCTGCCCGTTGCCCAAGTGGAAGCCCAGATATCATACTTCCACCCGCCCAAACGCACACTTCTTCGGGTTGGCTGTGAGACCTGCTCGCCTCAGCGACCTAAGGACAGCCCTTAGATGTTCGAGGTGCCTCAGCCAGTCATTACTATAGACGATGATGTCGTCAAGATAGGCGGCTGCATAGGTGGCATGGGGGCGGAGGACCCTGTACATCAGCCGCTGAAATGTAGCGGGTGCCCCAAACAGCCCAAACAGAAGTGTGACGAATTGGTGTAAACCAAACGGTGTGGAAAAGGCCGTTTTTTCTCAGGATAGTGGAGTCAAGGGGATCTGCCAATATCCCTTCGTCAAATCCAGTGTCGAATAAAAGTGAGCAGTGCCGAGTCAATCGAGCAACTCATCAATACAAGGCATTGGGTAAGCGTCGAATTTAGACACTGTGTTGACTTTTCTATAGTCCACACAGAACCGGACCGACCCGTCGGCCTTAGGTACCAAGACCACCGGGCTGCTCCAGTCACTGTGGGACTCCTCAATGATGCCCATTTCGAGCATGGTCTCAAGTTCTTCCCGAACCACCTTTTTTTTGTGTTTGGGTAGCCTGTAAGGGCGGCTACACACTACCACCCCCGGGGGCGTCTCTATGTGGTGCTCTATGAGGTTAGTGCGACTGGGCAGGGGCGAGAACACATCCGAAAACTCGGCCTGCAACTGGGCGACCTCCGTGAGTTGGGTCGGGGAGAGGTGGTCTCCACAGGGGACCGGAGAGGTACGTGATGCCAATGCCCCTTTTTGAACCTCCGGCCCCAGCTCCGCCTTCTCCGGAACCACCGACACCAATGCCACGGGGACCTCCTCATTCCAGAGTTTAAGCAGATTGAGGTGGTAAATCTGTAGCGCCCCACCCCTGTCCACTCACCTCACCTTGTAGTCGATGTCCCCGACTCGCCGTGTGACCTCAAAGGGTCCTTGCCACTTGGCAATCAATTTGGAGCTCGATGTGGGCAACAGTACGAGTACCTTATCTCCTGGTGTGAACTCCCTAAGGCGCATACCCTTGTTGTACAGGCGGGCTTGCCGTTCTTGGGCCTGCCGCAAATTCTCCTGGGTTAGGTGGGTGAGCATGTGGAGTTTTGCGCGCAGGTCCATAACGTATTGAATTTTGTTCTTACTTTGTGAAGGTCCCTCCTCCCAATTTTCCCGCAACACATCTAGAATGCCATGCGGCTTATGCCCATATAATAATTAGAATGGGGAGAACCCCGTGGAGGCTTGGGGGACCTCTCGCACTGAAAACAACAAGGGCTCGAGCCACTTATCCCAATTACATGCGTCCTCACTTACGAATTTTTTAATGATATTTTTGAGGGTGCGATTGAACCGTTCCACTAAACCGTCCGTTTGTGGGTGATACACGCTGGTGCGGATCAGCTTAATCCCCAATAACACATACAGTTCGCGCAGTGTCTGTGACATAAATGTGGTGCCTTGATCAGTCAGAATCTCTTTCGGGATTCCAACTCGGGAGATAACGCGGAAGAGCGCCTCCGCAATACTGCGTGCTGGGATATTGCGCAGAGGCACTGCTTCCGGGTATCGCGTTGCATAGTCCACCAGAACTAATATAAAGCGGTACCCTCGTGCTGACCGATCTAATGGCCCGACGAGATCCATCCCAATCCTTTCGAACGGGGTCTCAATTAATGGTAGAGGGCGCAAAGGCGCTTTTAGAATGGCCGCTGGATTTACTAACTGGCATTTGCGGCACGCCGTACACCACCTACGAACATCGCCGTGAATCCCCGGCCAATAGAATTGGGCCATTATTCGGGCTAGTGTCTTATCCTGCCCTAAGTGTCCAGCCATGGGATTAAAGTGAGCCACCTGGAATACCAATTCCTGGCGGCTCTTTGGAATTAAAAGTTGCATGACTCGCTCTTTAGTTTGAGTGTCCTGCGTCACTCAGTATAATCTATCCTTCATAATCGTGAAGTAGGGGAAGGACGGGGTGGCGTTCGGCTGGAGCGTTTGACCATCGATTACTCTCACTTGGTCAAACGCATGCCACAGAGTCTTGTCTTGCGACTGCTCTAATGGGAAATCTGCGAGGGATTCCCCAACAAAGAGAGGAGGGGCCGGCGGCTCCTCACTCTGCCGCAGAGATGACGTAGACGGCTCTGTGACAGCTGCTCCCGCCAAAGCGACACCGGGACCTCCCCCTGTTAAATGGCAGGACCCACTCTTTACTAAGTGTGCTATTAAATCCCAAAATCCTGGCCAATCAGTCCCCAAAATTAAAGAGTGGGTAAGGCGAGGATTAACCGCCGCCTTCACTATAACTTTTTCCCCTTGGAAAAAAATGTGGACCGACACCAAAGGGTAGCTGTGAACGTCCCTGTGCACACACAACACCTTCACCTCCTGTGCTCCCCCCAATGCCTCGTTTTGCACCAGGCTTTGGTGAATTGAGGTCTGATTAAAACCAGAATCCACCAACGCCTGATATGTATCCCCTTGAATACTCACCAGTATGCAATACGCTCCGGCCCAATCGAGGGCGGCTTCTGGCGTGTCGGGGATCCAAACCACCGCGCCCACATCCATTGCCGTGCACTGCTGTTGGAGGTGGCCCGGTTCCCCGCAGCGCCAACAAACCGGCCCGGGCTTCCTCTCTGCACCAGTGTTCTGGGGCTCACTCACCTGAGGGGGGGAGAGACAGACACAGAAGGGGGAAACGGGAGGGCACCACGGGTGCTGCAGGCCGGCTGGGGTGGTGCCGGCCCCCGTCTCCACGGTGGGGGAATGGGGCGAGGATGGGACACAGGAGGAGGGGGAGAGAGAGAGAGAGAGAAGAGGAGAGAAGAGAAGAGGCTGTCTGCTGTCCTGCCACTGGAACAGCCGCCAAATGGTCCTCCGCCAGCTCGATGGCCTGATCCAGCGACGCCGGGCGGTGGCTCTGGACCCACTCCACGGTTCCTGTTGGCAAGTGCGCGATGAACTGCTCCAGCACCACCTGATCGACGATCTCCTCAGCGTCGCGGTTGTTGGCCCTCAGCCACCGCCAGCAGGCGTCCCGGAGTTGCTGGCCAAATGCGAACGGCTGGCCGACTTCCTCCAAGCGCAGAGCGCGGAAGCGCTGGCGCTGCTGTTCAGGAGTGCGCCCCACACACTGGAGGATGGCCCGGTGAAGGTCCGCGTAGGCCAGCCGGCGGTCGGCGGGGAGCTGTAGTGCGGCCAGCTGCGCCTCTCCCGTTAGCAGGGGGAGGAGGCGCGCCACGCGCTGATCCATTGGCCACCCCGAGGTCTCCGCAACTTGCTCAAAGAGTGTGATGAAAGCCTCGGGGTCATCCTGCGGGCCCATCTTTGTCAGGGTGAGGGGGGACGGGCCCGCGGTGGAAGCGTCGGTTGTCCCCGCCGACGCGAGGAGGTGCCGGAACGCCTGTCGGTCCTCTTGTTGGGCCAACACCAGGGCCTCGAAACACTGCTCCTGCTCCTTACGGAGCGTGACTAGCGCCTGGTGCTGGCTTTGCTGGGCCGTGGCGAGGGCGTGGACCAGGTCGGCAAACGGGGAAGACTCCATGGGGCGGTTCGGCGTCTGCGCTCCAAATCCCAGGTTTCAGCACCACTGTGGCAGTTCTTGTGTATGGGTGGAGCACAGAAGACGGCAGGACAGAGCACAGGTTGATAAACCGTTTTATTTTCACACTTTTCAGTCTAACTTAGTTCAACAGCACAGACAGCCACACACACAACCGGCATCTGGTTTGGGGGGAAAGCTCCTCTGCTCTCTGCTCTCCCTCTTTAAATAGGGCGCGGTCACTGGGAAGACACACACAAACACAGGTTAACTGCCGTCAGGTGTAGTGATTCTGCCACTTACCTTCCCTGACTCCGCCCTCCTGTCACAGACCGGCGCTTGACCACGCCCTTGCTGCCACATTTATGTATTTATATTTGTAAATACTTTAACCTACCTCATTGTCTGTTTTGTGTAAGTGATGTGTATTTTGTGATTTATGTGAATTTGCTGCTGCAATACTGAAATTTCCCTTTGGGGATTAATAAAATTATCTATCTATCTATCTATCTATCTATCTATCTATCTATCTATCTATCTATCATAACTTCTGTGTTCCGATGACTGTATGGACTTTCATTTTATTTTCCCAGATTTCCTCTAGTAGATCAATAAAGTACATCTATCTATCTATCTATCTATCTATCTATCTATCTATCTATCTATCTATCTATCTGTGTACCATACTTGCATGTTTGTCAGTTCTATACAATTTCCAAATTAGCACCCATCACTTGAGAAGGTGACTCAGGAATCTGCAAATATTGTCATGGATACAATAGTTCCTCAGAACAGATAGTCATTTCTGTTTTCAGATATATATTGCAAGGATTGATGCAGGAAGCTTGCTTGGGGCCGCAATGTCGTCACTACAACAAGTAAATCCTGAATGTAGTCTGTGCGTGAAATTACACTTAAAGATTTGATTAAATTTACCTCATTTAAATGTGTACCTTGGCTGGATGTGAATGAACTGTGTTGTGTTTATACGTTTTGTTTTCATACAGCCAGCATGATATGATAGCATCCCAGAATAGAAGTGAAGTTGGAACATGCTCACCCAAGCTAAGGATCAAACTGGGGCTCTTTGACTTCTGAAGCAGTGACACTACTCACTATGCTACCCCATCATTTATATAGAAATACATTATTTACATTTACAAATAATGAGTAAAAACATTATTTTCTTAAAATTTTATTTAATTTTATTTCAGCATTTCTTTTGTATTCGTTTATTTATGCTTGCAATTATTTTCTTATTCTTTTCAACATTTTTTTTTTCTGTTTTTTTTTACAGATTTATTATTTTTATGGCACTTTTATGACTCCATTAATGTTGACAGTCACATTAAAGTGCAAAATGAAGTTATTTTATTCTCATAACACTAGACTGATCAATCATGAGTCCCAAATTACTGTGTCCCAAACTGCACAATACTGTACTAAATACTTATAATTTATGCACAGAACTTAATGTGCATTGTGCAGTTTGAGACTCAGCCTTGAAGTCTATTTAAATGAGTGCAACCGCACCCATGCTATTAAAGCACACAGTGGAGGAAGAGCATAGCACAGCCTACATTCTTCCACAAGTAGCTTGCAGTAAATGTTTTCTACCAAAGAGGGCAAAATCCCCAATTTTAAATCTTTAAACTAACTTTATGCTTATTTTGTTACAGTAGTACATCTAATGCATATATACTGATCAGCCATAACATTAAAACCACTGACAGGTGACGTGAATAACACTGATTATTCTATCCATATTCACTGGATATGAGCAATCACATGCTCTGATTGGCTACTCTACTACTAGGATATCAGCTCATATACCGTGAATAGAGAAAAGCAAAATGGTGGAGCATGTTGCTGAACCAATTGAGGATGAAATAAAAACTCTAGTCGAAAACAAAACCCCAAAAAATACAAAAAGCAACAAAATATGAAAGAAAAGTATTTGATGGTAAAAACCATCAAATACTTAACTATCCCACCTCTTGACACGTGCCATTGTAATGAGATAATTAACAGTTCTTCCACAAAATCGAGTCATACTTGGGCTGATAGCCGACGAGGCATGTAGTGCTGAGTTGGCTATATGCCATGTACGACAAGATTGAGTGGAATAACTGGTTTATTATATCCACATTCACCATCAAATACCATTTTTATTTTTCAATAATTATTATTATAGCTTTTTTCACAAATTGCTACTGTCATTCCACCAGTTTGTTTACATCCTAAGTGGAAATGATTTTGTCAGAAATTTTGTATAATGTTTTTATTTATCGAATTTGCAAAAAATTAAAATGCTCTGTTCCCAAAATCCAGTGAATGTGGATATAATAAACCAGTTATTCCACTCAATCTTGTCGTACATGGCATATAGCCAACTCAGCACTACATGCCTCGTCGGCTATCAGCCCAAGTATGACTCGATTTTGTGGAAGAACTGTTAATTATCTCATTACAATGGCACGTATCAAGAGGTGGGATAGTTAAGGCATTGCTTACCTGGGGAAAAGAAGGCACCAGGATGCACTATGGGAAGAAGGCAATCTGGCAGAGGCAGTGTGATGCTCTGGGCAATGTTCTTCTGTGAAGCCTTGGGTCCTGGCCTTCATGTGGATGTTACTTGCACTCAGACCACTTCCTAAACATTGTTCCAGACTAAGTACACCCCTTGATGGCCACAGTATTCCCTAATGGCATTGAGGTCTTTCAGCAAGATAATGTGCCCTGACACTACAAAAATTGGTCAGGAATGGTTTGAGAAACATGACAAAAAGTTCAAAACAGACAAAACAGGACAGACACAAAGGGGGATGAATACTTTTGCAAGACACTGTACCTGGAAGAAATGTGTGAGTAGGCTTTTCTGTGGGCAGAGGGAGAGACACAAAGACATCACCATGTATACTGTTCAAGTTTTCAATCAAAGCTTAAGTAATCGCCAACAATCATGTCTGGATCACCTGTAAATGAAACACCAGGGTTACTTTTGGTTCAAGGGGTTGGGAATGGTCAGCCCATAATTACCTCAAAAGGAGATAATTTGGATCTCGAATTGGGAGTTATTCTATTTTTACAAGGGATGGATGGTAGAAGGTCAAGGTGGCCTCAGTAGTTTGAGTCTGTAGAAAAGCTATATCTAGTCTGTCACAAGACAAAGAAAAATGAGAAAACATTGAATAAATGGATGATTCAGAAACATTTGGGCAAGATTTGCCCTCTTTGGCCACCTGCTTAGCGACTTGGTCTGCTAAGTGGTTCCCATTGGCCTCAGTCGAGTCACCAGAGTCAGGGCCTTTGGTTTTGATGATGGACAGTTGTTTTGGGCAGAGAACATGCTTCTAAATGATCTGCGACAAGAAAGGTGTGAGATATAGGCTTAACGTCAGCGGCCTTAGAGCCATGTGAGTGCCAAATTTTCTAAAAATATAATGAGCTACCCAAAGGCATAACAGGAATCTGTATAAAGAAAATATCCATGCAGAAAAACTAAATCATTAGGTTTTGAACAAGAGCCATCAACAAACACGTGCACACCATGCTCAGTGATAAGATGGAGGTAATTTTGTTAATACAGTCGTGTTCCAACCATGCTGGATCTGGGCTGGACCTGCAGGATGACAACAGGCAGGGTAGAAACAGAGCTGGGGTATTATCTGATGTGAAAGGCTTGATAGACAACTTTTGAGGGGCACACAGAATAGACTCATAACCAGAACGTCACTGAGCGGTCATATGTTGTGTCTGAATATTGTTTAAAATGGAGCATACCTGATGTGATGCATGTAAAATCAGAGGGTGAAGGCCTCTGCATGCTCTTGCGACAAGGCTTTCGCAGATAGCTTTTCGCAGACAGTTGTAATTTATCATTGAGCGGGGAGTAATAGGCATGCGCAATGTTATTCACTGCCACAACGCAAGGGGGCGCGAAGTCACGAAATCGCTAGGAGTAGTTGGTGGGTGTGGTTAGTGGAGTGTTTATCCTCCGGTTACTTATAATGACTAGAATTGGAGTCGTATAGATGTACGTACTTCCTCACTTCCTCGATCAACCACTCTTCGTGCTGCTCCATCTTCGCTCATGTTTTTAAAAATGGCGGTCGTAAAAACAAAACAAACCAGGAAAGTAGGGAAGCGGAAGTGCGTGTACAGCGGATGTAGAGTGGACCAATCAGAGCCCTCTTGTCTGCGACACTGTCTGCGAGGCTGTCTGCGGTGGTCACAATTTTTGGGAGGTGCGCGCAGAGCGTCTGCGAAGGGGGGGGCTTCGCAGATGCCATCTGCGATGCCATCTGCGAGGACTGGGTTGTCAGCATAAATTGGCCTTGAGACAGTACCAGTTTTTCAGCATCAGGAGCCATGAGAGCAGAGGCTTCAACAGCACGTAAACATGCGGGCATGCTCTGGACCATTGGGTCCAGAGTCTTTGACAGATAAGCTACAGGACGACAACCTCTGCCATGCTCTTGGGCCAGGACCCCTGCCTTGGTCACTCCAACTTCCAAAACGTACAGGTAAAATGGCAGACTGGAGTCAGGCAGACCCAGTGCTGGAGCTAATGTGATAGCTGATGATAATTGAGATAACAGGATGAGTGCATCATTTCAGAGGACCATACAATGTCATTGGGCTGTTCTTTGAGACAGGGCTTTCTCAGGATCTTATCATAATGAGAAAAGTTTAGAATGTACTGACAACAATATGAGTCCAAGAAAAGACAGCATGGCAGTCTTTTTTGAGGGAGGAGCCACCTTGAGTATCACAGAGAGTCTATCAAATGAGAGACAAAGCTCACCTTGAGAGATGTCAAAGCCAAGGTATCACCTCAAAGGCTGACGAAAGTGCAGCTTGGACCATGAGGCTTTAAATCCACACCTAGCCAGGTGCACTAGAAGAGCCAGAGAGCCTTGTTCACACTTGGACTTGTCTTCAGCTGAGAGCAGAATGTTGTCAGCATATTGGAGCAATGTGCAGCCATCAGGGAGAGTCAGAGAGTTCAGTGAGTCTTGAACAACAACAGAGAAGACTGTGGGGGAGTCAATGAACCCTTGAAGTAGGCAGGTACATGTATATTGTTGGTGCTTAAAAGTAAAAGCAAATATGGGTTGAGTCTCCACAGTCACAGGGACACTGAAAAATACACTGCAAACATCAACAACAGTAAAGTGAGTATGTTGACTAGGAATAGATTTTTTTTTTTAAATTGAAAACTATGTCTGGTACATGAGGGCTGACAGGTATAACCAGCTGACCAATGCATAAGCAGGAACAGATGTTTTCAGACCAGCAGTGTATGGGGGTACCTGTACATGTCCGACCTTATTGGGGTGTGACGACCAGAGAGTTTGAGGCGCCTAATTAGAAATCTGAGGAACAGAGACCTCAGTGCCTGTGTCTTCCTCAGATCACATTCAGAGTAAAACAATATAAGCAAAACACACAGAACAGTATGGCCCTATGATGGAACAATTGAGCTTGGTCAAAATATCATGACCTAATAGATTAAAGGGATGGGAATAATAACAAAGCAATGAGCACTTAACACAAGTTGATTGAAGTGATGTCTAATTTATAATGAATATGCTTTTGTGGCATTCATTGTTTTATTCATTTTTTTTTACTTCTTCTATTTCTGAATATCAAGTACAACAACTGTTAATGCAGTGTTCTAGAAAGAAATCTATTAGTTACTAGAATTTTTCATCTTCACATTAGAAACTCTTCTATAACAAGATTGTATTTTAATTTTAGGGAAAAAAGTGCTCAATCTGACAAATTGAGCTCATGACATCCAGTGATGTAAGAAAAGATCTCATCTCATTATCTCTAGCCGCTTTATCCTGTTCTACAGGGTCGCAGGCAAGCTGGAGCCTATCCCAGCTGACTACGGGCGAAAGGCGGGGTACACCCTGGACAAGTCGCCAGGTCATCACAGGGCTGACACATAGACACAGACAACCATTCACACCTACGGTCAATTTAGAGTCACCAGTTAACCTAACCTGCTTGTCTTTGGACTGTGGGGGAAACCGGAGCACCCAGAGGAAACCCACGCAGACACGGGGAGAACATGCAAACTCCACACAGAAAGGCCCTCGCCGGCCACGGGGCTCGAACCCGGACCTTCTTGCTGTGAGGCGACAGCGCTAACCACTACACCACCGTGCCACCCGTAAGAAAAGATTATAATTTCAAATTCTATACCAAGTCTTGAGTTTTGCGGCTCATGTCATTGAAGGCACCTGCAATGGAAATTCTCAAAACACGAGCATTTTCAGGAAGGAAGTTATTTAAAAAGATTGTTGTGAAAAGCATAGTGAAATGCCTACCATCTGAAGCATGCTCGTTCCATGCAGTTTTGAGGTTGTTTAACACCTGTGACTTGAAAGAGATCAGAAGCAGAATGAAATTTATGCTTAACTGTTCAAACATTACAGCTCTCTTAAAGTGGACAGCGTTTACATTTTTTTTTTTCCAGCAAGGAGAGTTGGCTCAGAGCCAGGACTGATAGTGATGTGCTGAATAAAACTCACAGATATTTTAATACAGTGGGGCTGAAGGAGGCAGTGAAGCCTGTACACACATAAATTTACAGATTTAGTCAACTTTACACTTTCTGAGTTACTCTTTTCTCCGTCAGAAAAGACAAAGGACAAAGCACAAAGGAGGAGAATTTCCTCAGCCTAGTGAGGTAAAATTTCAACAGATGATAATATTGGGAAATAATTCTCAGCTTAGAGTGTATAAACTTCTCAACCTGTCTCTGGGAACACCCTTGAGACCATATCCATACAACATATGGCAGCTTTAGAATATATGTGGTTGAGTAAGACTTAACGACCTTCTTATTCCCAGAAACCCCCTAAGATAAGGTGTGGCCAAGCGTCAGTTTGTGAAGGGAGGGCAGGGCCAGGGAAGGTGAGTGGCAAAGTCAGTACACGTGTTGTTGATTAATATGGTGTGTGTGTGTTTTGCAGTGATGACGGAGGATAGAAAAAGAGGGAGAGAGCGAAGAAAGGGGATCTCTCTCCTGACCAGAGCACGTGTGTGTGTGTGTGTGTGTGTGTGTGTGTGTGTGTGTGTGTGTGTGTGTGTGTGTGTGTGTGAGTGAGTGAGCGAGCAAACAAATGAGAGTAGTAAGCTGAAAAGCAGACACAATATTCAAAAAATAAAGTCTCTATTAACATCAGTCTCCACCTGCCGCACTTCAGTATTCAATCCACATCAGGAACATACTACGTAAGGATAACTTGGGCAAATCAGACAAATCAAAATCAGAGGAATCAGACAGATCATATCAGACAGGTCAAATCTGGTCAAATCTGAATATGGTTCATTTTTGTGCTGTTTTTGGTTGTTCAAATCATTTTAACCCCACAATCAAGAAAAATGTTGACAAAGAGAAGCAAATGCTTCAAGAACAATGAAGAAATGAGTGGTTAAAGAGAATACAATGAGAGGAGCTAAGCCTGAAAACTCCAGAGAAATTTGCGAATATCCATGTTTATAGCGATCATTTTATTTCAGGTAAGAACTTGTATTTTAAAAAAAAAATAGAAAGTCAGAAGTGAGTATGGAAAAATTTGTGTAAGAATCTCATTTTATTTCTGCTCGCATTCGAGTTAGCTTCTTCATGAAAGTGTTTGCTTTTCTTCCAGGTGAAGCAGCTTCCTTATTTGACATGGAAAACCCAGATTAAGCACCAAGCAAACAACTCAGACATAACTCAGTAAAAAAACAACAAGGAGTGACATGCAAGATATATCCTGAAAGAACAGAAAAGATTAAGAGCAGAGAGCGCTGGAGCTTTGTTTCTGTTATCAGAGGAACCCAGTTCTGTGAAAAATATCCACAAGAAGTCAGAGTGTAGAAATGAACCTACAGTTCGAGAGAGTTCTATACACACAGACTGAACTTTACAACACCTGCATGCATGTGAAACGGAAATAAATCCACTAAGGCAGGAAAAACTATTTTGGATAAAATTGTTGCTATCAGTTGCACACCTCAATTTATGTGACTCAGTTGTGCCTTTTGAGTAGTGAATAAATGAAGAGGGAACTGAACATTAACCATTTATTGAAATTATTATTACAGGGGTGATTATAGTTACTGTATGACTATAGCTACAGCTGGAATGAGCTGATTCTGTTAGCATTTGTAATTATTGTACCATCTACTCATCTCATCTCATTATCTCTAGCCGCTTTATCCTTCTACAGGGTCGCAGGCAAGCTGGAGCCTATCCCAGCTGACTACGGGCGAAAGGCGGGGTACACCCTGGACAAGTCGCCAGGTCATCACAGGGCTGACACATAGACACAGACAACCATTCACACTCACATTCACACCTACGGTCAATTTAGAGTCACCAGTTAACCTAACCTGCATGTCTTTGGACTGTGGGGGAAACCGGAGCACCCGGAGGAAACCCACGCGGACACGGGGAGAACATGCAAACTCCACACAGAAAGGCCCTCGCCGGCCCCGGGGCTCGAACCCAGGACCTTCTTGCTGTGAGGCGACAGCGCTAACCACTACACCACCGTGCCGCCCCTGTACCATCTACTATTAGATAAAATTAAAATAAAATCTTACGACATTGTTTGAAAGTCTAGAGCAAGATATTTTGTTATTTTACAAATAATAACATTTCTGATATTGTTTTAACAATAATAAGTATCAATGTATAAATGATAGAGTGCAAATAGCTTTGTAACTACTCGATGTCTTTGGGGTTGTTGAGACATGGAGGGGTGGGAATACCATCTAGCCCCCAGTTCAGATAGGAGTCCTTTGAGAGTAAATGCTTTGGTTTTCACAGCAGTCTGTTCCCAGAGGCTGATTTCAGGAAAAAGTCTTTACACAAAGAAGGTTTTCTTGCTTTGTAGGTTTTGTTTGTTTGTTTGTTTGTTTGTTTGTTTGTTTGTTTGTTTGTTTGTTTGTTTGTTTAAACTGGTCTTCCATGTCAGGACTCTTTTCGGGAAAAAAGGTACATTCCAACATCTATGTAGCTAATGCTAATGCTAGGCCCAAATCTACATTACTCCAGTCATTTCGAGGAATTTTGTACAGATCACGACCACTAATAAACTTTATTTTCCGCATATATCTATCCTTTGCTCCTTTCTGGCTAAGATCATCCAAGTAATCCGGTAGTAGAGCTTTTTTTAGCTGTAGTTTTCTTTGGACAACAGCAACAGACATCGGACATGTTCGCTTGGCTTCAGTATGTGAACAGTATGTAAGCAAAGTTCACTTGTCCCCCAGGACTAGGGTAGCAAGGGTTGCTAATGTAAATGTGATGTTATTGCAAGGGGTCTATCTATCTATCTATCTATCTATCTATCTATCTATCTATCTATCTATCTCATTATCTCTAGCTGCTTTATCCTTCTACAGGGTCGCAGGCAAGCTGAAGCCTATCCCAGCTGACTGCAGGCGAAAGGCGGGGTACACCCTGGACAAGTCGCCAGGGTGACACATAGACACAGACAACCATTCACACCTACGGTCAATTTAGAGTCACCAGTTAACCTAACCTGCATGTCTTTGAACTGTGGGGGAAACCGGAGCACCCAGAGGAAACCCACGCGGACATGGGGAGAACATGCAAACTCCGCACAGAAAGGCCCTAGCCGGCCACGGGGCTTGAACCTGGACCTTCTTGCTGTGAGGCGACAGCGCTAACCACTACACCACCGTGCCACCCCTATATATATATATATATATATATATATATATATATATATATATATATATATGTGTGTGTGTGTGTGTGTGTGTGTGTGTGTGTGTGTGTGTAGTCGTCGACTTACAACCTATGCAACTTACGACCGATCGACCGATCAAGTGTAGCTGAGCATACGACAGTTTCTGCCCCAACTCCTGGCAGCGCCCAGCATTCAGCCTCTCGCTGCATACAACAGTTTCTGCCCCAACTCCTGGTTTATGAAATGAGCAAATCCTCCCGCCAGCCTGAGCGCTGCAACAGCTGATGATGACGTAGACGACCCACAGCCAAGCACCAGTGATGCCAGCAGTCACTAAGTTTTGTATTTTGCTATGTTTTACATTTGTATTTTGGTATGTTTCACATCTGTATTTCATATTTTTTGTTTTGCACATATTAAACGAATTGTACTGTAGTATGCAGTTTGACTTAAACCAAATAATGAGCCAAGGTAATGAAATAATAAAATGTTGATAAAATAAGACTTTAAGATGATTACAATATCATTACACATCACAATATACTTGCGTTCATTTAACATCGGCCGACTTACGACCAGATAGGTTTATGACCGGTCAGTCGTAACCAAACGCAGTCGTAAGTCGACGCATACCTGTATGTATATATATATATATATATATATATATATATATATATATATATATATATATATATATATATATATGGATGGATATGAGTTTTACTGGGAAAAATGCCACTCATATTTTTTATACAAACTACCTCTGGGAAATCAAGAACGACAACCGTGACATATTTCAATAATATTGGCTGGCTTTGAGTGGTATATCAGATATAATCCATTCAGCTAGCATGATACTGAACAAGTCAAAGACGAGTTCAATATCATGCTATTTGAATGGAATATATCTGGTAGACCATGAAAAAAGCCATTATTATTATTATTATTATTATTATTATTATTCATACATACTACATACTCTCTTCATATCAGCATACTCACCTTCCAGCTGGTGTAGCGTTCAGCAGTAGTGTTAGCGAAGGCCAATGCTAGTGCAATCAAGCCACTGCTATCCAGAGCCAGTAACACAAGCTAACGACCAAGAAACTAAGGTTTCTTTCTTCAGACTCTTCTTCCATGCACACTCACCACAGTATTTTTCACTCATACTGAAGTATTCATTTCCCAATGTAATTTACTTAGACGAAGAGTAAAAGTACTTTGTACAAAAAGTACTTTGACGAAGAGTAAAAGAAGTCATCTTCGTCAGCCTGGAACGACCATCACTGAACAGAGGAGGTGGTCTGAGACACCACTTATCAGCCACCTACAATGCAGTCCTTGGCACATTTCCCAGAAAACTGAATACACATCCATACCAAGACTCAGCTGACTTCAATGACTGACATGATGGCAGAGAGAGCCAACGACCCACAGATCACCCTAATGACCTTCTAGGCTGCTAACACCGGTCACACCTGGCCTCCAGTGACCCTAACGACCTACAGGATGACTAAGGCTACATCCACACGACAATGGCAACGAGATTTTTTTTTAAAATATCATGTCCACATGGGGGCGGCACAGTGGTGTAGTGGTTAGCGCTGTCACCTCACAGCAAGAAGGTCCTGGGTTCAAGCCCCGGGGCCGGCGAGGGCCTTTCTGTGTGGAGTTTGCATGTTCTCCCCGTGTCCGCGTGGGTTTCCTCCGGGTGCTCCGGTTTCCCCCACAGTCCAAAGACATGCAGGTTAGGTTAACTGGTGACTCTAAATTGACCGTAGGTGTGAATGTGAGTGTGAATGGTTGTCTGTGTCTATGTGTCAGCTCTGTGATGACCTGGCGACTTGTCCAGGGTGTACCCCGCCTTTCGCCTGTAGTCAGCTGGGATAGGCTCCAGCTTGCCTGCGACCCTGTAGAAGGATAAAGCTGCTAGAGATAATGAGATGAGATGAGGTGTCCACATGGGCAACAGATCAGTAAAATATCAGGTACATATGGCAACGCAACGCTTGCTGAAAACGATGCAATACACATGCCACACCTCTACATGCGCTGTAAGATGGTCCCATCAGAGACACCAGAACAATAGAAGAAGTAGACGCATGCGCATAAACCCCTTCTTCTTTAGCATCAGCCACATAAAGTTTTGATTATTAATCAGTAGCGTAAAATGAAAGATGCGGAAAGAGGAATGAATGGGGGTAGATGGAAGCCGGTACGCCAACATTCTGATATCCTCCAGAATTCTTTAATGGTCCGGAATAAATTGAATGCTACACGTTGATGGATTACTTTGTTCTTCTACGCCCTTTTTGAGGAACGTATTGTCGGACTTAAACCAACCTCTGAAGAGGTGAGATCGCGCCTTTTTTTTTTCCTATTTTTGCTGGCGGGATTGTTTTTGTTTTTGGATAGCGCACGGGTGGTGCGCGGTTTGGTACTGCTTCCGCAGTGTTTGGACTAAAGACTCTGCCCTAAGGGCTATTCTCTCTCTCTCTCTTTCTCTCTCTCTCTCTCTCTCTCTCTCTCACTTTGCACCATTACACAATAAATATTCACAGTGAAAATATTTTGTAAGCGCATTTCATGAACCAAGTTATAGGATTTGTTGACAACTCGCATCGAGTTCGTTACACTTCTACCCGGCGTGAAGCACTGACAGTCATGTGGTTGTGACATCATCGTAAACAAATCTGTTCTAAATCAAATCAAATCAAATCAAGTTTATTTGTACAGCGCTTTTAACAATAAACATTGTCGCAAAGCAGCTTTACAGAATTTGAACGACTTAAAACATGAGCTAATTTTATCCCTAATCTATCCCCAATGAGCAAGCCTGTGGCGACGGTGGCAAGGAAAAACTCCCTCAGATGACATGAGGAAGAAACCTCGAGAGGAACCAGACTCAAAAGGGAACCCATCCTCATTTGGGCAACAACAGACAGCCTGACTATAATATTAACAGTTTTAACAGGTATAACCCTCAACTGTCCTCATGGGGCCGTCCTTCACAGGAGTGGGGCGATAAAACTCCGACCAGACACAGGGCACCAGGATGGATCAAGCAGGTCCGAGGGGCAGAAGAGGCCAGCATCTCAATCCCAGGATCAACATGTAACTCAGAGGGACAGATGGGGGGGGGGGGGAGGGGGGAGGGGGAGAGAGAGAGAAAGAAAACACGTTGTTAGGTATGCCCTAAAAATGACAAGTATTAAATCTGTGTGGTAGGCTCGCAGAGACGAGAGTCTTTACATCAGGCATGACGCACAATGGCATGTTAATATGGTAAAAAATATATCATGACCTGCTCTGGCTGGATGCTTGATTGGGTGATGGGAGCACACTCCTCAGCAATGATGAGATGCAGATGGGACCCTTAGGCCTGGCCAAGACAATTCAGTTACATTTCACCGGGTCTGGGACATGCGACAGAATGTCTGACGGCCGATTCCCTGCAGGCTACGATAGCCAGTCGAGGTCCCCACCGTCTCCACCAAAAGATTTCCTGTTGACTCCATGTAACTCAGAGGGACAGATTTGGGGTGGGGGGGGGGGGGAGAGAAAGAAAACACAGGTGGTTAGGTATGCCCAATGTCACCTGAATAAGTAGGAACAGTATACATATTGCACCGAGTACAAGCAGGGACTCCGGCAACTAACTATGACAGCATAACTAAAAGGAGAGAGCCAGAAGGTAACACAGGCATGAGGGAGCCCCGGGACATAAAGCAGCCAGCCACTGCACCGTCAACAAACTCGAGTGAGCAAGCGAGTGGGGACTGACAGCATCCATACATCCCAGTTTACCAAAACACTCTATGTCTGAGGACCCTCCAGATCTACTCCTTTACCTCATAAACACCATTAACAAAAGGCTTGACTAAACAGATATGTTTTCAGCCTAGACTTAAATGCTTAAATGTTCTACTCATCCAGACGACTTCGCAACGGCGCTGTTGCCAGATTTTTCCATTCTGGAACCCGTTCTCAAAAGATTTAGTTTTGGGGCACCCAAAACGCCGGTGCCGTGTGGACACCAGGCCAAAACGATAAACAATTTTATCAGATTCACCTGAATCCGTTGCCGTGTGGACAGGGCCTAAGAGGGTCAATGACCAGTGTGACCTCAACGACTCTTCTTAGGGTTGCTTTTGGTCCACTAGAGGATAAATACCTGGAACTCCCTACTAGTCAGACAGAAATGAATAAGCCTTTCTGCTGAGAGGTGAAACGTCTTCAAGGATTTCAAGCAAGTCCAGTTCCCTTCTTTAGCATCTGCAATAAACTTATTGCGGTTGACTCATTGATTTCTTTTACCAAAGCTTGAATGGCTTTATCATGAAGAACACAGTCATGCTTCTTTAAACATGATGTAACAATATCTGCAATGACTGGGACGATATGAAATGGAGTTCCTCTACAACTTCTGTGATGCACTTGCTTGGAACATTGAAAATACTCTCCAGTTTTAATAAAAGGTGTCCCAATTTCTGTAAAATAACTTCCTCCAAAGCTTCAGTTTCCTTTTCTACATCAATGTCCTCTTCCTGTAAAGTGTCAGCTTCAAAAGCTGGCTGACCCCAATTTTACTTAGTAATGCAGGTTTAAAATCTGAACATCATGCATGTTTTGGGGTCCTATGAGCAGCAAATGTTCCATATATGTTTGCGCTAAAATTGCAGTTTTCATACACACAGACTACACACTCGTGGTTTTTAGATGGACTCCAAGATGTTGAAAATAACTCTTTTCACAAGAAAAACTGCAAGCACTACAGAGCTCACATCTAAAAGAAAGAATTTCACCAGTCCTCGGTGAACTATCAACTGCATGATGTCTAGACAAATGGGATTTCAGTGAACTCCAAGTTTTAAAAGTGCATGGACAACTGAAGTGCAAACAGGGCAACACCTTATTGCGCCCATGCTTTAGCCTGTAGTGCTTCAACAGAGCTGTTCTTTTAGAAGTAACAGTGCTGCACACCTTACAGTACATCTCTAGTCCATTCAGTAAAACCTGAAAATGTAAAGATACAGTACGTTGCTAGTAGCCTAATGCTTATTCCTATGTTTGCTTATCGAATTAAGTAAGTCAGGCTAATAGTTAACAGTTCAGTTCACCTTACTTTTACATTCAATCCAGCCAGTTCTCAAACAGCTCGGCATCTGTTGATCAAAAATGAACGCATTTAAAATTTAGACTATGGATCGGTTGGTACAGCTTTTGCATTGCACAAAATATTGTATTTCATCTTGCATTTTATTGCTTATAGTTATGTTAGCCCACCAAGATGTTAGTTTGCTAGTCAAGAGCTTAGCATAAACATAGTAACGAGTATTGTATTCATTCAGAAACACTAAACTAATATAACAATGAGTTATAAACAAGTAAACATATACTCTTACATTAACATGATATTAAAAAACATGACCAGCACACCTTTGTACAGTATGATCTTTACGACAGGAGTTCAACAATAGTTTATCCTACTTTAGCTGACATTACAAGTTAGTGTTACATTACTGGCTGGTGGCACGGTGGTGCAGTTAGTTAGCACTGTTGCCTAGTTAGCAAGGTTCGAGCCCAGTGATGGGCGGGGGCCTTTCTGTGTGGAGTTTGTATGTTCTCCCCGTGTCTGTGTGGGTTTCCTCCGGGTGCTCCAGTTTCCCCCACAGTCCAAAGACATACGGTTAATACATAACTGTATTATGTCTTTAGAGTAGATATAACTGGCTACTCTAAATTGTCCATAGATGTGAGTATGAATAATTTAGAGGAGAAAACCTCTATAATAATCCAGTAGAAGGTAACGGGAAACCACTACTGTAATTTTTCCCTAGAGACTTTGATGGCTGAAGCTGTCAGAGCGGCCACGTCACTGCAGTGATATGCCAGATAGATAGAGAGGGACTTTACTGGCTAGCAAGCATGTCAATATAAAACTTGGCTGTTGCTAACATATTTGCAAGGACAAAATGTAGAATATCACACTGGGTTATGTTTATATGTAACTCCAAGCAATAAAAACAATAGGCTATGTTTCAGTAGCTAGACAGAACAGTCAGTTGAGCATACTGCACGTCTGCACATCAGTTCTCTTCAAAATAGTGGCTGTTCTGATGAGACCACAGAACTTTACAGTTCAAGTGCAACAGAATGGATATGCATTAAAGAATAACAACAATATAATTATGCTGACATTATGCAGTTTGGGCGGCACGGTGGTGTAGTGGTTAGCGCTGTCGCCTCACAGCAAGAAGGTCCAGGTTTGAGCCCCGTGGCCGGCGAGGGCCTTTCTGTGTGGAGTTTGCATGTTCTCCCCATGTCCGCGTGGGTTTCCTCCGGGTGCTTCGGTTTTCCCCACAGTCCAAAGACATGCAGGTTAGGTTAACTGGTGACTCTAAATTGACCGTAGGTGTGAATGTGAGTGTGAATGGTTGTCTGTGTCTATGTGTCAGCCCTGTGATGACCTGGCGACATGTCCAGGGTGTACCCCGCCTTTCGCCCGTAGTCAGCTGGGATAGGCTCCAGCTTGCCTGCGACCCTGTAGAACAGGATAAAGCGGCTAGAAATAATGAGATGAGATGTTAGGTAAACAAATTAAATTTACCAATGGCAATATGATAAGGATGTAGGGTAGAAAATATAGATTTGTTGTTGTTGTTCAAATACAAACTGTTTCTTTGTTAACTTTACTAACCCCTGCATCATTTTTATCAGTGTGTTTTCATCCTAAGCTTGGGTTACATTCTGTATGGAGTCTGTGTTCATGTAGTCCCCATGTCTGTGTGAGTTTCCTTTGGGTTGTCTGGTTTCCTCCCACCTCCAGAAAACATGCCATTAGGTGAATTAGCTAAGATAAATCATCCTAGGTATGAATGACGACACGAACGGTGTCCTGTAAGGGACTAGTCTTATATGCCCAGTATCTCTGGGATAGGCTCACACAGAGGCCTGGATTCAACCTCACCAGGATACTAAAAGCTTCATACTTTACCTGATGTTTTTTTTTCCCTCCGTGCTCTCACGGAAGGCGGTCGCATCTCTGCTCTGCTCTCCTCTCCTTTTTTTCCTGCTTGTGCTCTTTGTTCGTCTCATCTGCCTATACCTTTTTTTTTTTTGAGAGACTCTCTCCGCATTGAATTTCTAAACTAAAAAAGCATGGATTTGATAAACTGATCTCCCAACGAAATTGACACAGTTTCTGGGTTCGGGGGAACCCATCTGTCCTGCCGGAACGTCTGTGGAGGACATTGAAGATATCTACCTATTTGGAACCATGATTACAGGACTTTTGCTGATTGGATTAGGCATTGCCCTGGTATATCGAGGAAATCAGACAACAGTGATAGCTATTCAAAGCCCCACAAAGCTGCCCGATGATTGGAGCGGTGGGCAAAGCTGTTGGCACTTGGACTGTGGACATTCAGAACTTAACCACAAAATGGTAGTTATCTCACCTTTCAGCTTTGCAAGGAATATGTATTTCGCAGACCAAATGGAATTGAATTGAACAGAATGGACATAATGGACAGATATGGACGAGTGGTGTGGACGTGTAAAGACTGTGTCTGTTTGAAAGACTAAACAATCTCTATCTTATCGACATTCGGCTCCCTGAACAGCACCGGCCTCAATCAAGGCCGTTGCTGGGGTAATATTTCCCCCAGAAGGTCACTGCTGGGAGACACTCTCGCATTCCTTCCCCAATTTTCCGCGGTCGCCGTTTTTCACCCCCAGTGTGACGAGCGGGTGCGTGACCAGCGCCGTTTGCATGGCTGCAGGAGCGGACGGCTGCTTGCTTGCGCTGGGTTACCTCTACCTCCTCCCCTCCCCTCCTACCCCCTTCCCCCCCACCCTGATTACCCCCTCCTTCCCCCCCCAAGTCCCATGTTTCAAAGTGTACTTGTGTTATTGTGTGCTTTTGTGGATGTTTTTAAATGTTCCCACACTGTACTCCTGATAGGAGCATAGTGTGTGTGTGTGTGTGGGGGGGGGGGGGGGGGGGGGGTTTCTTTTTTCCTCATCTTTCCTTTTTTCTTTTCTTTTTCTTTTATCCCTGTCTTCCTGTCCTGTTCCCCCTCTGTAAGGACAGGTTGATGGTCAATTTCACTGGTAACAGTGACAATAAAGGATTCATTCATTCATTCATTCATTCATGTCTAACAATACCTGAATCCACTCTATGAATATGAAACTAAACCTGCAACTAATCACTAACCTGTGATTCCTCATTGTTGAGTATGTTTTTTTAAATAGCACCAAATTTACAGCTATGTATATAATTTTGTGTTGCCACTAATTAAAATACACGACCTACTCATGCACATCCAGAGATTATTACCTCGCCCGGGACGGAGTCCACCAGGGGTCGAGGTATTGTTTTCAGTCGGGTTTCTTTGTTTTTTGTATTTTTTGTTAACGATATTACAGGAAAACGGCTGGACCAATCTTCATGAAACTTTCAGTATAGATGGGCACTGGTCTCAAATAGAACCTCCAGCATTTTGAGGGTCATCCAGTCAAGGTCACCAAAAAGGTCAAAATCATTTTTGTTGTGGATACTGCCTCATATACAGGCGGTAGCCACTACGTCATTGTGCTGTAAGAATGTAAGAGTGTAACGATCGCGCACTGTGCATGCATATACATATGTTCCAATTAAAATGTCCGGTGAGTGTATACAATTCAGTTCACCATTCGAAATAAATGGACTAAAGAAATCACTTTCAGACATGTTTATGCTTATTACAGAGGGAAAGTGCGTTTCACTGAGCTCTAGTGCTGGGCCATTTCTGGGAAATAAGAGTTTCGGTCATGGCGACAGCATGTGTATGTCAGCCTCGGTTCGGAGGTTTCAGTTTCAAAAACTGTAAGAGGTAAGAGTAGAATAATATAAAGTACAGACACGTGATATACAGTTAGGTCCATATATACTTGGACACACACAAATTTTGTTTTTTTATCTGTTTACTGAAACATATTCAAGTTATAGTTATATAATGGACATGGACATAAAGTCCAGACTTTCAGCTTTCATTTGAGGGTATCCACATTAAAATTGGATGAAAGGTTTAGGAGTTTCAGTTCCTTAACATGTGCCACCCTGTTTTTAAAGGGACCAAAAGTAATTGGACAATTGACTCAAAGGCTATTTCATGGGCAGGTGTGGGAAATTCCTTCGTTATATCATTCTCAATTAAGCAGATAAAAGGCCTGGAGTTGATTTGAGGTGTGGTGCTTGCATTTGGAAGATTTTGCTGTGAAGAAAACGTGCAGTCAAAGGAGCTCTCCATGCAGGTGAAACAAGCCATCCTTAAGCTGCGAAAACAGAAAAAACCCAGCCAAGAAATTGCTACAATATTAGGAGTGGCAAAATCTACAGTTTGGTACATCCTGAGAAAGAAAGAAAGAAAGAAAGAAAGAAAGAAAGAAAGAAAGAAAGAAAGAAAGAAAGAAAGAACTGGTGAACTCATCAATGCAAAAAGACCTGGACACTCACAGAAGACAACAGTAGTGGATGATCGCGGAATAATTTCCATGGTGAAGAGAAACCCCTTCACAACAGCCAACCAAGTGAACAACACTCTCCAGGAGGTAGGCGTATCAATATCCAAATCTACCATAAAGAGAAGACTGCATGAAAGTAAATACAGAGGGTTCACTGCACAGTGCGAGCCACTCACAAGCCTCAAGAATAAAAAGGCTAGATTGGACTTTGCTAAAAAACATCTAAAAAAGCCAGCACAGTTCTGGAAGAACATTCTTTGGACAGATGAAACCAAGATCAACCTCTACCAGAATGATGGAAAGAAAAAAGTATGGCGAAGGTGTGGTACAGCTCATGATCCAAAGCATACCACATCATCTGTAAAACACGGCGGAGGCAGTGTGATGGCTTGGGCATGCATGGCTGCCAGTGGCACTGGGCCACTAGTGTTTATTGATGATGTGACACATGTGATGTGAAGCAGCCGGATGAAGTCTGAGGTATTCAGAGACATACTGTGTGCTCAAATCCAGCCTTAATGCAGCCAAACTGATTGGTCGGCATTTCATAATACAGATGGACAATGACCCAAAACATAAAGCCAAAGCAACCCAGGAGTTTATTAAAGCAAAGAAGTGGAATATTCTTGAACGGCCAAATCAGTCACCTGATCTCAACCCAATTGAGCATGCATTTCACTTGTTAAAGACTAAACTTCAGACAGAAAGGCCCACAAACAAACAGCAACTGAAAACCGCTGCAGTAAAGGCCTGGCAGAGCATTAAAAAGGAGGAAACACAGCGTCTGGTGATGTCCATGAGTTCAAGACTTCAGGCAGTCATTGCCAACAAAGGCTTTTCAACCAAGTATTAGAAATGAACATTTTATTTACAGTTATTTAATTTGTCCAATTACTTTTGAGTCCCTGAAATGAAGGGATTGTGTTTAAAAAATGCTTTTAGTTCCTCACATTTTTATGCAATCATTTTGTTCAACCCACTGAATTAAAGCTGAAAGTCTGAACTTCAACTGCATCTGAATTGTTTTGTTCAAAATTCATTGTGGTAATGTACAGAACACAATATTCATCACACACTTGTGAAATTCCTCTTTGCATTTACAGACACGTGCACACACATGTGACCAATGAGCACATACACATAGCAGTGGGCAGCCATGCTAACAGCACCTGGGAGTTACAGTAGGTGCTTCGCTCAAGGGCACCTCAGCCCAAGGCTGTCCCATATTAACCTAACCGCATGCCTTTGGGGGAAACTGGAGCACCAGGAGGAAACCCACGCAGAGAACATGCAAACTCCACACAGAAAGGCCCCCACCAGCTGCTGGGCTCGAACCCAGAACCTTCTTGCTCTGACACCACCGTGCCGCCAATAGTTTGGGTATTTACTTAGTATGGTAACCATGGCTGTCTGTGATAAGTCTCTGGGACCACAATGGAAACAAGTGTTCACACTTTTTTTGTGTAATCCTGTTTTTTATACCATGTTCATACTGTATTTTGTATATACTGCATTTTAACCTAAAAAATCAAATCAATATAGGACCCATAAGACTAATACTTTCTTATGATAACCATGATGGTTATTAGTAGAGTTATTATGTTATTAACTTGTATATACAGTGCTTAACAAATTTATTAGACCACCACTTGATTTAAGGTTTATGCCACAGCAACCATAAATATGCAGTAATGGTGATCACCAAAATAGTTTTTTATGTTTCTGAAATGGTTAATCCACCAGTATGTGCATCTTGAACTGAAATGACATTTTTAATGCTAAAATAAAATTAGTGTTGTTATCTGAATTTTTTTTAATTTACTGTTTTTTTTAAATAGCAAAGTACAGTGTTATTTTTTTTATTAAAATACCAAATTATAGTTATTTACTTGCATTCCCAAGTAGAAAAATTAGTTTCAATTTTCAAATATTATGCTTGATTAATTTCTAACTTGTCAAAGATGTCCTGGTTGTCAGCTCACATTTGGGTATAAAAACCGTGAATTCAGTTTGAAATTCCTCACTTCTGTTCAAAATGGCAAAACGCAGAGAACTGACTGAAAAGGAAAGCGTGTGCATTAAAGCACTCCGTGATGCTGGATGGTCTTTGAGACAAATAGGGCAAGACATTAAGTGTTCTCACAGTGTGGTCAAGTATGCTTTGGATTCCATTGGCGAGACTGGTACCTACAAAATGCGCAAAGGAAAAGGTAGAAAACAAAAGCTGACTGAAGCAGATGTCAGGCACCTCAAGATTTTAAGTACTAGAGACAGAAGGAAGACCTCTGCTGATCTTCAGGCGGAGATGAATAGGTCTAGATCAGAGTCCGAAAAAGTCTCCAGAATGACCATAAGCAGACGACTGCGGGAACAAAGCTTACAGGGAAGAATAGCTGCTAAGAAGCCGTTATTGAGGACTGCAAACATCCAGAAACGTCTCAGATTTGCTAGGAAGCATAAACACTGGACTGCAAATGACTGGAAGAAGGTACTCTGGATGGATGAGTCCAAGTTTGAACTCTTTGGTCAGCATCATCATGTTTATGTCTGTAGAAAAGCTGGAGAACGTTTTGATGCTAGATGTATTGCACCCACAGTGAAACACGGTGGAGGTTCCGTTATGGTATGGTGTTCAATTTCTGGAAACGGCATGGGCAAATTAGTGAAAATCGATGGTATCATGAACAAGAAGGTCTACCACAACATCTTGGTGCATTATGGAATCCCTTCTGGACTGAAACTGATTGGTCGTGGGTTCATATACCAAGAAGATAATGACCCTAAGCACACTGCAAAGCTGTGCAGAGACTATTTGACCAAGAAAAGGGAATCTGGAGTACTGGAACTGATGGATTGGCCAAGTCAAAGTCCCGACTTGAATCCTATTGAACAGATTTGGGATTTAGTGGATTCAAAAATAGATCGAACAAAAGTTTCATCCAAAGCAAGTCTCTGGGAACAGTTACAAACTATTTGGAACACGATAGCAAAAGAGACTGTTGAAAAGTACGTAAAAGCAATGCCAGCAAGAATGCAAGCCGTTATCAAGGCCAAAGGAGGCCATACAAAATATTAAGTTTTTTGGTCTCATCTCATCTCATCTCATCTCATTATCTCTAGCCGCTTTATCCTGTTCTACAGGGTCGCAGGCAAGCTGGAGCCTATCCCAGCTGACTACGGGCGAAAGGCAGGGTACACCCTGGACAAGTCACCAGGTCATCACAGGGCTGACACAGATAACCATTCACACCTACGGTCAATTTAGAGTCACCAGTTAACCTAACCTGCATGTCTTTGGACTGTGGGGGAAACCGGAGCACCCGGAGGAAACCCACGCGGACACGGGGAGAACATGCAAACTCCACACAGAAGGGCCCTTGTCAGCCGCTGGGCTCGAACCCAGGACCTTCTTGCTGTGAGGCAACAGCGCTAACCACTACACCACCGTGCCACCCAAGTTTTTTGGTTATTATATATAAACAAAAACTATTTAGTTGTCTCATTTTGTTGTTTTCCTAATAAATAACCATTAACTTTTTAGTTTTAAACAAATTTTTGAGAGATTTCTAAAATATTTGTGTTTTCTTGCTTTTATGACAGGTGGTCTAATAAATTTGTTAAGCACTGTATAGCAATTTTATAACAATTAACACCTCCGGAAGGCGTGGTGAGCCCGCTCAAGGTGCTACGTCATAGCCTCTAATGTCGATGGCTAGCTGTCACGGTGGCGTCATCATGTTTGATTCTCATTGGTTAAGTGCAGTGTCGGTTATCTGCTGAATGACCAATAGCTTTGCAGTTACAGCACTGAGAGTCGAACTGAACCCGCCCACTAGTGGAGAAGACAAGCTGGTTAGTGAGTACAGGAGCAATATAAACACACGGGCGTCTTTGGATGATATTATAACCTGCAAATATTGATATATTTAGATCATAAACATATCTGCTTGGATAATATTCATCGATGGAAATATATGAGTTGTTTTTAGCGCGCGCGCTGATTTAGTGTTGTGTGGTTTGTTTATTTTTTTTTAATGCTATCTGCAAGCACATGTTAGTGGCTATACTATGTGTGTCACTGTGAAAACCAGTTGGGCGTGAATGGGAATACTGGGAAGCGAGATGGCAAGGTGGTGGAGGAGGAGGATAGTGCTGATTGCTCTGCTGTGGGGTGAGTCTGATCTGATCTGATCTCTAACACTTATACACTCATATAATGTGAATTTAAGTCACAGGTCTCAGTGTTTCCATGTGCACAGAGCTGTGTGTTTCACTCACACACCACAGAGTCTAATCTGATTGATTCACTTCAGTTCTTGGCTTGTGATGATGATGATGATAATAATATAATAACCTGATCCAAAGGCAGCTCATAAAGTCCTGTATAATGGAAACCAAACCTTCATGGAGCCAAACACCTCAGTTCAGTGAACCAGCACAAGGGGGAAATTCAGTATGTTTCTACCAGCAGTGCTGGTTATACGAGTTATAATCAGATATACATCAGCTGCATTTGAATGAGCAAGTCATATTAACATGGCTTTCTGTGTCACACCCCCCTAGTGGTAGCACTTTTTATTATGTCATGATCCTCTTAACAGCCTGACTCTAACCTGTATCTGTCCTGACTCCAGTTTGGTGAATAAACCACATGGTAAGGTTTGTCAGAATCCGGGTGGGGGGAAAAACCTGACACATTGCATGTCTTCACAAGCATATTAGACACACACAAGACTACTAGTCTTGTTTTTCAGGTTATGTGCGTAGAATTTGTGTGTGCAGCTCCCATGTAATTAAAGTAACAGGTTCACAGTGAGAAGTGCGCAGGTGCAAATAGACTGCAGCATTTCCAAATAAGGTGAAGCTGCTAATGACAGCATGTAAACAGAACTCTGTGTGAGTGTGTACATTTGGGAAAATGTGAGTCATCGGGAAAGGGAAGTTTAATTAAAGGTTTAGGACATTCAGACATTTGAATTTTACCTTTTAAAGAAGTGCAGGTGTGTGGAACTTACAGTGGTGCTTGAAAGTTTGTGAACCCTTTAGAATTTTCTATATTTCTGCATAAATAGGACCTAAAACGACATCAAATTTTCACACAAGTCCTAAAAGTAGATAAAGAGAACCCAGTTAAACAAATGAGACAAAAATATTATGCTTGGTCATTTATTTGTTGAGGAAAATGATCCAATATTACATATCTGTGAGGAGCAAAAGTATGTGAACCTTTGCTTTCAGTATCTGGTGTGACCCCCTTGTGCAGCAATAACTGCAACTAAACGTTTCCGGTAACTGTTGATCAGTCCTGCACACCGGCTTGGAGGAATTTTAGCCCGTTCCTCTGTACAGAACAGCTTCAACTCTGGGATGTTGGTGGGTTTCCTCACATGAACTGCTCGCTTCAGGTCCTTCTACAACATTTTGATTGGATTAAGGTCAGGACTTGACTTGGCTATTCCAAAACATTAACTTTATTCTTCTTTAACCATTCTTTGGTAGAATGACTTGTGTGCTTAGGGTTGTTGCCTTGCCACATGACCCACGTTCTCTTGAGATTCAGTTCATGGACAGATGTCCTGACATTTTCCTTTAGAATTCGCTGGTATAATTCAGAATTCATTGTTCCATCAATGATGGCAAGCCGTCCTGGCCCAGATGCAGCAAAACAGGCCCAAACCATGATACTACCACCACCATGTTTCACAAATGGGATAAGGTTCTCATGCTGGAATGAGACTCATGAACATTAGTCAATGTGAGAGAGGCCTTCAGTTGCTTAGAAGCAGGGGCAGACTTACCATTAGGCAAACCAAGGTGGTTGCCTAGGGCCCCCAAAATTTGGGGGCCCCTAACAGTCAGCCCCGTCACGGTAAACACCAAACAATATATATGTAATCTAAATTTGTCTCTGATATTAAGTAGTCAACGATATAAATGGAAAAACACACCAAAATAGCATCAGAATATCAAATTCATGTGTGTATATAGTATTTGTCCCAGTGCGCGCGCGCGCACACACCCTGGTTGTTTTACATTGGACTAGTCCATGATCTGACGACGTAGACAGGTGCGCGACGGAAATTCAAACCAAAGCAGAGAGAACTGTAAACAAGATGAAGCACAGTTATGAGAGTGGTTGTGCTAAGCGAAAAAAAGAGCGCAAAGCAAAAAGAATGCAGCTGCACTGCCAAGTAGGGATGACCATTATTCTGTATGTGTGTTTCAAGACTGACTTTTGAGGGCCCCATGTCTGTATTTCGCCTAGGGCCCCAAAATGGCTAGAACTGCCCCTGCGTAGAAGTTACCCTGGGGTCCTTTGTGACTTCACCGACTATTACACGCCTTGCTCTTGGAGTGATCTTTGTTGGTCGACCACTCCTGGAGAGGATAACAATGATCTTGAATTTCCTCCATTTGTACACAATCTGTCTGACTGTGGATTGGTGGAGTCCAAACTCTTTAGAGATGGTTTTGTAACCTTTTCCAGCCTGATGAGCATCAACAACGCTTTTTTTGAGGTCCTCAGGAATCTCCTTTGTTCGTGTCATGATTCACTTCCACAAACATGTTATGAAGATCAGACTTTGATAGATCCCTGTTCTTTAAATAAAACAGGGTGCCCACTCACACCTGATTGTCATCCCATTGATTGAAAACACCTGACTCTAATTTCACCTTCAAATAACTGCTAATCCTAGATGTTCACATACTTTTGCCCCTCACAGATATGTAATATTGGATCATTTTCCTCAATAAATAAAAGACCAAGTATAATATTTTTGTCTCATTTGTTTAACTGGGTTCTCTTTCTCTACTTTAAGGGCTTGTGTGAAAATCTGATGTTTTAGGTCCTATTTGTGCAGAAATATAGAAAACTCTAAAGGGTTCACAAACTTTCAAGCACCACTGTAGATGTTTTGGGCAATGTCCAAACTAACTCGATAAAGTAGCATTTAAAGGGGACATGCTATGGAAAACTTTTTTTTTTTTTCCTATTGTTTTTGAAATACATCAGGCAGCATGGTGGTACAGTAGTTAGCGCTGTCTCACAACAAGAAGGTTCTGGGTTCGAACCTCATGGCTAAAGGGGGCCTTTCTGTGTGGACTTTGCATGTTCTCCCTGTGTCTGTGTGGATTTCCTCCGGGTGCTCCGGTTTCCCCCATCATTTAAAGACATGCAGATTAGGTAAAATACCCAGCCACTGGGGTTGCACAAGCCAGTGCGTACTTAGTGCTGGTCCCAAACCCGGATAGACTGGGGAGGGTTGCTTCAGGAAGGGCATACAGTGTAAAACCTGTGCCAAATCAAATATGCAGAATAGATCCACTGTGGCGATCCTGAACAAACAGGAGCAGCCGAAAGAAAAAGAGTTTTTGAAATACGTGCTGTAACAGGATGCACAAAACAAAACCTGAGTCTACATATTCTTCCAAAGTGTCCAGTGATCTCCCGCTGGCCCTTGAAACTTCAGGGAAGAGGGTGTAAATCTTGTGCCGGCCCCTCCCCATGTCCGCAGCAGATCTCCAAAGTGTTGGTTGTGCCACTGGTTTGATGTCTGTGCCTCTATTTTCCTCTTCTGACCCAGGTTCCGATTTCATGTAAAGCTGAAATCCTGGAGCAGAAGCCATTGCTTGCTTCTCAGAGTGTAGCTACTATTCCACACATGTTGCTGGGGAGGGTGTGGCTGATTGAGTTATGGTTTAAAGATGGTAGCCAATCAGAGCGAAGCTACTTATTTGATATTTAAAGGCACAATTGCAAAATCAGCCTGTCTCATCTTATAAGGTTTTTCATACCACGTAAAAACGGCATGAGGCAAAAAGAACCAGGGCTTTTTTTTTTTTTTAATTTAAAAAAAAAGCTTGCCATCTTTTTTTTTAAAAAAAGCATCT
This sequence comes from Neoarius graeffei, assembly GCF_027579695.1. Taxonomy (NCBI): domain Eukaryota; kingdom Metazoa; phylum Chordata; class Actinopteri; order Siluriformes; family Ariidae; genus Neoarius; species Neoarius graeffei. The sequence continues at coordinate 56,804,105 of NC_083572.1, forward strand.
CACTTTTCAATAATGGTAAATTATTGAAAAGTGTATGGCATGCTTTTTTTTTTTTTTTAAGTTTAACTTTCCTGAAATGGCAGGACGTATGCTACAAGACTGGACAAAAGCTCATATTGTGGTTATACTGCTATATATTGTACAAGAGTCAAGTGGTATGGACATGTACAGTGGGGCAAAAAAGTATTTAGTCAGCCACCAATTGTGCAAGTTCTCCCACTTAAAAAGATGAGAGGCCTGTAATTTTCATCATAGGTACACTTCAACTGTGAGAGACGGAATGGGGGGAAAGAATCCAGGAAGTCACATTGTAGGATTTTTAATGAATTAATTGGTAAATTCCTTGGTAAAATAAGTATTTGGTCACCTACAAACAAGCAAGATTTCTGGCTCTCACAGACCTGTAACTACTTCTTTAAGAGGCTCCTCTGTCCTCCACTCGTTACCTGTATTAATGGCACCTGTTTGAACTCGTTATCAGTATAAAAGACACCTGTCCACAACCTCAACCAGTCACACTCCAAACTCCACTATGGCCAAGACCAAAGAGCTGTCAAAGGACACCAGAAACAAAATTGTAGACCTGCACCAGGCTGGGAAGACTGAATCTGCAATAGGTAAGCAGCTTGGTGTGAAGAAATCAACTGTGGGAGCAATTATTAGAAAATGGAAGACATACAAGACCACTGATAATCTCCCTCAGTCTGGGGCTCCACGCAAGATCTCACCCCGTGGGGTCAAAATGATCACAAGAACGGTGAGCAAAAATCCCAGAACCACATGGGGGGACCTAGTGAATGACCTGCAGAGAGCTGGGACCAAAGTAACAAAGGCTACCATCAGTAACGCACTACACCGCCAGGGACTCAAATCCTGCAGTGCCAGACGTGTCCCCCTGCTTAAGCCAGTACATGTCCAGGCCCGATTGAAGTTTGCTAGAGAGCATTTGGATGATCCAGAAGAGGATTGGGAGAATGTCATATGGTCAGATGAAGCCAAAATAGAACTTTTTGGTAAAAACTCAACTTGTCGTGTTTGGAGGAGAAAGAATGCTGAGTTGCATCCAAAGAACACCATACCTACTGTGAAGCATGGGGGTGGAAACATCATGCTTTGGGGCTGCTTTTCTGCAAAGGGACCAGGACTACTGATCCGTGTAAAGGAAAGAATGAATGAGACCATGTATCGTGAGATTTTGAGTGAAAACCTCCTTCCATCAACAAGGGCATTGAAGATGAAACGTGGCTGGGTCTTTCAGCATGACAGTGATCCCAAACACACCGCCCGGGTAACGAAGGAGTGGCTTCGTAAGAAGCATTTCAAGGTCCTGGAGTGGCCTAGCCAGTCTCCAGATCTCAACCCCATAGAAAATCTTTGGAGGGAGTTGAAAGTCCGTGTTGCCCAGCGACAGCCCCAAAACATCACTGCTCTAGAGGAGATCTGCATGGAGGAATGGGCCAAAATACCAGCAACAGTGTGTGAAAACCTTGTGAAGACTTACAGAAAACGTTTGACCTCTGTCATTGCCAGCAAAGGGTATATAACAAAGTATTGAGATGAACTTTTGTTATTGACCAAATACTTATTTTCCACCATAATTTGCAAATAAATTCTTTAAAAATCAGACAATGTGATTTTCTGGATTTTTTTTTCTCATTTTGTCTCTTATAGTTGAGGTATACCTACAATGAAAATTACAGGCCTCTCTCATCTTTTTAAGTGGGAGAACTTGCACAATTGGTGACTGACTAAATACTTTCTTGCCCCACTGTAATGTATTAAAGTCCATTGGTGAATTATTGGTCCCAGTTAAAGACTTACAAAGAAAAAAAAAAACATTGTGCAGCTCTATGTCTGACCTAACTAGTTACCCAGTGTACTCTGAAGATGAGAACAGCACAAATTACCACTTGTATAAAGCACGATTGTTAAGATGCACAGTTCATGCTTGCTTTGTGGGTTGGACTGCCAAGTGGGGTGCTAAGTATTCAGAATCGAGAAGCAGGCTAAACAAAACTCCTAACTACCCCCCCCCCCCCCCCCTTCAGCTACAGACATAAATACAGGGCAATGCGGCAAGACTTGGGAGAATTTTTCAGCTTTTGTAGATTGTGTGAAATTCTTTGCCAGTAGCATCACATTCATATTGCATTAGAGAGTATTTACTATACCCTCTTACCACAGCATTAGTTTCTCAGCTCATCACATATATTGGCCTTCAAGCTTCACTTTTTCTGTCATTAGTTTTTTGCAAGGAGATATGAAACATTGATGGGAGACATGGGACATTATGTTGGGAGACTTGGGACATAGTGGGGAGACAGAGAACAAAAATAAAATGCCTAGGCCTACAGGTTTTTTGTTTTTTATTTTTTATTATCAGGGCTTTCCCCAGAAAAAAATATCAGAGCGGTACTACTGATGTAGCCCAGCCTGGAGGGCCCTGAAGGCTACTTGGGGGTGGGGGCATGCTCCCCCGGAAAATTTTGACTTTAGAGACTTCAAATGGTGCATTCTGGTGGCATCTAGGGCTCATTTAGGCACAAATTCAACATTATAAATTTCCTGTTTTTTACCTTGTCAAATAAAGGGCAAAATTAGATTTGAAATGAAAACACTTCGTAGCGTGCCTCTTCATTTTCCGATGCCAGGAACAGAATCGAGGTCAACTCATGCAACAGCGCCTAGAGCGTGGTTTTATGTCTGATTGCGAATGGCAGTCAGTGCACACAGTAAAACCCTTTACTTTCACTTTCGGGTTGAGTACTAAGATAGGCTAGACCAGGGCTATTCAATTAGTTCGTAATGAGGACCAGTTCATGACAAGTATCCCAAATGAGAAGCCTGAGAAATACTGCTTGAAATATGAGTAATCACACATGAGTAAACAGCAACAGATACAGTAAAGTACAACAATATAGGAGTTCTTATATAATTTGTATTTTGTAACTGCATAACGTCAGTGCATTGTATTGTTTAAAAACAAAGGCCCAAGCCTTTCTACATTCAAATGGCATGTTAGGAAATCAGTCCAGGTGAGCCATATCACATTGAGGATTTCACTCATTTAACTAAGACTCAATTGTACCAACAAAAAGACAAGTGCATAGTATGGAATGACCCAGAGGAAAATATTACTGCTTACAACAGTCCTGTCTTTGTCTCACCGAAATAAATAAGATCTTGGTGAATTCTGATCTGTTTTTCTCCTCAAATCCCTTTAGGAGCAAAAGAATAGCAGAAGAGTATTTTAAGATCTTAAGTTGAACTTAATTGGGCTTTGACAATAGACTATTTCTTAGGAGTTTAAATTAAGAAGTAATGTTATGCAACATTGGCCAGATCTTACTGAATTCTGACTCGTTTCTCCTAAAACCCCTTTAGGAGGGGAACGAGCGAGTGAGTGAGAGAGCGAGAGAGAGCTCAATGTAAGAGCCGATTTTGTTTCTGAAAGACAAAGATAAGACTGTTGTAAGAAGCAATGTTTTCTTCTGGGGAATTATATGACAACACATCAGTGCAGTGTTTTATCAAGGCAAAATAATTCTATTGAAACTGCATCAGACATTTCAAAAATCAGCCAACATTTGCCGTCTCATGAGAAATGTTTTTTTTTTTTTTTGACTGAGCAAGAGTAGTGAAGTCAGGCGTATACGTAGTCAGGGCAATATGCATACAGTTGTGCAGATTGTGGGCAGTGAGGGATGCACGGTTATTAGTTTTAATGGCATTCATGTGTGAGAATTAGGGATCGACCGATATGTTTTTTTCAGGGCCGATACCGATTATTATGGAATTGGGATGCCGATAACCGATATGTGCAACCGATAAATGTAAACGTTATAATTCACATGAAATTAAACATAGCACACACTGACACAGACCTTCATATCCATGAAAGGTATGTTTAATTGTAAAATTGAACATGAAATTTTGTGCAGGGAGATGCCAGCAGCATTTGTACAATAAAGTCAAACATTAGTTAGAATAAAATGAGAAATAAAATAATAATAAAATATTCACCAATAAAAAAATAAATCACTCCCTACTATATTACAGCTCACCATTTTCAGTGGAAAATAAATGAAAATACACTCTGGATTCTTTTACACTAAGAACTAAGTGAGACTTACCAACTTCAAGTAGTTTTTAAATAACAAACCAAGTGTAGGGAGCTGCCTGCAGCATTTTTTAAAAAGTAAAATCAAACGTACAGTAAAGTAGGCCATCACTCCCTATCAGGAGCGGCTGCTCCTTTAAGAGTATATCGCTTTCCGAATCAGAAGCGCTAGCGAGGAGAATCACTTGCGCAAGAATTATAAATACTAGTCACACCTGACTTGTTTAAATGTTCAAACAGCGCTTTATAAAGTTACCTAACATACAAGTGCAGTGCGCTTTCTGAGCACGAGTCACGTCATGAAGTTTACTCATCACCATAACAAATAGCCAGTAGGCTTGCGCTAGCCTACAGAACACAAACACTACGTTTTATTTCGTCTTCCCTTGACCACCTCTCTGTATGGCTGTCATTCTACTGTTCGAGTAGAACTACTGACACATTCACAACGTTTCCAGACGGGGATTTAAAAATGACTGCAGCCTACGTTATGCTGTTTCAGCGAGACTAGTTGGTTGTAGGCTAATTCAAGTGCTTCCTTCCATAAGCTAAGTTTGCCTGGCTACACAGATGCAAATGGACAATTTTAACGAGTAGTAGATGAAGAATGTAAACATATAATGATGTTGTGCTTTTGCAACTTGTGTGTTTGTGACTTATTGCGGGAAAAGCAGCGTGTCCTTACCTTGATACGGGCGCCTTGAAACAGTTCAGAGTATTTAGCTGCACGTGTCGATTGGCTATATCTCTTGTGCCAAACAAATCCGATGTTGTGGTGGGCAGGACCGTGTTCTTGAACTCAGAGAGGTGAGTGCAGGAAAGGACGTGCAGTGACAGTCGCGTTAGGAACGAAATGGCTGCAAAAAGGCATGTTATCGGCATATCGGTGGAAATTATGGCCGATACCGATAACCCTAAAAATGCAGAATATCGGCCCAATATATCGGCCAGGCCGATTATCGGTCGACCCCTAGTGAGAATGACAGTTCGCATGTCTAAGTACTGCTAAACATTGTGAGAATAAAAAGAGCAAGACCCCTTGAATGAGGGGAATTTCTTGTGGCTGACGTCTTAAGTCCAAAATTTTTCAGAACCTGTTAACTGTAATGACTAGGGATCGACCAATATGTTTTTTTTTTTCAGGGCCAATACCGATTATTATGGAATTGGGATGCTGATAACCGATATGTGCAACCGATAAATGTAAACATTATAATTCACATGAAATTAAACATAACACACACTGACACAGACCTTCATATCCATGAAATGTATGTTTAATTGTAAAATTGAACATGAAATTTTGTGCAGGGAGATGCCAGCAGCATTTGTACAATAAAGTCAAACATTAGAATAAAATGAGAAATAAAATAATAATAAAATATTCACCAGTAAAAAAATTAAATCACTCCCTACTATATTACAGCTCACCATTTTCAGTGGAAAATAAATGAAAATACACTCTGGATTCTTTTACACTAAGAACTAAGGCCCTGTCCACACGGCAACGGATTCAGGTGACTCCGATACAATTGCTTATTGTTTAGGCCTGGTGTCCACACGGCACCGGCGTTTTGGGTGCCCAAAACGCAATCTTTTTGAGAACAGTTTCCAGAGTGGAAAGATCTGGCAACGTTGCCGTTGTGAAGTTGTCTGGATGAGTAGAACGGATTTGTTTACGATGACGTCACAACCACATGACTGTGAGTGCTTCACGCCGGGTAGAAGTGTAACGAATATCACCAGGAAAAAGCCTTACAGAGCACTAGTGAGAGTGAAACACGAGCTTGGATATTATTATTATTATTATGTTCAGTGTTAGTTCACAGTAGTAATGCAAGAAGCAGAATAGTGACAGTAATAGTGAAGCAAAAACATGCAATTGTACAAACACTGCAGCTCTACAGCAAAATATTCATTTATGAAATGGTCTGATTCTTAACACCAATAGTGCCAATGATCTTCTCATTGCGATGCGAGTTGTCAACAAATCCTATAACTTGGTTCATGAAACGCGCTTACAAAATATTTTCACTGTGAATATTTATTGTGTAATGGTGCAAAGTGAGAGAGAGAGAGAGAGAGAGAGAGAGACTCTGCCCTTAGGGCAGAGTCAATCCCGCCAGCAAAAATAGGGAAAAAAAGGAGCTATCTCACCTCTTCAGATGTTGATTTAAGTCTGACAATACATTCCTCAAAAAGGGCGTAGAGGAGCAAATTAATCCATCAACGTGTAACATTCAATTTATTCCGGACCATTAAAGACGCCGCCTTCCGCGTAGAATCATACGTCATCCTCGCTGCCATATTGGATAGGTCAAAGCGGAGAATAAAGATTCATGTGCTGCGTTTAACTGTACCAACAGGTTTACCGTCCAAACGAGATCACATGGGATTACCTTTCACAGGTGAGAAACAACAAATTAATCCATCAACGTGTAGTATTCAATTTATTCCGGACCATTAAAGACGCCGCCTTCCGCGTAGAATCATACGTCATCCTCGCCGCCATATTGGAGAGGTCAAAGCGGAGAATAAAGATTAGCTGCGTTTAACTGTACCAACAGGTTTGCCGTCCAAACGAGATCACATGGGATTACCTTTCACAGGTGAGACTGGAAAAATACTTTTCATTGTATTTGGTCATTATAATGTAATTTTACGAACAGATTCTCCTGACTTTGTGGCTAATATGAAGTCTCGCGCATAATAGTTTATGCGCATGCGTCCTTACTACTTCTATTGTTCTGGTGTCTCCGAAGGGACCGTCTTACAGCGCCCCTAGAGGTGTGGCATGTGTATTGCATCGTTTTCAGCAAGGGTTGCGTTGCCATATGGACCTGATATTTTACTGATCGTTGCCCATTTGGACGCGATATATTTTTAAATAACATCTCGTTGCCGTTGTCGTGTGGATGTAGCCTAAGGCCACATCCACACGACAACGGCAACGTGATGTTATTTAAAAAAAAATATCGCCTCCAAATGGGCAACGATCAGTAGAAATCAGGTCCATATGGCAACGCAACGCTTGCTGAAAACGATGCAATACACATGCCACACCTCTAGGGGCGCTGTAAGACGGTCCCTTCGGACACACCAGAACAACCCATACGAAAAAGAACAGTAAAGAACTTATAAGAGTTTACCACTGTCTTAGTAGTAAATCCTTATAAATATAAATAAATATATATGCCATGTATGATTTACTCCTGAAAGTGGCCCATTTTGCATTTTCCTCATACAAATTTTTTATGAAAATCTAGTATGTATGAAGTGAACATTGTGCATGGTTTTTACAGATAATGTGTATGATGAATTACACTGTCTTTGTATGCTTCATGTAATGTTTGTAGTTTTAAATTATATTTTACAGTTTAAAATGTACATGCCTTTTATATGTAAATCCAACACAAACATATGTGGATTTACATATAAAAGGCATATACATTTTAAACTGTAAAATATAATTTAAAACTACAAACATTACATGAAGCATACAAAGACGGTGTAATTCATCATACACATTATCTGTAAAAACCATGCACAATGTTCACTTCATACATACAAATTTTTTATGAAAATCTAGTATGAGGAAAATGCAAAATGGGCCACTTTCAGGAGTAAATCATACATGGCATATATATTTATTTATAAATCCTTATAAGGATTTATCCTTATATTTATAAGGATTTACTACTAAGACAGTGGTAAACTCTTATAAGTTCTTTACTGTTCTTTTTCGTATGGGAATAGAAGTAAGGACGCATGCGCATAAACTATTATGCGCGAGACTTCATATTAGCCACAAAGTCAGGAAAATCTGTTCGTAAAATTACATTATAATGACCAAATACAATGAAAAGTATTTTTCCAGTCTCACCTGTGAAAGGTAATCCCATGTGATCTCGTTTGGACAGTAAACCTGTTGGTACAGTTAAACGCAGCTAATCTTTATTCTCCGCTTTGACCTTTCCAATATGGCGGCGAGGATGACGTACGCGGAAGGCGGCGTCTTTAATGGTCCGGAATAAATTGAATACTACACGTTGATGGATTAATTTGCTGTTTCTCACCTGTGAAAGGTAATCCCATGTGATCTCCTTTGGACGGTAAACCTGTTGGTACAGTTAAACGCAGCTAATCTTTATTCTCCGCTTTGACCTTTCCAAAATGGCGACGAGGATGACGTACGCGGAAGGCGGCGTCTTTAATTGTCCGGAATAAATTGAATGATACACGTTGATGGATTAATTTGCTTTTCTACGCCCTTTTTTGAGGAATGTACTGTAGGACTTAAACCATCATCTGAAGAGGTGAGATCGCTCCTTTTTCCCCCTTATTTTTGCTGGCGGGATTGACTCTGCCCTAAGGGCTATTCTCTCTCTCTCTCTCACTTTGCACCAGGCATTACACAATAAATATTCACAGTGAAAATATTTTGTAAGCGCGTTTCATGAACCAAGTTATAGGATTTCTTGACAACTCGCATCGCAATGAGATCATTGGCACTACTGGTGTTAAGAATCAGACCATTTTATAAATGAATATTTTGCTGTAGAGCTGCAGTGTTTGTACAATTGCATGTTTTTGCTTCACTATTACTGTCACTATTCTGCTTCTTGCATTACTACTGTGAACTAACACTGAACATAATAATAATAATAATAATATCCAAGCTCGTGTTTCACTCTCACTAGTGCTCTGTAAGGCTTTTTCCTGGTGATATTCGTTACACTTCTACCCGGCGTGAAGCATTCAGTCATGTGGTTGTGACGTCATCGTAAACAAATCCGTTTTACTCATCCAGACGACTTCACAACGGCAACGTTGCCAGATCTTTCCACTCTGGAACCCGTTCTCAAAAAGATTGCGTTTTGGGCACCCAAAACGCCGGCGCCGTGTGGACGCCAGGCCTAAACGATAAGCAATTGTATCGGAGTCACCTGAATCCGTTGCCGTGTGGACAGGGCCTAAGTAAGACTTACCAACTTCAAGTAGTATTTAAATAACAAATCAAGTGTAGGGAGCTGCCTGCAGCATTTTTTAAAAAGTAAAATCAAACATAAAGTAGGCTATCACTCCCTATTATGTAACAACTTAACAAGTAACCATCTACATTCTAATGTAGATGAGAACGGCCAGGATAGAGAAAGTGAGAACGGAGTGTTAAAAGCTCTGGTTAAAAGGAGCGGCTGCTCCTTTAAGAGTCTGTTCGGAGAACGGAAGTCGGAGTGAGGGGGCGGCCCCGAGAAGCGCTAGCGAGGAGAATCACTTGCGCAAGAATTATAAATACTAGGGGGGTACATTACAGCACAATGTGAAGTAGCATAAGAACATTTAAGTCAAGAGTTTAATTGATGTATTTCGTTCATTACCGTTTATCCAAGCAAGTGTGCATCCACGACACAATTAATTACTGAGCCCACAACAAGCGTCCTGACAAACTCCCTACAGTATTACATAGCCTACTAGCACCATATCACACCTGGCTTGTTTAAATGTTCAAATAGCGCTTTATAAAGTTACCTAACATATACAAGTGCAATGCGCTTTTTGAGCACGAGTCACGTCATGAAGTTTACTCATCACCATAACAAATAGCCAGTAGGCTTGCACTAGCCTACAGAACACAAACACTACATTTTATTTCGTCTTCCCTTGACCACCTCTCTGTATGGCTGTCATTCTACTGTTCGAGTAGAACTACTGACACATTCACAACGTTTCCAGACGGGGATTTAAAAATGACTGCAGCCTACGTTATGCTGGGGACTGCTTACTATGGACAACATTACATGTAGTTTCAGCGAGACTAGTTGGTTGTAGGCTAATTCAAGTGCTTCCTTCCGTAAGCTAAGTTTGCCTGGCTACACGGATGCAAATGGACAATTTTAACGAGTAGTAGATGAATGTAAACATATAATGATGTTGTGCTTTTGCAACTTGTGTGTTTGTGACTTATTGCGGCAAAAGCAGCATGTCCTTACCTTGAAGTGGGATCTGCTTCTGCCCGAGTGCCCATACGGCCGCCTTGAAACAGTTCAGTGTTTAGCTACGCATGTTGATTGGCTGTATCCCTTGTGCCGCTTCTGCCCGAGTGCCCGTACGGCTGCCTTGAAACAGTTCACAGCGTTTAGCTACACGTGTCGATTGGCTATATCTCTTGTGCCAAACAAATCAGATGTTGTGGTGGGCGGGACCGTGTTCTTGAACTCAGAGAGGCGAGTGCAGGAAAGGACGTGCAGTGACAGTCGCGTTAGGAACGAAATGGCTGCAAAAAGGCATGTTATCGGCTAGGGCTGCACAATATATCGAAAAAGTATCGATATCGCGATATCATAGTTTGCGATACACATACCGCAAAAATTACTTAAATTTCGATAAAAGGCACATTTTTCTGTGCCGTCCAATCACATTTGAATGTCAACAAGCGCCGCGGGATAACTCTGCCCCCTATTGCAAAACAAGTAAAAGCCTCGTGGTGATGGCGGAAGGCGGGAGCAAGTGTGGTGAGACAAACTTGTGTGAGGAGGAACTGGTTTCCAAAAAAAAAAAATGCACGTCTGCTATTTGGAAGTACTTTGGATTCAGGAGGGGTGATGTACTGCAAACTCAGGTACTTTGCAAGACATGTACCTGTAAAACAGTGGTGGGGCGGCTCACTGGGACAAACACTGCTGTACAGAAGCATAAAAACATAAAACCGCGCTCTCTCTCTCTCACTCTCACACACACACACACACACACACACACACACACACTACCGCTCTCTCTCTCTCACACACACACACCACTGCTCTCTCACCCGCATGTGTTATTAACAGATTGTGTTTGAGTTTATGGTGAATCTGTGTCGCTCACCTTCATCTCCCGGGAGCCGCTGAAATTGCCATTTTGAATGCTTTATGTTAATGTAATGTAGTTTTCAGTTTTTTGTTTACTTCAACTTAAGACATTTTCTGCTGCGCTCACAAAAATTAAGAGATTTAAAGATGATTGATGGACACCATTGCAGGTGTAGCCATGTTTTTCCAATAAAAAATAATGTTGGAATGGAAGCGATGCATTGGATGTTTTTTTTAAAATGCTAGATACAGGGCAGAACGGCGAGTAGAGGTAAGAAAAACATTATATATTTAATTATCGTGATGCATATCGATATCGAGATATTCAGTCATGTTATCGAATATCGCATATTTTTCTGATATCGTGCAGCCCTATTATCGGCATATCGGTGGAAATTATGGCCGATACCGATAACCCTAAAAATGCAGAATATCGGCCCAATATATCGGCCAGGCCGATTATCGGTCGACCCCTAGTAATGACTGTCACAGGTCATCTGATGACTGAATGTCATTGAATTCGAGTTGTAAAGACACTTCATTTAATGACATTACTAGCTCATTTCCTTTCTATGCAAACTCTGTCAACGTTCACACAGAAAGAGTCTTTCTCTGTTCATTCACTGTTGAATTGCCTGTTTTCTGCATCAACTTTTCACTTTTTTTTTTTAAAGTAGAAAGAGACATTCTGTCTAGCGAACATGCTAGCAAGAACAGGACTATAGTTAGCAGAGCAGAGACGTGAGAGTGGAGAGCAGCGCATGCGTTTAGACGTGTTGTGGTGGGTTTTTTTGGTTGTTGTTGTTTTAACACTACTTAAAGGGCTGGAACAAATTGCTTCACGGGCCAGACCCGGCCCAAGGGCCACCAGTCGAACAGCCCGGGTCTAGTCCTACATATAACAGTACCATCCTATTTCTATAGTTATTCCTCATTTTCAGAGGGGAATGGGAGATATTTAGGTGCGGAAAGTATGATGCATTGTTCAAATTTTTTTTTTTTTAATTATTTATTTACAACCCCGATTCCAAAAAAGTTGGGACAAAGTACAAATTGTAAATAAAAACGGAATGCAATGATGTGGAAGTTTCAAAATTCCATATTTTATTCAGAATAGAACATAGATGACATATCAAATGTTTAAACTGAGAAAATGTATCATTTAAAGAGAAAAAATTAGGCGATTTTAAATTTCATGACAACAACACATCTCAAAAAAGTTGGGACAAGGCCATGCTTACCACTGTGAGACATCCCCTTTTCTCTTTACAACAGTCTGTAAACGTCTGGGGACTGAGGAGACAAGTTGCTCAAGTTTAGGGATAGGAATGTTAACCCATTCTTGTCTAATGTAGGATTCTAGTTGCTCAACTGTCTTAGGTCTTTTTTTGTCGTATCTTCCATTTTATGATGCGGCAAATGTTTTCTATGGGTGAAAGATCTGGACTGCAGGCTGGCCATTTCAGTACCCGGACCCTTCTTCTACGCAGCCATGATGCTGTAATTGATGCAGTATGTGGTTTGGCATTGTCATGTTGGAAAATGCAAGGTCTTCCCTGAAAGAGAGCCGCTGCCACTCCAAGATGCTCTTTTTATACCCAGTCATGTTAATGACCTATCGCCAATTGACCTAATGAGTTGCAATTTGGTCCTCCAGCTGTTCCTTTTTTGTACCTTTAACTTTTCCAGCCTCTTATTGCCCCGTCCCAACTTTTTTGAGATGTGTTGCTGTCATGAAATTTCAAATCAGCCAATATTTGGCATGAAATTTCAAAATGTCTCACTTTCGACATTTGATATGTTGCCTGTGTTCTATTGTGAATACAATATCAGTTTTTGAGATTTGTAAATTTATTGAATTCCGTTTTTATTTACAATTTGTACTTTGTCCCAACTTTTTTGGAATCGGGGTTTTATTTATTTATTTATTTATTAAATTATTTATTTAATTAATTTTGTGTGCGCGCGCGGGCAAGTGACAGCGCAACGCTGACATCTCACAGTACGGCAGGGCGCTGCGTATCCACGCTTTGGGGAAAGCCCTGATTATCAAAACCTGTAAGATATGAACTGTATGAACACGCAGTACTGGTACAGTGAGAGAAAAATGTCAGTTAACACAAAACCTGACCAGACAAAACGGCTCCATTCTCAAGAAGGAATGTAATCAACTTAATGCAGGTACACGCACATTTTTAACAAAAATTTTAACAATTTTATATTTCTAAACCACTAGGGGGAAAAAAAAACCTGTAACATGAGCTGTCCCAACTCTCACTATCTGGTCATTTTGAAAAAAAAAAATCCTTTTTTTTCCCCCAGAATGTAAGTTTAATAAATTTATACTATATATGGTAACTCTCGGCTACATATTTTAATTCCTAACAAATCCTGAATTCACTAGAAGACATTACACCATAGAATGGAGGTGGACTGAAGTCGAAAATACAAGTTTTGTTGCACAAAAATATTGAACTGCACAAACCTTACTGCAGTGTTCAGCTTCGTGGCTACAGAGGAAGTTGGTTACTGTAAAGGGCAACATCTAACTTCTGATGTAATCTAAAACCTGATTGGTTGAAATTAATTTCTGGGAAATGCAAACCTTCCCAAGTCTACCTGCTCTCCCCTACATATTTTTATACCATATGTACACTGGACCTGGAGGAAAACATGTAAATACTCCAGCTTAACACAAACTTAAGATCTTGATAAAGCTCTTAAGAAATATTATTACCAAATTGTTTTTCTAGTGAGGTGCATTAATTCTTTCATAGGTATCCCACAGTAATAGTATCTGTGTGCTTTTTATCTGTTGGATTCTAAAAGTGTTTGACTTATTTTAGAATGGTTTGACAAAGGCCTAGTCCGCAGTAAGCCTGAGCTGGCGCTGGTCATCCCTGGTGAAAATCATTCAAGGAGCTTCAAGGATCCATAAAGTTCTTTGTGAGGACCTCAACAAAGATCCTCAAAATATCTTCAAGGATCTTTAAAATTCTTGGCAAGATCTTCAAGGATCTACAAAGATCTTTTAACTTCCCAAAATTTTCAAGGATCTTCAAAGTTTATTCAAGATCTGCAAGGATCTTTAGAATTATTGACAAGATCTACAAGAATCTACAAAGATCTTTTAACTTATTGCCAGGATCTTCAAGGGTCTGCAAGAATCTTCAAAGTTCTTTTCAAGGTCTTCAAGGATCTTTAGAATTCTTGTTAAGGTCATCAAAGTTCTTGACAAGATCTTCAAGGATCTTTAATATTCTTGACAAGATCTACAAGAATCTTAAAAAAAAAACCACACATTCACTTCCAAACAAAACAATTTTTATTGATTCTATCATAACTTTGTGTTCATGATATGTTATGTTGAACATTCAGGGAAAAGCAAACAGATTGATGAGGATATTATGTTGCCATCTGTTTTGCTTTTTTCCTTTGTGTTCATGATATGATGGCATCAATAAAGAATTGTTTTGTTTGGAATTGAATGTGTTGTGGGGGGGGGTTTAAGATTCTTTTCTATCTTATCAAGAATATCAAAGATCCTTGAAGATCTTGGCAAGAAGTTAAAAGATCTTTGTAGATCCTTGAAGATCTTGTCAAGAAAATTGAAGATCTTGACAGGAATTCTAAAGGTCCTTGAAGATCTTGGGGGGCTTTGTAGATCTTTGAAGATCTTGGCAAGAAGTTAAAAGATCTTTGTAGAACCTTGAAGATCTTGCCAATAATTTTAAAGATCCTTGAAGATCTTTTGAGGATCTTTGTTGAGATCTTCAACAGGATCCTCAGAGACCCTCACAAAGAACTTTACAGATCCTTGAAGATCCTTGAAAGATTTTCACCAGGGATAGACTTGATTTCCGCTGCTTTCTTGATCTTGAGATGCATTCAAAGATCTTGTGAAGATCTTGAAAATATCCTAAAAAGAACTTTAATGAAATCCTTAAGATCCTTTCAAGCTCTTTTGAAACACTGAAAAATCATGAAAGATTCTTTCAAAGATTCTTTTAAGATGTTGGCTATTCAGGATTCCGTGGTATATCCTTATCCAATTCTTATGAATCATAATTATGTAAGTTTGAATCTATTTCCATCCTTGCCAATTCTGTTGAATTAGGATCATTTTTTTAAAAAATTAAAAAATCCTCATTAGATCCTTGAGGATATTAAAGGATCCTAACAAAGATCTCGTAGAGTCCTTGACAAGGATTCTTGGAAGATCCTGATTAAATCCTTGAGGATTCCAGTTAAAATCTTTTAAGATCCTGAAAAGGATCCTTTTAAGATCTTTGAAGGATGTTTGTTAAATCTTTGAGGATCTTGGAGGAACTTTGCAAAGATCTTATGAAGATTTTGACAAAGATCCTGAAAAGATCCTGATCACATCCTCAAGGATCCTAGCAAATATCTTAACAGGATCCTTAGAAGGATCCTTGTAATATCTTTGAAAGATCCTTGTTGAATCCTTGAAGATCTTAAAGGATCCTTGCAAAGATCTTTGCAGGGATCATTATGAGGATCTTTGTCAAATCATTGAGGATCTTTACAAATGATTTTGCATATCAAGGTCTTTGAAGATCTTTCTAAGATCCTTTAAGGATCCTATAAAGATCCTTATCTTTAAGGATCTTTGGCAGGTCTTTGACAATCCTCTTGGATCCCTAAAGATCCTGTGAGGTTTTTCACCAGGGATGGCGACACATATCAGCAATGTGTGCGGAGTGTGTGCAGTCTGCGTCGGAAAAACTGGTTTTTAACTGTTTTTAATTGTGCTTTTAACCAGTTTTAGAACTGTGGTTTTAACCTGTCTTGTCTGTCCTATTTTTATCGTCATTACTAAACCACTTTCTGACTGATCTGCATATGAACTGAACCAACATGATGACTCACCCTAATATGATGGGCCTTTTACTCCTGCTGACAGTCACTACGTTTACATGCACATAGAGAGAATCGAATTTCTGCCGTTGCTCGACTGAAATCGAAGTTCAAAATGCCATGTATACACCTTAATTCGGCTGAAATTGAACCGAACTTGATTTCTCGGAATCGAGCTACACGACCTAGTTTATGCGATTTCTGCCGAGCTACTTTGTGCATGTATACCCTATCGAGCTACTTGTCGAGCTACTTCCGGAAGTGACGAGTGACGAGACCACAAGCGGGAAACACAACAGCCTCGGTCGGCATGACAACGAGTCATGACAACGGCATGAATCTTTTCTTTTTGTGGCATTGTTTGCACTGTTAAAATTTAGCTCACTTACTGTATCACCAAATACATCTGTACAGCTGTTGCATAGCTGTGAATTGTGTACATAAACAAGTCATTGTATTTGTGTGTGTGTGTGTATATATACACAAAATATATATATATATATGTGTGTGTATGTCCAACATCTGAAGAATGTCAATAAAAACAAAACAATTGAACTTTTTGTGTGTTTATTAAGACATAAGTTAAATTGTAAGCAAAAAAAAAATATTTTGTAAGCAAAAAATGGACTTTAGAAAAATATTATTGTGCAAAATAAGTTGTCTTACAAAACAGTGGTCTGCGCCGGACAGTTTGTAGCCATACAGTCTGTTAGAGCAAGCTTAACAGCTTGAGCACGGAACTGCTAGTGTTGCCAGATTGGGGGTTTTAAGTGCATTTTAGCGGATTTGAACATGTTTTGGGCTGGAAAACGTCAGCAGTATCTGGCAACACTATAGCTCTTCTTCATGACGACAACCGGAAGTGTACCAACACGATGGGGCGTGTAGCGCCACGTGTGGCTCAGGTGCACAATGCACCTTGCACAATAGCCCGATTTCACTTGTGCATGTAGGATTGGATTTCTCTGGCACCCCTGCTGGGACCCTTTGCTCGATTACCGACAGCAGCTCGATTTGGACGTGCATGTAAACGTACTGACTGTCGTCATTTTTTATGCGGACTTTCTGTGTATGGAGAGCCTCTCCAGTACAGCTGGGAATTCCTCCTACTATTGCACAGCACCAGTGTGGGCATTGTGGATCTCTCTGTAGTTTTCCCTGTGGAGAACATCTGGCAGCTGGACCCTTCTGTATGGAACCAGAGCCGGGCACCGAGGCCAATGGCGAGGAGAAGAGGGAGACACAGCAGCGTGCACCAGAGGCTCAGGAGACGGGGACACCGGAGGATTCCCCTTCCCATAGTCATCCTCGCCAATGTCCAGTCACTCCCCCAACAAAGTTGATGAACTTCATTGTGGATCTCTCTGCAGTTTTCCCTGTGGAGAACATCTGGCAGCTGGACCCTTCTGTATGGAACCGGAGCCGGGCACCGAGGCCAACGGCGAGGAGAAGAGGGAGACACAGCGGCGTGCACCAGAGGCTCAGGAGATGGGGACACCGGAACATCAAGTTCCTGGCAGAGAACAGCAGTACTTGTTTTCTTGCCTTTACAGAAGCATGGCTTAAGGAGCATGACTTCCAGTCCGATCTGGAAATCGATGGCTTTAGAGTTCCCTGCACACCTGACCGTGAACTCCTGTCCGTATCTCTATGTCCTTTTTATCTTCCAAGGGAATTCCCACAATTATTTGTGACTCTTTTTTTTTTTTATATTCATCCGAAGGCTAATGTTGACACTGCTACCCAAGTCATGACCAAAACAGTGTGGTGGCTTCAGGGCATTGCACCGGACACACCAATCTTTGTCATGGGCGATTTTAATCATTATAAACCAGGCAAGGCTCTGGGTAACTTTTACTAATGTGTGACTTGTCCGACTCGTCATTCCAAGTGTCTGGACCTTTGTTTTGGGACATCCAAGGGGACTTACAAATCCCTTCAAAGAGCCCCACTTGACACATTGGACCATAATGTTGTTTATCTTCTTCTTCCGTCCTACAAATCGGTCCTGAAGAGAAACAAATCTGAGTAATGGTTAGTTCCAGCCTGGACGGAGGAGTCCACTCAGTGTCTCCAGGACTGCTTCTCTTGCACTGATTGGAATGTGCTTAAAAATGTCTGTGAGGATTTAAATGAACTCACAGAAACTGTCTGCGTATATTTACTTTTGTGAGGAGATGATGATCCCCCGAAAATCCATTTCCATTTATCCAAATAATAAACCCTGGGTCTCCAAATCTGTCAAAAACATAATCAACCAGAGAAACATCAGTTTTAATCAGGGGGACTTGACACAGTACAGAGTTCTCTCTAAGCAAGTGAAAAAGGAGCTTAAGCTTGCCAAGCATGCATATAAGGACCAGAACTGAAACTCATGCCCTGCGTGAAAGGGCATGGAAAAACATGATGGGGATGCACTCCAAAAAAAGTGCAGTTTTCTTGAATGGGAAATCTGACCTGGACCTTTCTAATGAACTGAATGTTTGTTTGTTTTTATAATCATTTTAATGTATATGATTTTAATGAGGGGCGGCACGGTGGTGTAGTGGTTAGCGCTGTCGCCTCACAGCAAGAAGGTCCTGGGTTCGAGCCCCGGGGCCGGCGAGGGCCTTTCTGTGTGGAGTTTGCATGTTCTCCCCATGTCCGCGTGGGTTTCCTCCGGGTGCTCCGGTTTCCCCCACAGTCCAAAGACATGCAGGTTAGGTTAACTAGTGACTCTAAATTGACCGTAGGTGTGAATGTGAGTGTGAATGGTTGTCTGTGTCTATGTGTCAGCCCTGTGATGACCTGGCGACTTGTCCAGGGTGTACCCCGCCTTTCGCCCGTAGTCAGCTGGGATAGGCTCCAGCTTGCCTGCGACCCTGTAGAAGGATAAAGTGGCTAGAGATAATGAGATGAGATGATTTTAATGAGGGGCGGCACGGTGGTGTAGTCGTTAGCACTGTCATCTCACAGCAAGAAGGTTCTGGGTTCGAGCCCAGTGGCCAGCGGGGGCCTTTCTGTGTGGAGTTTGCATGTTCTCCCCATGTCTGCGTGTGTTTCCTCTGGGTGCTCCGGTTTCCCCCACAGTCCAAAGACATGCAAGTTAGGCTTAACTGGTGGCTTTAAATTGACCGTAGGTGTGAATGCGAGTGTGAATGGTTGTCTCCATGTGTCAGCCCTGTGATGACCTGGCAACTTGTCCAGGGTGTACCCCGCCTCTCACCCATAGTCAGCTGGGATAGGCTCCAGCTTGCCTATGACCCTGCACAGGATAAGCGGTTATGGATGGATGGATTTTAATGAGGAGGTGTCTGTTTTTAAAAACATCGATCTTAACCCTTTATATAATAACGTGTCTATTAATAAGTACACAGCCTTGAAACTTTTCTGTGGTGTCGAAGACAGGAAGAGTCCCATCCCTGATGGTATCGGAGGTCGGGTTCTGAAAAACTGTGCCATGCAGCTACCGGACATCTTTTGTTTTATTTTCCAGCTGTCCTTACAGCTGCATAAGGTCCCTTGTCTTTGGAATGACTCGATAATTGTTCCTGTACGTAAGAGCAAAACTCCAAAGACACTCAATGACTTCAGGCCAGTGGCACTCACCTCTTTGGTCATGAAAACCTTTTGAGAAGCTAGTGAAGGATGCACTCTTGGACACCATACAGGATAAGTTGGACCCTCTCCAGTTTGCTTATAGGTCAGGCAGAGGTGTGGATGATGCGACAAGGACAATTTTTTAAACACGGGTTTTTAAACATCTGGAGGGAGCAAAGTCCCTTGTCTGTCTACTTTTCATTGATTTTCTCCTCTGCTTTTAACTGCATCCAGCCCCATGTTTTAGCACAGTGTTTCTCAACCACTGGGCCTTGGCCCATTAGTGGGCTGCGAAGCACTATCTAGTGGGCCACAAACTCCCCCCAAGTTGAAGCTAATTTTTACTCGTAGGGTACAATTACTGGATTGCATCCGATATCCCATCCGCCTCATTAAGCTACGGTCACACTACAGCTCGTGGTGCTTTTGCGATGGGTTATCAATGAAAATGAATCCTTTTGGTGGCGATACACATGTGAGCTAAAAGTTGTGGTTACACAGTAGGTGAACACTTGACTGTCACACCTTTGCGTGCTTGAGTCTGGCACAGCTCAAGCGGCTACGCGCACTCATGGAGGGTGTGGTGCGCACACTTGGGACCCAGTCGTTATGGGAAACACCTGACGCTGATTTGAACACAACCAGCACACACAGATATAGAAGCTGCTTTCACAGAGGCTTTGCAAACCATTATCAGCACTGTCGCGTTTTGTTTCTAACCATGTTTATAATGCTGTTTAAATACTCTCCGCTTTCTGTTTTTGTTTAAAAAAAAAAACACTTGGAAGATGGCTCTGGAAACTTACAGTAATGCATTTATGTCTGAGGACTACAGTCGACTTGCTAACTTTAGGACTGCAGTTGTCATGAACAGTTTTGCACTCAAGTTTCCATCAATGAACAGTTTATAACTTCAACAAAACAGACTTCATGTTAAAACTATAATGAATTTCCTGGTTACACAGTTGTACTTTGTGACTCTATAGGACACTGTTGTAGAAGCAAGCTATTTATAATCACACAATCTGTCATCACCCAAATGAGGACGGGTTCCCTTTTGAGTCTGGTTCCACTCGAGGTTTAGTTTTTCCTTGCCACTGTCGCCACAGGCTTGCTCATTGGGGATCAATTAGGGATAAAATTAGCTCATGTTTAAAGTCTTTTTAATTCCCTGTAAAACTGCTGTGCAATAATGTCTATTGTTTAAAGCGCTATAAAAATAAACTTGACTTAAAAATCACGCCTGCTAATAAACACTCTTCCTGCACTTAGATCCATCTACTGCTGTCTATCTTGTCGTGTCCTGATTCCCAGATCTTTAACCGAGCCACATATAAAAAGTTCCATGTCTCCATGCTCTTCCAGGTTTTCATCTGTTTGTTCATGTAGAATGATATTTGCAGCACCAGGTAGTTTGAGATGTCTGGGAACTCAATGGATGGATAATTCTCCAACTCGTAGGAAAAATCCTTCTTTGTTAGCATGTAAGGATCTACCCCATTGAGTGGTTTCTATATCCATTCCTTTTGAGTGTACTTCTTGGTTTTAATAACTTGCTTGTTTGCTGAACACAAACATGGCAATAAGTTCTTATGTTAATGGACCAGACTCCACTTTTGGATCATTTAATCCCTTATCAGATGTCCTTTTCTTGGATGTTTTCATCAGATGTTTTATCAGCGGTCCTTTTCTCCTCCACTGGATCTCCTCAGGGCTGTATCCTCTCCCCTCTATTTGTTTTATACACAAATGAATGCCAAAGCCATCATGATTGGCACCACATCATCAAATTTGCAAATGATTGTTATTGTGTCCCTCCTCAGCAGTAACGACACTGAACACGGTCTGGTAGTGAGTGATTTTATTGACTGGTGCAAATCATCCTTTTTAAACATCAACGTGGCAAAAACGAAGATGTGCATTGATTTGATTTTAGAAAAAATCCAATTGTCATCTCACCTGTTGTGATGGACAATCAGGCTGTTGAACTGGTGCAGCAGTACAAATATCTTGGTACTGGGATCGACAACAAACTGTGCTTTGAGCTCCATATTGATGCTGTGTGTAAGAAAGCACATCAGCATACACACTTTATTGTAAGCGTCTCAGTTTTAATGTTGACACCGCCTTTATGAAAATGTTTTATTGAATCTGTTCTTACCTTTTATCTGCTGGCACAGGACACTCTGTTAAACAGAAAAATCGCCTGCAGGGTTTAGTGAAGGTGTGCAGCAAAATTGCAGGAACATCTCTGAATGACCTCAACTACTTGTATAAGGTCAGATCTTTGAAAAAAACCGATCTATCTTGGCTGATCCAAGTCTTCCCCTGTGGTATGAGTTTATTTTGTTACCATCAGGGTGCAGATACAGTCTGCCAAGATGCAGAACTAACGAGATACAGTCTGCCAAGATGCAGAACTAACAGGTTCAAATTGTCACTTATTCCTGCTGCGATCAGCCTTTTAAATGACTCTTAAATCATAAGTCCTGCTGTTATTACCTCACCCGGGACGGAGTCTACCAGGGGGCGAGGTATTGTTTTCAGGCGGGTTTGTTTGTTTGTTTGTTTGTTTGTTTGTTTGTTTGTTTGTTTGTAACGATATTATGGGAAAACAGCTGGATCAATCTTCATGAAACTTTCAGGATAGATGGGCATTGGTCTCAAATAGAAGCTCCAACATTTTGAAGGTCATCCGGTCAAGGTCACCAAAAAGGTAAAAATCGTTTTTGTTGTGGCTACTGCCTCATATACAAGCGCTAGCCACTACATTATCGTGCTGTAAGAGTGTAACAGTCGCGCATGCGCATACACGTGTTCCGATTAAAATGGCCGGTGAGTGTATACAATTCGGTTCACTATTTGAAATAAATGGACTAGACTAAAGAAATTGCTTTCAGACAGGTTTATGCTTCTTACAGAGGGAAAGTGCGTTCCACTGAGCTCTAGTGCTGGGCCATTTCCGGAAAATAAGAATTTCGTTCATGGCGACAGCGTGTGTATGTCAGCCTTGGTTCAGAGGTTTCAGTTTCAAAAACTAAGAGTAGAATAATATCAAGTACAGACACTTGGTATATTTTACTTGTTTTGTTTGTTTGTTTGTTTGTTTGTTTGTTTTGTTTAAATTAAATTGTTCATTTTTGGATCACACTTCATTTTTGTGGCTACTGCTTCATAGAGTAAATATATATGCTATATAAAGCTGAAAAATACAGAATGAAAATACCTCAACCAGAAAGAACACAGTTCTTTTCTTCTATCTTGGAATTGGGGAGATCACATGAGAACAGCGTTATCAAAAAAGAAACAAAAAAAAGGCAGTGCTGATGACAGACAAAAGTTGACATTGGATCAGTAATTGATCATCTTGTAGGTCTCGATCAGCTTGTTTGTGATCATAAACCCATATGTTTAACTTCTCTTCCCTCTTATAGTATGCAAAGGGTCCACTGACATTTCTCTCTTGCTTTGTCTCTCCATTTGTCTCTCCATGTGTCTCTCCTGCTCATTCCCTCTGTTTTCCCCCTTTATCTCAATCTGACAGAGTTCCAGAGTGTTGTCTGTCGTGAGGTGACCCTTCCACCAGGTCCATTGTACCGTGTAGCTGGGTTCTCCCTGTCTCTGCCCTGCACTGTTTCAGGTTATGAGGGTTCAAGAACACAGGACTTTGAGTGGTACTTGTACCATGAGGATGCACCAGAAATACAGATTGGGGTGGTGTCCACTCGAGATAGAGGCTTTCCCTATGCCGTTTTCCAGGATCGAGTGAAATCAGGTGAGATTCGGGTGGAGAGGGACTCTGGCGACAAAGCCAGACTGGTGATTCAGAGACTTCGGCCAGAAGATCAGGGACGTTATGAGTGTTACACACCAAGCACTGACTCACAATACCAAGGCACCTACAGTGCATCTGTGATCGTCAAAGGTAGCTTACATGGATTCAAAATGGAACATACCCTGTGCCTTTTTGTTAAATGGTTGTTATATCTTTATTGTTATTTCCTGTTTACAGTGATTAAAGACACATTGCTGATAACCCACTCTCGCATTCTGAGTGGCCAGACTGTCATAGAAGGGACAGAGCTTCAGCTGACATGTGCTGCTTCTGTCCAGTCAGAACAGCACACACATTTGTCTGTCACATTCGGGATGCGAGGCAGCACAGGCTCTGGCTCTCTGGGCCATAATCTGAAGGAAATCATCTCTATTGACCGTGAGCTACGTGTTACGCCTGGCCGGGGAGGCTCTTATGAGAAGAGGTGTAATAATGGCAAGATTTCTCTGGAGAAGAGGAGTGGAGAGGAAGGGAAGGACCTTTACATTCTGAAGATAAGCATGCTGGCCTTGGAGGATTCTGGTTCCTATTTCTGTGAGGCAGTGCAGTGGGTCTTGGACCCATCAGGCCAGTGGGAACGCATCGCCCAGAGGACCATGGAACTGGGAAGCCTGTCTGTACAACCACTTGGTAAGATGTTGCAAAACCTACCCTGTTGTTCTGACTTTCACTGAGAAATCTCCTTTTCAAACAGCGCTCAGAAAACCCAAGCAGTTTGGTCTAAATACCAGTGCTGCTGTATATATTTAAAGATGACTTTCTAATCACAGATTAAGGAAAAGTTGCCAAGGGGGATGACATCATCATCAGGTTTGCACTTTTTTTCCATTTTTCCAGTTTCAATGTGATCCTGGTTTGAGTGCTCTGATATGATACTACC
This sequence comes from Neoarius graeffei, assembly GCF_027579695.1. NCBI lineage: Eukaryota > Metazoa > Chordata > Actinopteri > Siluriformes > Ariidae > Neoarius > Neoarius graeffei. Next base: position 56,828,245 of record NC_083572.1, read on the forward strand.
ATTCAGCATAGTGTCCTGTCTGTAACTGGGTAATAGAGCTGTGGAAAAAATGAAGGGACTAAATTTTAATGGTGACCATTTATTAAAAATTAGTCTCTTAATTTTTCCCAAAACTGTATGTCAAGTCTGTTCCAATACCTGATCCAAGACTGTTTTCAGTCAGACCAGTGTTTACCCTGAAACTGATATTTAGTACCTCCCGAGCTGTCATAATGTGTTTTTGTGCTTTTGTATACAGTTTTATACAGTGGACTTCTATTTCTTTATTTTCATAACTAAAGTGTGCCTGTTTCATGGTAGACAGTGACTACATATTCATGCAGATTAAACACAGCTTAGAACCATGATTCACAAAGTGGGATCCGTGAAAGCATTATAGGTCAGAGTTTCCATGAGGGGTTTTTTTTTCCTTTTTTTTTTTTTCCCCCCACAGTGGTGGAAAGCCAACAGCATTATCAGTTAATATGCCTATGTCAAAAGGAATCTAATGACAATTTTTTTAATGAAAATAGGTTCCATGGTGGTGGCACGGTGGTGTAGTGGTTAGCACTGTCGCCTCACAGCAAGAAGGTCCTGGGTTCGAGCCCAACGGCCAACGAGGGCCTTTCTGTGTGAAGTTTGCATGTTCTCCCCGTGTCTGCGTGGGTTTCCTCGGAGTACTTCGGTTAGGCTAATTGGCGACTCTAAATTGACTGTAGGTGAGTGTGAATTGTTGGTCTCTATGTGTCAGCCCTGCGATGACCTGGCAACTTGTCCAGGGTGTACACTGCCTCTTGCCCATAGTCAGCTAGGATAGACTCCAGCTTGCCTGCGACCCTGGACAGGATAAGCGGCTACAGATAACGGATGGGTGGGTTCCATGGTGGTGTAGTGGTTAGCACTGTTGTCTCACAACAAGAAGGTTCTGGGTTTGAGCCCAGTGGCCGACGAGGGCCTTTCTGTGTGGAGTTTGCGTGTTCTCCTAGTGTCTGTGTGGGTTTCCTCCAGGTGCTCCAGTTTCCCCCACAGTCCAAAGACATGCAGGTTAGGCTAATTGGTGACTCTAAATTGACCGTAGGTATGAATGTGAGTGTAAATGGTTGTGTCTCTCTGTGTCAGCCCTGTGATGATCTGACAACTCGTCCAGGGTGTACCCTGCCTCTCACCCATAGTCAGCTGGGATAGGCTCCAGCTTGCCTGCGACCCTGTGCAGGATAAGCGGCTACAGATAATGAATGAATGGAGGTTCCATGATGGAAAGTTCAGAACTGTACTGAGGTGGTCTGTGAATTTTTTTTTTTTAAAGTAGTTAATAGACTGTAGGTCCCCTGGGTTAAAAACAAGGAGGTTATGTTAAACCTTACTTATAATGTAAGTTTTGGGGAAACTGTCATGCAGTGTATACAACTTGCAAGGAACATACAACTTCATGTATCTTTAAGGCTAAATCATTCATATGGTGGAATTGTTATAAAATCATGATTGAAAACACAACTTTGAGATGTATTTTATACCACTGTCATGCTACCATGCAACATCAAGCATTTAAATCGCAAGCTATGCTGTACAATACCTGTGTAATGCTTGTTGTTTGCTGCAGCGGACACTCTGTCTGTGAGCACAGTGCCAGTGGGTGAGGTGGCACTGCAGCCTGGGTCTCGTCTCAGCCTCACGTGTTTGGTGTCGGGTGCGGGCTCATGGAATCGCTCGGCTCTGCTGGTGCAGTGGTTGCGGCGTGGACCAGCAGGAGGAGTGGAAGTGGAGGTGGCCCGCATGAGCCCCAACGGAGTGGTGAGCTGGGGCGATGACATCAGTAGCGAAGGAGGGGGCAGCATGGAGAAGGGGGCAGAGGGGAGATTTTCTCTGCGACGTTTCTCCACCCACCCAGTCGATGCTGGACAATACCGCTGCTCTGTGAGTGTGTACGCTGGACAGCTCAGTCCAGCACCATCCAGCCCTGCTACACTTACTCAGAGGTCTGAGGCCGTAATGGTCAGCCTCCAGAGTAAAGGTGAGTGGCTGAGAGCACAGATGTTGACTTGACCTTTGTACTGATAATGTATGGTAATCTAAAACATTTATGCTTGTAATGTTACACGAGTATAGATGATGTACAAGTATTGTTCCGTTTAGGCATGGTACATCCCTCAAAATGTTACATTTCAGGAAGCTGAGTTTTAAAGCCCAAACAAAGCTGGTGAAAATAAGAGAAAACTGTATTTCCACATTTGGCGATGTAGAAAATGTTTGTGTGTAAGTATTTGCATAAGCCATAGTAAACAAAATTATTTCTGCTGCATTTAAAAAGGTTTTATAAATGCTGATTTCTTTTGCATGTTGGTTGATAAATGGCAATCACCTGGAGATTACTGGGCGTGTGCATGCCACGGCTGATTTCGTGTGGTGACGCCCACAAAAATGTCAATGTCAAGGTTACGGGTCAGAAAGTGCCAAAAGAAAAACTTCTATTAGGCTGAAGCGGAAGTACTTTTGACTCATGTCTATGAGAAAATATATACGAGGGTAAGTCAAAAAGTTCTAAGACAAATGAAAAAAATCTTAATTTATGAAAATAAAGCTATTTCTCTACATATCCTCCATTTAAGTCTAAATACTTCTGCAAGCGAGATTTCCATCGGAGAATTCCTTCTTTATATTCCTTTTTTGAATTCTTTTGAATTCCTTTTGAAATTATAACCTCTGTCTTAGAACTTTTTGACTTACCGTCGTATATGTTATAATATTTCGCAGTGCATTTGGCAGGTTCACAGCACCTGAAAAAGCCAAAATATGAAGAGAAATTAGAGGAGTTGTCTATCCAGTACAATATACAGTGTTGCTTGAAAGTTTGTGAACCCTTTAGAATTTATGTTTCTGCATAATGACCTAAAACATCAGATTTTCACGCAGGTCTGAAAAGTAGATAAAGAGAACCCAGTTACACAAGTGAGACAAAAATATTATACTTGGTCATTTATTTATTGAGGAAAATGATCCAATATCTGTGAGTGGCAAAAGTATGTGAACCTCTAGGATTAGCAGTTAATTCGAAGGTGAAATTAGAGTCAGGTGTTTTCAATTAAGGAAAACACTGCATTCCAGCATAAGAACCTTATCCCATCTGTGAAACATGGTGGTGGTGGTAGTATCATGGTTTGGGCCTGTTTTGCTGCATCTGGGCCAGGACGGCTTGCCATCATTGATGGAACAATGAATTCTGAATTATACCAGCGAATTCTAAAGGAAAATGTCAGGACATCTGTCCATGAACTGAATCTCAAGAGAAGGTGGGTCATGCAGCAAGACGATGACCCTAAGCACACAAGTCATTCTACCAAAGAATGGTTAAAGAAGAATAAAGTTAATGTTTTGGAATGGCCAAGTCAAAGTCCTGACCTTAATTCAATCGAAATTTTGTGGAAGGACCTGAAGCGAGCAGTTCATGTGAGGAAACCCACCAACATCCCAGAGCTGAAGCTGTTCTGTACGGAGGAATGGGCTAAAATTCCTCCAAGCCGGTGTGCAGGACTGATCAACAGTTACCAGAAACGTTTAGTTGCAGTTATTGCTGCACAAGGGGGTCACACCAGATACTGAAGCAAAGGTTCACATACTTTTGTCACTCACAGATATGTAATATTGGGTCATTTTCCTCAATAAATAAATTACCAAGTATAATATTTTTGCCTCATTTGTTTAACTGGGTTCTCTTTATCTACTTTTAGGACTTGTGTGAAAATCTGATGATGTTTTAGGTCATATTTATGCAGAAATATAGAAAATTCTAAAGGGTTCACAAACTTTCAAGCACCACTGTAAGCGCAGTCAAAAGAAAATATTTTGACGCAAAAACTGAGTAAAAAAAAAAAAAGTATTACTTTTAATTTAGTGTTTCTCTGCTACTAGTGGAAGACAAATCATGACGAATCCCATGGAAAGCAAAACCAACTTATAAGCCAGCTTTCAGCCTCTAAAATATATATTAAAAAAAAATCAGGGCTCGAAATTCTTTTTTTTTTTTTTTTTTTTCCCCCACCAGCCAGCCGGACTAGTTACCTTCCAAAGTAACTAGCCAAACAGAAAATCAACAAGCCAAAATTTGTTCATGTATGAATTTTACTTCTGTCAAAAATAACACAAAAGAGAGTAGTTACCATTGTTCATGACTAATGTGCATTTATTTCAAGACCCGAGTATTTTGATACTGTTGTTAAATACATAAATGAGAACAACACAGAGCACCATAATATACTATCAACAAATAATAATAATATTGGAAAACTTGGCAACTTGGTGTATGAGTATTGAAAGCAAATATACTTACTATCATGACTATAGCACCCAAAATCTGTCCAACATGCTTTCTGTATTTAACCATTTATGAGAGAGAAAGCATTAGGAGCTTCATATTGACTAGGAATCAACTTGAAAAAAATTAATTATTCCATAAAAATCGTATCGCAGCCAAGGCCTACCCTGCTCCCACGTTTGCTTATAAGTCTTTTGTCTTTTCTCCTCTTCAGACCGAGGTCGCTTTGTCCCCGTCTCTGGCGGTTTCTGTACACCTTTCAGAAAATTTCACATCGCAATGTAGCTTTGGCAGATGTAGATGTAAACAACAACAAAAACGCGTGTTTAAACGGGCGATAATGTGGCCACATCTATTGAATTTGATAATGTGATGTGGCAGCGGGGGCGTGGCCAAGTGGCGGTCTGTGAATGGAGGGCGGAGTCAGGGAAGGTAAGTGGTGGAATCATTGCACCTGATGGGGATTAACCTGTGTTTGTGTATCTTCCCCAGTGACCACGCCCTTTAAAAGGAGAGGAGAGCAGAGAAAGGGAGCTCTCTCTCCCCAACCAGAACACGTGTGCGCGCGCGCGGCTGGGAAGTGATAAAAGGCTGAAAAGCTAGCAATAAATAGTTCATTGAGAACTCAGTCCTGGCCTGCCGTGCTTCTGTGCTCCACCCACCTGGTCCAATACTACATGTGATTACCGCGATATTCAACGAGATGCGTTATATGCATGCGCAGTAGTGAAAAAACCGACAGCCTGACTTGTACACGATATGATTCGGAATTCTTCAGTATTTTCCGTTCTGCCGATAAACACATTGATTAACACAGACACGGCACACGCTTAATATGTGGTGGCTTTAGTTGACGGTGTGTCTGAATCTTCGCTTCATATATATTTTTTTATTTTTAACTAGTCAGCTGGGCTGGCTAGTGACAGGAATTACCCGCCAAATGACAAATTAAGTCGCCTCGGGTGACCGGACCACCGCGAATTTCGAGGTGTGTGTGTGTGTGTGTATAATATAATATTTTGCCTCCAAAGGGCATAATGTGCTATCTCTTCTATTAATATCAGTTCTGCTATTTGCACACCCTTTATTTACACATATCTGTTCATATCCAGTTTGATAAATGAGACACACTGTTTTTATGAGCCACTTAAGGATAACAGCATTTTAACTTTTTTTTTTTTTTTAATGAATTAAATAATGTGTACAGATGTCTACAGAAAACATTTACTTATTGGGCTGAAAACTAGCACAAATATTGAAAATTAGCATAAATATTGAGTTGTGAGGTTGTTGTAGCATTTCTCTCATATCATTCCTCTGCTATTACATACTCTAAAGACAGGCTCCACACTTGCAACCAAAGTTTAAAATGCTGATTCTCCCTTTGTTGGCACAGAGGTGAGTGTTCTGGCAGTCATCGAGTTACTACATCGGCCACTCCTGAAACGTGGGAGCACCATCACCTTGCTCTGTAACGTGTCCGTGGTGACCACAGGCCCCACTCAGGTGGAAGTGCAGTGGTGGCAGAAGAAGCAGGACCTTGATGGGAAAGAAATGCCCCTAATAAATCCCAAAGGCAGTATCCTCGCAACACTGACCCATGATGGAATGTCTCGAATCTACAGTAATGGAAGTGAATTGAGCGTTGACTGTATTTCTGCTGGAAAATACAGACTACGCATCTTTTCAGCACAGGAGGATGACCAAGGGGATTACCGGTGTCATGCAGAAGTATGGACCCAGGACCCCCATGGAGGCTGGTACAATACAGGTGCCACGGCAGAGTCAGCCATGGTATACGTGTATTTATATGCACGAGGTAAGTTTTTAAGGAAAGACAATTCCAGAAAAAAAAAATAGACGTGAAATTGTGGCTTTGTCTGTATCTCTCCCCCTTTATTCCTTCTCTTCTGTGTTTATTTTTACTTTTATGGGTTTTTTTTGTTTGTTTGTTTTTTGTTGTTAGTTTTGAGGTTTCCTAACTTTTTTTTGTGGGTAAGAAATATGTGAAAATATGTATATCTACATCTAAAACCCCATACCAAAAAAAGTTGGGACGGTATGTTGAAACTGAAATTAAAACTGAAAATAATTCAATTATTTGTTTGTTTAAAAAAAAATTATTGGCCCTATATTGCACTCAAAACAATACAACAGCACAATATTTGTTTTACCTCATGTTTTTTATTGTGGGTTTTTTGGTTTGTTTGTTTTTTCCCCAAAAATAACCACTTATTTCAATTTTGATTCTTGCAACACATTTTTAAAAAAAAGTTGGGACGGAAAAGCATTTATAATGTTGTTGTTCCTTCTCACAACACTTAAAAGATATTTAGGGACTGAAGATACCAAGTGATGAAGCATTTAAGATGTTATTTTGTCCCATTCTTCCTGCAAATAGGCCTTAAGATGAGCAACAGTACAGGGTCTTCGTCACATTTTTCGTTTCAAAATTCACCACACGTTCTCTACTCAGGACAGAGTGAACAGGCACCCTCTTCTTCCACAGCCCTGCCTTTGTAATGTGTGCAGAATGTGGTTTTGCGTTGTCTTGTTGAAATATCCCTGGAAAAGATGTCGTCTTGAAGGCAGCATATCTTGCTTCAAAATCTCAGTGTACTTTTCTGCATTAATGCTGACAATACAGAAGTGCAAGTTACCCTCATGACAGACCTTTGGCTTTTGGACTCGTTGCTGGTATCAGTCTGGATGGTCCTTTTCGTCTTTGGTCTGGAGCACACAGCATCCATTTCTTACAAAAAATACTTGGAATACTGATTTATGAGTGCAATACACATTTTTACTGTGTGATGGTCCATCCCAGATGTCTCAGAGCCCAGAGACATCAACGATGCCTCTGGACACCGTTAACATAAGGCTTTCTTTTTGCACAGTAAAGTTTTAACTGGTATTTCTGGCTGCAAGTCTGTATTGTAGTGCTTGACGAAGATTTGCCAAAGTAATCCTGAGCCCATGTGGTTATATCAGCTGTAGATGAATGACGGTTCTTGATGCAGTGCCATTTGAGGGATTGGAAATCATGAGTATTCCGCTTAGGCTTGTGCCCTTGCCCTTTACACACTGAAATTCCTCCAAATTCCTTGAATTGTTTAATAATATTATGCACCATAGAGGGTGAAATATCCAAATACCTTCATATCTTTCTTTGAGGAACATTGTTTTTAAACATTTCAATCATTTTTTTTTTCATTCATTTGTTGACAAACTGGAGATCCTTGGCCCATCTTTGCTCCTTAAAGACTAGGCCTTTCTTGAATACTGATTTTGTACCATATCATGATTACAATCACCTTTTGACATCATCTGTTTCAAATCACATCTTTTTTTTTTTTTAACCTCATTACTAGCCCTAAATTGCCCACATCCCAACTTTTTTTGGAGTGTGTTGCAGACCTGAAACACAGGAATGGATGTATGTTCACAAATGAAATAAAATTGACCAGACACATACATGTCAACCTTTAGTTACCCATGCCCTTACAAAATCTGTACTTTTCCCTTACATACACCCATGAGCCCTTATACACGAGAAAAAATTCCAATATATAATCCAAAGCACCGATTATTTTATTCCACATTATACACGCCTATTGTAATAGGCATATTTATCACACTGCATCAAGTTAAAGGGATCAAATAAGCATGTACTGAATAAAAAGAAATTTTAGATCCCAGAGAAAACAGAATTAAAAAGGACTATGTACAGTCAAGTAAACAATTATCTACTAAAGAGAGTGACTGAACTATAAACTTATTTAATATACATTGTATCAGTAATACCAGAATTATTGATGTAAATTTTGCAAATAAAATGTATTAATATTAAATAGTTCATAAAAATTACACAAAGTTCTATTTGACAAGTGTTGACATCACCTACAATATTACATTCCACCAAAGAAAATTACTTGAAATATAACAGCAGTACTAACTAGGTATGTTAATTAAAATAGTAGGTTACATGTAATAAATTATTGTGGCAGCAGGGGCGTGGTCAAGCATCGGTCTGTGACCGGAGGGCGGAGTCAGGGAAGGTAAGTGGCAGAATCACTGCACCTGATAATGTTTGTGTGTCTTCCCCAGTGACCGTGACCTATTTAAGGAGAGAGAGTGAGAGCAGAGGGAGCTCTCTCCCCAACCAGACGACTGTGTGCGCGCGTGGCTGGGAGAGTTAAAGTTTTACACTGAAAAGTGAAAATAAAAAGAGTTTTGTGAACTCAGTTCTGGCCTGCCGTCCTTCTGTGTTCAGGTCCCGGGTTTCAGCACCACTGTGACAGTTTGTATGGGTGGGTGGAGCACAGAAGGACGGCAGGCCAGAACTGAGTTCACAAAACTCCTTTTTATTTTCACTTTTCAGTGTAAAACTTGGGCGGCACGGTGGTGTAGTGGTTAGCGCTGTCGCCTCACAGCAAGAAGGTCCTGGGTTCGAGCCCCATGGCCGGCGAGGGCCTTTCTGTGCGGAGTTTGCATGTTCTCCCCGTGTCCGCGTGGGTTTCCTCCGGGTGCTCCGGTTTCCCCCACAGTCCAAAGACATGCAGGTTAGGTTAACTGGTGACTCTAAATTGACCGTAGGTGTGAATGTGAGTGTGAATGGTTGTCTGTGTCAGCCCTGTGATGACCTGGCGACTTGTCCAGGGTGTACCCCGCCTTTCGCCCGTAGTCAGCTGGGATAGGCTCCAGCTTGCCTGCGACCCTGTAGAAGGATAAAGCGGCTAGAGATAATGAGATGAGATGAGTGTAAAACTTTAACTCTCCCAGCCACGCACGTACACAGTCGTCTGGTTGGGGAGAGAGCTCCCTCTGCTCTCGCGCTCTCTCCTTAAATAGGGCGCGGTCACTGGGGAAGACACACAAACATTAATTAACATCAGGTGCAGTGATTCTGCCACTTACCTTCCCTGACTCCGCCCTCCGGTCACAGACCGCCGCTTGACCACGCCCCCGCTGCCACAATTATATATAATCATGTCAAACAGTAAATGAAGGTTAGTAAAAGTTCTATTTGAGAAAAAAGTGTTGACTCCACAAGCAGTGTTAGAGCCAACTAAAGATGACGGAACCACATCAAGTATATTATGTAAACAAGGATAAGTGAAAAATTAATAAATTATGAAGGTAAATTGAAAATCTTCCCAGTAATTTATAACAAGAATTTAAATCTTATTCTTGTTTGGAGTGTTCCTTGTTGTACAAAGATGTTGCAGATTTGGCACTAGCTATAATATCACTGCTTGGGCAGCAGTTGTAGCTCCTCATCACAGTTCATTTTAATTTGCAGATATGCAGCTATATTTTTTTTCTGTACTCAGGATGAATTTTCCTAACCAATGAAAAAGCCCTCTCACTATTTGCATTGCTATGTGGGAGGCACAGCAAAGCAGTAAAAAGTTGTTTCAGCATTGGAAACCTGGCAACACCCAGAGCAGTTTTTATATCAAAGACCTTTCCCCAATATACATCTATTATTTTCCTGGTCGATAAAAGAAAATCGGAGCACGGCAAACATGTAGATGGTGTTAAATTGCTTGCATCCCCATACTACACATTTTAGAGACAGGTTACCAACGGTCGTTACCACCATTACTCTTCATTCAATACTTTTCCAGTTTACTGACGACTGATGGTAGTAACAGGTGTTGGTCATCTGTGTCTACATATAACATCTATCAGCAATTAAAATGTTTAGGGAAGCGAAACCAGAAATCGCTGGGTAACTACAGTTGCCATTGTATAAACGGCGACTCCCAGTATCGCCTCCCTAAATTATCATCATAATGGAGGAAGCTTTCCTACATGCAAACAGTAAAAAAAAAAAAATTTTTTTTTTAAACGCAAATGCTTACCTGTGCAGTCTTTGAATCAGGAAACTTTTTTTTTTTTCACTAGCTGCGAAAAATAGTCTGCCACAGTCGGGGGCATGTTGTGTTCCACGAGAAATTGGCAGAACATTACTTCTGCAGCTGTCCCAGAAGTCTGGGCAGTCCGAGCCAATGGACTTAAATGACCGAGAAAACCACGCGCAACTATAAAACCATATAAATCGAAAATAGTTCCATTTCATTGGGCATGCGTGTTTGAAAAAATAAATGGTGGATGCTAAGAATTTTTTGGGAGTAACAGAAAAAAAATCTCCGATACAAAACGTAATTTTCCCATATGAAAATCAGTGTACGCTGTATTAGCCAAAAAATTTGCATTTTCCCGTACAAAATACAAGGAAACCGTATAACTTGACATGTATGCAGACAAAACATGAAATGTCTTGATTTTATACTGTCTGAAATGAAATATAAGTCAAAGTAAATTTAGAAATCTTTTTTTTAATTTGCATTTTCTATAACCATCCCTACTACTTCTGATTTGGAGTTGTCGAAAGGGCACTCTTCAGACAATATATTAGTGATCTTTTTATACCGTGCCTTTAATAAAGAGAGAGAGAGAGAGAAGCATTATTAAAGTAAGAGATTATGGAAAAGCTTAGCTATTGGCTTTGATTAATTTTGATGCATATCTGACATGCTGATATGTCTGCAACAGTAATGCACTGAATCAGATTTAGTGAGCAACATTGCTGTGCTGTTATTTATAAATGTTTGCCGATAAGAAACAGTCTGAATTGCTGAACTACTACATAAGGATCTGTTTGCATTTACTTTCTGTCTGTTTTTCTCCAGTTACTGACCTTCTGCTTATACCACTGGTGGTTGGTGTCTCATCTGCCCTGTTTGTGGGAGTGGTCATCATTGCCATGGTAACATGCTGTTTCATGAAGCGCCTTGCCAGGCAGCGCTCCAAGATAAGGAAGTAGGAAGCTGGCCAATTTCCCTACCTGCAGGCCAATAAACAAATTGTATGGATAAAATATATATTATATAAAACTAAGAGTGTACTTAATGGAGGAACTTCTGCTGGTATGTTTGTGAGAGAGAGAGCTCTGAGTGTTGGGTTGAATCATTAACTCACACATTCAAAGTGTGCCAACAAGTTAATTATTTTCTTCTAAGCCACAATTAGCCAAATTGACACGAGTAAAAAATTTTAAGTGGTCAAATTCGCAGCATTCAAAACATGTCAGCGGCTTAAAATGGCTTTTTTGTTTGTTTCAAAGGATGGACCAATTTTTTGTGTGTTTTTTATAAATGTGTAATAGGTTTAACAAAACCTGGTTTGGTACAAGAAACATGTATAGTATTCCTATATAGCATGCCATAAATGTTTCACCATTGTTTTATGGTATTTATGGAACAATGAAAACGAAGCAAAATGTTGCACTGACCTTTGTAGGGTTAAAGACAAGCCATTCCAGGTACTTCTACACTCAGCCCACACACACACAGTTTATGCAGTCTGTACTGTAATTAAGTAATCCTTGATGATGGGAATTAGTTTACAGTGGGTGGAATAAGCTAAACACGGTGTGTAGCATCCCAGCAATTTAGAAATCAGCTTGGAGCCACTGAATGAATAGAACCATGCCACTGTAGGAGTAGTAGTAGTAGGTTATATTCTGAATTAAACCAGCAGTGATGGTACACACTGTAAAATAAATTCAACTACCAAAAAGAAACTTGACCACTTTATGAAAATTGAAAATGCTGATAAATCTGATCCATGTTTTCTACTGCTGAAAGGCTGATTGGTGCTCCCCTTATACTGCAGTAAGGCAGTGCAGTATGTACCAGCACTTGAGCTGTTAGGAGACACAACTTGAAATGTAGTGACTAAATGACATGATGTCGCAAAAACTAAGCATCCAGGTCAAATCAGACAAACCATGAATGGACTTTTCAGCTAAATCAGTAGGACCAAAGCGATTCTTAATTTTAAAATTTTTTTCTTTAAATCTGTATTCTGAACCTTTTTATATTTTGCATGTTTTCTGTTTTATTGGGTTTCCTGTGTTGCACTGCTATTGAATTGAGGCTGTGAAATGGATGTCTTTCAAAAAAAAAAAAAAATGTTTTGTGTTGTAACTTGTATGAATAAGGGGGATCATTCTGCACTTGTCTCCTATCAGACTATTGCTATTTTTTTAAACATCTCTTATAGGATTTAACCACAGTAAGTTGAAAGAAAATGAAACAGAGTGGCTTAGGTCATGAGTACAGGGACAAAAATACAAGGCACTTGTATGAATCTGTAGCACTTCTGTCCCTTTTTTAGAGAATTGATCTGATTGTTGTTTTCAACTGTGATTTAGGAGATAACAAATATCTCTGAGCCCTGTGATTTGTTAATAGGGCGGACACATTTGGAACGTTACTAAACACACATTGCTGTTGCAGGTGCTTTTTAATGTTCGGCTCACAAATCTAAAAGCGGATTTATCCTCTCGCCCAGCTGGGCCATCTGACCATTTCAGTGAGAGTAATGTAACACGAGCTGTCGATTAATCCTTATCTTTACATTGCAAAGACACATTAAATTTGTCATGCACTGTTCTGGATTTATGCATCTGTTCCATGCAGCCTAGTAGCCTCCCCCCCATTCTTGCACTAGTGGCTGCTGGATAGCTCTGCATGGTTTTGCATGGACAGGCTTGGACTCACTTAGCAAACCCATGGAAATGTCAGGCCTCAGAAGTAATGTACCTAAAATCACATAGGCACAAGTGAATTTTCTATGTACCATCTGTTTGTTTGGGGTTTTTTTTAATGTGAATTATAATGATGATTAGACTGCCTATTAAAGCTAATTTCTGTGATTTTGTAATTTAGTTTAGATGTCCATAATCTACTGCATTTTACTCATGTTGGCAGTGAACTGTGATTATTTTCATTGTCAGTGAAAATAACCTGTACTGCGTAATTGTGGTTTAGGGACATGAATAAATAATGAAATCAAGATGATTATAATAAACGTATAGTTTGGTGACTCAATTAGGAAAGAAGTAACATATTTATTAAAATAATACAGTCCATAGTATTTTATAAATAACTCTGAGTGTTGCGTTTGGTCAAAGTTGTGTATGGTCAGATCTATTTGTAAACAGCATATACATATTCCACTGTCCTTGATCTTTCAGAGTTGGCCATGGCCACCCTTTAACTCTGCTCCACTGCCTTCAATGTTTTTGTCTCACTCAAATAAGTGTTGCATTCTTTGTGTAATTACTATTAATAATGCACTGTAATATATTGACTGTCTTTAGGCTCTGTATTCTGTTTGGCTGCATATGTCTCTTAGGCTGCTTTCAGTCTAGGCATTCTGAGATTTTTAATGCCTGGAGTACATGTGGCAGAGGCAAATCTATGGCCTGTTGACGCTGCAGGCAGGAAAATGCAAGGGGTCCTCCTGGCATTTTTTATTTTTTTGTCTTCTTAGATGTTTCCCAGATGCCTACACAAAGAATCAGAAATACACACAGACACACACAAAACATTTTAGAATGTAAACTTTTTCATGGCTTTATGCTAATAGAAATATACAATTCAACTCCTTGAATGAGTAGAATATAAAATAAGTTAAAATAGATATATTAAGGGTAGCACAGTGATGTAGTGGTTAGCAAATCAAATCAAGTTTATTTGTATAGCGCTTTTAACAATAAACATTGTCGCAAAGCAGCTTTACAGAATTTGAACGACTTAAAACATGAGCTAATCTATCCCCAATGAGCAAGCCTGTGGCAACGGTGGCAAGGAAAAACTCCCTCAGATGACATGAGGAAGAAACCTCGAGAGGAACCAGACTCAAAAGGGAACCCATCCTCATTTGGGCAACAACAGACAGCCTGACTATAAAATTCTAGCAATAGTAGCACTGTCGCCTCACAGCAAGAAAGTTCTGGGTTCGAGCCCAGTAACTGACAGGGACCTTTCTTTGTGGAGTTTGCATGTTCTCCCCGTGTCTGCATGGGTTTCCTCCAGGTGCTCCAATTTCCCCCACAGTCCAAAGACGTGCAGGTTAGGCTAATTAGTGGTTCTAAATTGAATGTGAATGGTTGTCTTTTTTTGTGTCAGCCCGGCAATGACCTGGCGACTTGTCCAGGGTATACCCCATCGCTTGCCCATAGTCAGCTGGGATAGGCTCCAGCTTGCCTGCGACCCTGCACAGGATAAGTGGTTATGGATAATGGATGGCTGGATAGATAAATTAAAAATTGGAAAACGTCCTTTTTTTTGTTGGCTTTACTTGTAATCCAAACTGTAGTCGTTCAAGTTTATGTAACCCAGTATGATGAGGCAACCATATGATAACTGTCTGAAAGTTTTAGTGTTGTATTCTTCTCCATGCTAGATATAGTGCTAGATCTTCCCATTTAGATAAAACCAATGTAACATCATGTAGGGTATAGCAAAACATCTTTGGTAAAGTCTTGGGTTTTATGCTCTACATTCTTTAAAAAGACCAAGCTATTCATGCAATTTGAGCAAAATGATGAATTATACCAACAAAGATTAACATTATGTGCTTCAAACCAATTATTTTATTATTTGTGTTTCACAGTTCTGCGTCTACACTTCTGCTTCCTCTTTTCTACTTCTTTTCTGTTTCTTTCCTGGCTTCCAGACAGGAACGTTCCCTATATTTTGAAATGCGTGACAATGGAAAATAAACTTCCACAAGTTCCACATGCAAGCAAAATGGGGCCCCCTTTAGGGTGGTTCCTGGTATAGTGTTGTACATTATCCATCAGAGGTTTTGGGGGAATTCTGCACTTTGAGATTTGATCATTTCAAGGATTTAGTTTCAGCCTCCAGGTGGCCACCTCAAAACTCTGGGGATTGCCTGCCTTGCTGTCCTGAAGCTACATCTATAGGGGCTTTTCACTGACGTCACAGATTTTTGTTTATCATGTGGCACCCACCAGGCAAACAAAGAAACAGCCGTGACAGTTAATAATGGAAAAAATATTTATTTATTTATTTATTTTATACCAGCAGATCACATTACATCGAAAAGCTGAAATGTGCCAGCATCACAGATCTACAACCCCGATTCCAAAAAAGTTAGGACAAAGTACAAATTGTAAATAAAAACGGAATGCAATGAAGTTTCAGAATTCCATATTTTATTCAGAATAGAACATAGATGACATATCAAATGTTTAAACTGAGAAAATGTATCATTTAAAGAGAAAAATTAGGTGATTTTAAATTTCATGACAACACATCTCAAAAAAGTTGGGACAAGGCCATGTTTACCACTGTGAGACATCCCCTTTTCTCTTTACAACAGTCTGTAAATGTCTGGGGACTGAGGAGACAAGTTGCTCAAGTTTAGGGATAGGAATGTTAACCCATTCTTGTCTAATGTAGGATTCTAGTTGCTCAACTGTCTTAGGTCTTTTTTTTGTCGTATCTTCCGTTTTATGATGCGCCAAATGTTTTCTATGGGTGAAAGATCTGGACTGCAGGCTGGCCAGTTCAGTACCCGGACCCTTCTTCTATGCAGCCATGATGCTGTAATTGATGCAGTATGTGGTTTGGCATTGCCATGTTGGAAAATGCAAGGTCTTCCCTGAAAGAGACGTCGTCTGGATGGGAGCATATGTTGCTCTAGAACCTAGATATCCCTTTCAGCATTGATGGTGTCTTTCCAGATGTGTAAGCTGCCCATGCCACATGCACTAATGCAACCCCATACCATCAGAGATGCAGGCTTCTGAACTGAGCGCTGATAACAACTTGGGTCGTCCTTCTCCTCTTTAGTCCGAATGACACGGCGTCCCTGATTTTCATAAAGAACTTCAAATTTTGATTCGTCTGACCACAGAACAGTTTTCCACTTTGCCACAGTCCATTTTAAATGAGCCTTGGCCCAGAGAAGACGTCTGCGCTTCTGGATCATGTTTAGATACGGCTTCTTCTTTGAACAATAGAGTTTTAGCTGGCAACGGCGGATGGCACGGTGAATTGTGTTCACAGATAATGTTCTCTGGAAATATTCCTGAGCCCATTTTGTGATTTCCAATACAGAAGCATGCCTGTATGTGATGCAGTGCCGTCTAAGGGCCCGAAGATCACGGATACCCAGTATGGTTTTCCGGCCTTGACCCTTACGCACAGAGATTCTTCCAGATTCTCTGAACCTTTTGATGATGATATGCCCTGTAGATGATGATATGTTCAAACTCTTTGCAATTTTACACTGTCGAACTCCTTTCTGATATTGCTCCACTATTTGTTGGCGCAGAATTAGGGGGATTGGTGATCCTCTTCCCATCTTTGCTTTTGAGAGCCGCTGCCACTCCAAGATGCTCTTTTTATACCCAGTCATGTTAATGACCTATTGCCAGTTGACCTAATGAGTTGCAATTTGGTCCTCCAGCTGTTCCTTTTTTGGACCTTTTAACTTTTCCAGCCTCTTATTGCCCCGTCCCAACTTTTTTGAGATGTGTTGCTGTCATGAAATTTCATATGAGCCAATATTTGGCATGAAATTTCAAAATGTCTCACTTTTGACATTTTATATGTTGTCTATGTTCTATTGTGTATACAATATCGGTTTTTGAGATTTGTAAATTATTGCATTCTGTTTTTATTTACAATTTGTACTTTGTCCCAACTTTTTTGGAATCGGGGTTGTATATAATTTACCCACAAATGTATTTGTTTATTATTTATTCTGCCCACTGCTGCGTGTGTGCACATGTGCTCATTGCATACTTGTGTTTGCATGTACGTGTTCACTGCTTCAGATGGGTTAAATGCATAGGAGGAATTTCACTGTGCTTGAGTGTTCATGTGACAAAATATAAATGCTTCTTCTTAATTTGCATCCAAATTTATTTATTCCACTTGAAAAGTGTTCAGCAAACAAGCTCTTGGATTTGGGACACTACAACATCCTGAATTATTTAGTATTTGGGACTAAGAAAAACGGTGGAGAGATGCTAAAGGAATTCGAATGTACGGATGCCAACCAATATTTTGAGGCAGGTTTCGTACATGCCAGAATGTTATGGGAAATTCCTGATAAAGAAAAATACATTATGGCAAAGGTAAGCTCAAACGTGGATTTCTAATAGTAATAAGTAAGCCAGGGCCTAGAGCTAGCATGTTTTATGGTGTTTAGCCTAGTCTTCATTATCAGTACATAACAAACATGCTGCTAGTCTCACCAAGTATTAGGTCTAATAAAATATATTGTGTCCAATGCCCACACCCAGATGTACATTTTAACATTCATACGTTTGGCATGGTTTTTTTTTTTTTTTTGTAGTGCAGTAGAGCTGCCAAGTATGTCGCACTTGTGTATGTACCAGTCGACTGTACTGAGTCATGCCAGACTATGCAGCCTATTAAAAGCTTTACTATGTAGACCAAAATTCTGTCCATGTTACGCCAACTTACAGACTTGTTGAATGTTAACTTGAGTATACCGAGGCTAGATATAGATCTATGGGATTTTTATAATTGAATGGCCTTGAGCTGGAAAAAAAAGTGTTTCAAGAAATAACGGGCACAGAGTTTTCATCCTAACCTGATATAAAATGTTCTCCACACACATGGAAATGCTTTGTTGGGATCCAGTCTTCTCATTTAGCTCGCCATTTTTCTCATCTTTCTGGGTTCACCGTGAAAAGTTAAACCAGACTTATCTTCACATCTATTATTGCATCCAAAAACACTACAGGTCTCTGGCATTGTTCTTTTAGATGGAACTTCTACAAGTTTATCTGTCAATGTTTACTGAAAAGAGCTTACAATCACTCATATACACTTGTGCTGCTACTGTGCTGGTCATTGTCAAACACAAAGTTTGCCCAGCAATATGGCCACATAAACAAATCCACAGTTATGATAACATCATGTGAAAGGCCCCTATAGCAGCCACCATATCTGAGAGGAAAACATTTTGGATAAAAGTTTTCCATTTATTTCCTCCTAGACCGTGCAGAAATATGATAGATGTGATAGTTCTATTTTGCTATGCAATAGTTTTCTCCTAGTTTATTCTAATCAAAGGAGAAGGAACACTCTGATCTCAAACCTCCGCTGTCTCGCGGCTATACCCATTCCTGGGAGATACTTTGAGAGTAAACCCCGAGGAATAATCCGGAACTGGAGTCCCTAAGGCAGTCCGCTGTTGTCATCAACATTGTTCTGGCAACTCCTGCGTCACCCTGGTGCCAGGCATACTAGCTTCTGCTTTTCCCCTGGACTCCACCAGAGGTGAGGAGAGTGGGGACCTGCTGCATGGGCAACAGCTCATCCTTCATTTCAACATGCCTAGGCCTGCACCTGGAGAGGTCGCTCCAGCTTCACTAAGTTAGCATTGACACTACATGGGGAGCAGCAGTTTCTATTCCACGCATTCGACAACAATGAAGACGGAGTATACCTGCACACGCGATCTGATGGAAAGCTATTAAACCTAGCCAGACTCAGAGCCAAGACCAAGGTCAGGCATGTCACCATCAGAGAGGCTTTCTTCACTGATGATGCTGCACTGGCGACACACACTGAGGGGAAGCCCTTCAGAGACTGATAGACCGCCTCGCGCACGCATGCAACGAGTTTGGCCTCACCATCAGCCTCAAGAAGACGGAAGTGATGGGACAAGGCATCGACTCCCCTCCTAACATTCACATAGGGGACTACGAGCTCAACTCCATTGACCACTTCCAGTACCTGGGGTCCACAATAACCACAAACCTCTCCCTTGAGCCAGAGATCAATGCAAGAATCACAAAGGCTGCGGGGATCCTTTCCAGGAGAAGAGACTTAACTCTTTTTTTCATCTCCGCTGCCTAAGATGCATTCTTGGAATCCAGTGGCAGGACAGGATCCCAAACACTGAAGTGTTGGAGCGTGCAGGCTCGCCGACTGTCTTCGCTCTTCTGAGCCAACGCCGTCTCCGCTGGCTTGGCCACGTTTGCCGTATGGACGAGGGCCGTATCCCCAAAGATCTGCTGTACGGTGAATTATCAGAGGGTTTTAGGTCTCGGGGCCATCCCCGGCTACGTTTCAAAGATGTCTGCAAACAGGACCTGAAAAGTACAGGAATTGATGTCCAGTCCTGGGAAAGCCTGGCTGAATCGCATAGACCCTGGAAGTCTGCCATCTAGAGCGGGGTGAAGCAAGCAGAGAGAAGACACATCGACTTGCTGAGGAGGAAAAGAGCCATTCACAAGTCAAGTCCTACAGAGCAATCAGCCACAACTTGCATCTGCCCATCATGCAGGAGAGACTGCCACTCCCGCATTGGTCTACATAGCCACAGCAGGAAATGCAATTCACAGCAGTGACTATACTCTGGTGCAGCCATCGTTTCTCGAGACAAAAGGAGGCCGACGACAACGATTCTAATCAATCAACCTGTATGTAAGAGATAATAAATAACATAGGGTACTTCACTACAGTTATTGATTACAAGGGGTCTGCCAGAGACTATTGGCTTTGCTTTAATGGCAGAATATGCATGTGAGGTGTTGTAATATGAATAAAATATAAAAATGACCTAGTGCTCTTGTAATTCTTATAAATATTAGCATCCAGGTGTAATGAGTGGTGGATCAGGACAGACCTAGCCTCACCATCAAGCTGAACAGTTAAGTGCTTTTGATGCTCAGGCTCATGCCAGAGGAGGTATATGTTTGACCTCACTGCTCTCCATATCAATCAACCTGGGTGAATATTCCCAAAGGGCAAAGGTAAGTGCATCTCTTTTCTTAGCACACACTCCCAAACCACCAGACACAGCAAATCTCTGTGCATGTGTGTGTATATGACAGAATAAATTAGTGTGACAGATTTTTCTATCATAACTTGATTTTTAAATACAACTGATGACTAGCAATAATAGCGGTCCCTGGAATTATTCAGAGGAAAGCAGACAGGTATAATAATTGGGTTTATTATGTACAACCCCGATTCCAAAAAAGTTGGGACAAAGTACAAATTGTAAATAAAAACGGAATGCAATGATGTGGAAGTTTCAAAATTCCATATTTTATTCAGAATAGAACATAGATGACATATCAAATGTTTAAACTGAGAAAATGTATCATTTAAAGAGAAAAATTAGGTGATTTTTAAATTTCATGACAACACCACATCTCAAAAAAGTTGGGACAAGGCCATGTTTACCACTGTGAGACATCCCCTTTTCTCTTTACAACAGTCTGTAAACGTCTGGGGACTGAGGAGACAAGTTGCTCAAGTTTAGGGATAGGAATGTTAACCCATTCTTGTCTAATGTAGGATTCTAGTTGCTCAACTGTCTTAGGTCTTTTTTGTCATATCTTCCGTTTTATGATGCGCCAAATGTTTTCTATGGGTGAAAGATCTGGACTGCAGGCTGGCCAGTTCAGTACCCGGACCCTTCTTCTACACAGCCATGATGCTGTAATTGATGCAGTATGTGGTTTGGCATTGTCATGTTGGAAAATGCAAGGTCTTCCCTGAAAGAGACGTCGTCTGGATGGGAGCATATGTTGCTCTAGAACCTGGATATACCTTTCAGCATTGATGCTGTCTTTCCAGATGTGTAAGCTGCCCATGCCACACGCACTAATGCAACCCCATACCATCAGAGATGCAGGCTTCTGAACTGAGCGCTGATAACAACTTGGGTTGTCCTTCTCCTCTTTAGTCCGAATGACACGGCGTCCCTGATTTCCATAAAGAACTTCAAATTTTGATTCGTCTGACCACAGAACAGTTTTCCACTTTGCCACAGTCCATTTTAAATGAGCCTTGGCCCAGAGAAAATGTTTGCGCTTCTGAAACATGTTTAGATATGGCTTCTTCTTTGAACTATAGAGTTTTAGCTGGCAACGGCGGATGGCACAGTGAATTGTGTTCACAGATAATGTTCTCTGGAAATATTCCTGAGCCCATTTTGTGATTTCCAATACAGAAGCATGCCTGTATGTGATGCAGTGCCGTCTAAGGGCCCGAAGATCACAGGCACCCAGTTTGGTTTTCCGGCCTTGACCCTTACGCACAGAGATTCTTCCAGATTCTCTGAATCTTTTGATGATGATATGCCCTGTAGATGATATGTTCAAACTCTTTGCAATTTTACACTGTCGAACTCCTTTCTGATATTGCTCCACTATTTGTCGGCGCAGAATTAGGGGGATTGGTGATCCTCTTCCCATCTTTACTTCTGAGAGCCACTGCCACTCCAAGATGCTCTTTTTATACCCAGTCATGTTAATGACCTATTGCCAATTGACCTAATGAGTTGCAATTTGGTCCTCCAGCTGTTCCTTTTTTGTACCTTTAACTTTTCCAGCCTCTTATTGCCCCTGTCCCAACTTTTTTGAGATGTGTTGCTGTCATGAAATTTCAAAATGTCTCACTTTCGACATTTGATATGTTGTCTATGTTCTATTGTGAATATAATATCAGTTTGAGATTTGTAAATTATTGCATTCCATTTTTATTTACAATTTGTACTTTGTCCCAACTTTTTTGGAATCGGGGTTGTACCTGGACACAACGAGAATATCAAAAACTCAAGATAGTAAGCTCAGGATTAAATCTGGAACCATGAGGCACCATCATTACCCCCTGCACCACCAGGTTGCAATACTACCCTAAAAATGTACAAAAATTATGAATAGAGATGAAGATAACAAGAGTGATCAGAATGAGCAGAACACCAGATTGTTAGGGTTTTCCTGGGATTCGAACCTGGTTTGTTGGTGTGATAATCCAGAAAACCCCCACTAGGCCACCAGGGGGATGACTCAAATGCAGAGGCGTGAGGTGGAAGTAGAAAAAGTATCAAGGTTTATTTACAATATGTACAAAAAATATCCAAAAAGTAAAAATACAAAAACGCTCAGAAGATATAAGGGAAAAAATAAAAAATCCAAAAGTACAAAACAAAAAACAGAAAAGAAAAGGCAAAAATACCAAAGCTCAGAAGATCCAAAAAACACAGTAACTACTAGGTCCAAAAGAAAGGCAAAATGCAAAATAAAGAACACGGTACAGAGGAAACTGGAGATAAACATAACAGCACAAAGACTCCGTGACAAGAGGACTGAACTCAGGGGGTATAAATACACAAACTAAATTGAACACAGGTGAAGATAATCAGGACTAAACAGGCAATTAACACAAACACAAAACACAGGAACAGTGGCGGCCTCTAGAGGCCAAAATAAACATGACACGAAAAGGAAATAACAGCGGCCTCTAGAGGCCAAAACAGTCCTAGTCCTAACACAGATTGGAGATGTGCACTTCTAATCTTATTGAAATAGTCATGACAATAAACAAGATCTGTAACTTGACCATTTCTCAAAATTTAGTTTCAGTGTATTTAATTATTCAAGCCTCTAATTATCAAGCATAAAACAACATATATGTGAAGACCCCTACATGATTTAGTTATTTGTATCAGATGTTTTTTTTTACATGAAATACACTAGATTAAGCAAATTATTTATTACCCATTAATGACTTTAACACAATTTTTTTCATGATATGTGGCATGAATTTATTTATTTGAGGATAGATAACCTTTTGTGTGCTTCAGTTTCCCTCTGAAATCTTCTGTAGTGGGGATAATGTAATGCAGTAAATTACACGATTTCACATAAATGGATTATATAAGTTCTTTGTAATTTATAGAGTGGTGATTTAACAATAAATTCCTCAGGAGTTGCCATAATGTAAGCCACTGCTTTTCTAATTCTGTATGTAATGATGTTGGCCATTATTTATATTTTCAATGTAAGAGGAATATTAAAAATGAATTGATTGTACTTTTAATGAGTTACTTGTTATATAAACCTTAAAAGTGAAATTGTGTGAAGTGATAAAAAATGTTAAATGAAATTATTGCAAAGATGACAAAAGAAAAGGTCATATTTTCAGTTTTGTGTGTTACAAGAGCAGAAAATTGTCCTGAAAGACTGTTCAATAACACACATCACATTTCTGAAAATTGGTTCATGGTGACCCAATTCTTGGTTTGGGACTTTATGAAAACAAGTGAATGTCACTGAAATTATCTAATCATCGTGACATACCAAACAGTATCAAGTGAAGTAGATTAGATTGTATCCAACACTGATTATCAGAGCCACAATATACACTACCAGGTAAAAATTTTGGACATCTGTAGCATCAGATTGACAGCTAGTGTAGTCCAGACCACCTAAACCAAGATCAAATCATGACCAAGACAAGACCAAGACTTTGAGTTGTTGAGCTCAAGTCAAGACCAAGGCAGAGTTGAGACCAGTGTGTGTGAAGGAGGGTGGGGAGGGGTGACAGCCATTAACAAGAAGAAATTTTCCAAATTAGCAATGGGTCACATTATTTGTTGCATTTGAAGGAGGACGTTTTATATCCAATCGCAGTTACGATGGTAACAAATAAATCAGACAATACACAGGTAATTTAGTTGAAATCCCCACAGTTGTGGTCTTGACTGGTGTTAAAATAAAATCCCAAGTCCTCTATGTCTGAGATCGAGACAAGACCGAGTAAAAATGCGTTTGATTCTGAGATGAGACTGAGACCTTTAAAAAGTGGTCTTTTGGTCTCAAGACCATTCTCAAATACTACAATGTGACTGACAGCTGTGGTAACCATTAATCCTGGATATAAATATATGATGAGTGTACAAATGCACTTATGCTAATCTCACTTTTTTTTTGGAAAGTATTCTTTTCTGTATTAAATGTGAATGGGAAGTTCAATTTGGGACTGGTCACGTCAAGACCAGTCTCAAGTACTGCAAAGTTAGAGGAAAGATGCCTTCAAAAAAATGAAATTAAACATTTCACCAAACATGTTTTTACATTTTATTAAACATAAATACTATAATAAGCAGTAAAGAGTAATAAACTAAAAGTGTGAGAACACTGCTTTTTTTAAAGAGGTACACAACCATTGTACAATTTTATAAAGAAATGAGCTGCAAGTTTGACAATAGCAGGTGTAATAAACAGTGTAATAATGTAGTAACGTGTAATGGCCCATAATAGCGCATATTATAACAATGTAATAACAGGCGTAATAAGCAGTGTAATGACAATGTTATAACAGGTGTGATAAGTGGTGTAATAACAACAAATAATAATAATACATTTTGTTTATAGGCACCTTTCAAGGCATTCAAGTACACCTTACAATATACAATAACAACATACAAAGCCTAAAATACAAAAATAAAATGGCAAATGTCATTAGCAGTGAAGTCAGACAGAATAGGCAAGTTTGAAAAGGTCCACCCATCCATCCATTATCCGTAAGTGCTTGTCCTGTGCAGGGTTGCGGGCAAGCTGGAGCCTATCCCAGCTGACTATGGGCGAGAGGCGGGGTGCACCCTGGACAAGTCACCAGATCATCGCAGGGCTGACACATAGAGACAAACAACCATTCACACTCACATTCACACCTACAGTCAATTTAGAGCCACCAATTAGCCTAACCTGCATGTCTTTGGACTGTGGGGGAAACAGGAGCACCCGGAGGAAACCCACGCGGACACGGGGAGAACATGCAAACTCCGCACAGAAAGGCCTCCGGTGGCCACTGGGCTCGAACCCAGAACCCACTACACCACCGTGCTGCCCAAGTTTGAAAAGGTGTGTTTTATAAGCATTTATTTATTGAATATTTTGTTAATTTTACAAACAAGGACCAACGTGTTCAGAGTAAATGAAACCAAAGCATGATCTGAAATTATAATGCTATCATACCAGCATCGTGAAATTATAGATAGTAAACCAGCAGAGGCCAAATAGTAATAAATTCTGGAGAATGTCTGGCAAGTACTCGAATAACAAGAAAAAGTTAGTTGATCAGGATGTCTCCTTCTCCATATATCAGCCAAGTTAAATTCTTTAATATACTATAATAACTCCTTTCTTGTCTGATTATGAGAAGTACCAGTCCTAGTAATCTATCCATCTCAGGTTGGAGAACACAGTTAAAGTCTCCACCTATAATAGAACTACCAGGCAAAGCAGCCAGGGATAAAACCAGGTGTCTAAAAACAGATGAGTTGTCATCATTGGGCCCATACAAATTAACCAGATTCAATCTAACTGAAAGAATTTCACATTGCATAACAAGGTATCTGCCAAAACAATCCTTATTGACAATAATAAGATGAAAAGGCACGGAATCATGTATCAGAGTAATTACTGTTTTGGCTTTTAGCTTTCTGATCCTACTCATGACTTGTTTTAGCTTGACAAGTTTTTTTAAACCCCTTACATTCCAAGAGGTAAACTGAATTTCATATGACATGTTGATAATATTAATTAATCTAACTGCAGTAGATCTGAATTGACTGATCACCAAAATAGAACAAAAGGAGGAATAAAAATGTGCTTTAAAACACTGTATAACCAAGTGTACTTCCCCAACTGAAATACACCCATTCCTCCCCTAGAACACACATCCAAACAGCCCCAAAACAGAGGCTAACTATGGAGCCTAACTGGGCCACCTGTGTCTACATCATGGTGAAGAACAGCATGCTTAACAATCATAACAGAGCCCCACATGAAGCATTTGTAATTAAACGTATAACATACATATCAACCAAACGGCCTATAAGTATTTTGCGCAGTTTAAACAGTCCCAAAAATCACCCTCCGTGAGAATGGCAAGTGGAGTGTAATGTCTTAATCATACCAGCTAAGTAATCAATCCTCAGAAGTTGTCTCTCTTGCCCCAGCCTCCCAAGTGTCAGCCTTTAACTCATGCACAGAATCCTCCGCTTCCAACACAGTGCTGAAGATGTGCTGTCTTCCCTTAACAGTTACCAGAAGTTTAGCAGGATAAATTATCCCATAGTGCAGAGCTGGGACAGAGAGGGAAGCCAGTTCTTTCTCCACAGAGTCAAAAACTTTCCTCTGCTTGAGCAGGTCAGCAGAAACATTGGGGAAAAAACATGACTCTCCGATTATCATGGTGTATTTGCCCCTTGCTCCTGGCAGCTTTCATGACCTGAGATTTGTCCACGTAGTTTAGGAACTTCATGATTACCACTCTGGGGCACACACCAGAATGATCCATAGCCTCAGTATCATAATGCTGGGTCTGCCAATTCTATGTGCCCTCTCTATCAGCAAGGGCTCTGGGAAATTATGTTCACCAAACACTTCAGGAATCTACTTTTCCAGAAAAGCACAAATGTCAGTCCCTTCTTTCTTCTCTGGAAAGCCAACCAGGCGAAGGTTTGAGCAGCATGCCCAGTTTTCTATGTCGTCTATTTTAAAAACAAGCTCTTCAGTGGCCTCCTTCATCATGTTGGTCTGAGTCTTCAGTGATTCTATATTGTCTTGATTGGTGCTAATTTTGTCTTCTGCTTCTGTAACATGCACAGACACTGCCTTCAGTTCCCCCTGTACTCCCTGAATAGCGCTTAGTAGACCATCAAATCTAGTCTGTTTATCTTGGTAGGGATCGTGTACAAACAAACAATGAATCAATCAGTCAATCTGAAGATGAATAAATAAAGCTATTAGCTCCTACAAAATACTCTAACATCACAAAATCTCGATTACATTGTGAAAAAAAGTGTGAAATTTAAAGTAAAATACTGTTAAATAGCAACAGTAAAAGCTGTAAATGGAAAATGGAGGGGGAAAATGTTTCCAAACCATCAAAACACCATAAATAGGAATATAAACCAATCCTGTTCTTTTTACTGTAACAATTTTTAAATCTAAAATGATTTTGCTGCATAAAATGTTGTTTATCTTCAAAAGTAATGGTGAAATACAAGCATGTGTTAAATAAACCTTTATCTTCAATGTTACATGCCCAGATTGCTGAAAAAGTTAATGCTGGATAAAACAGAAAGGTGTCAGCATTAACTTTTTCAGCAGTTTGTGCTTCAGTAGCTCTTCTGTGCACTGTAAACCCGGACTTTGTATTTAATTAAATGTTTTAATTACAATGTACGTAAAAATTTAAGTTTGATTGCATTACTAAAAAATATTAAGTATATTCTACTAATTTGTACACATAGTCAAAAGTGTTAATAAGTTTAAGTTGAATGGCCTTAAAATTCTAAGTTTTAGTCATGACCACACCTCTTTTTTAATCTGCGCAGAGTTGTGAAGCCGCCATTTTAACTTTCACAGATCAGCAGCAGTTACGTGAGGTTTGGTAAAATTGAGTGAGCTTCAGCCAACGTTTCTTCTCTGAACTTAGTATTTTGGATCCTGACTGTCGGTGGGAATGTTTGTTTTAACTTTAAGAGCAGTGGAAATCGCGTGTTTTACAGTTACAGGTGGTATTTTACCAATTTCACGTCATTTTCATCTGTTGGCTAAGTTGCTTTTGTCACTGTGGAGAGCTCTCTGGATTTGGACACTTTTTTTTTGAAAACTTTTCGGATAATGTAAGTATACAGCGTCCCGCTGGCAGTACGGGGAATGTTAAGGGGCTACGTATTAATGTTAGCACATATCTGGTTAAAGAAAAAACGTTTCATGTTTCAATGTTTATTGTGCACTTGTTAATAAAATACAAATGCAATGGAAAAACTTTATACACTGTCATTTGTTTTATTGCTTTAACAGGTAAATTAATTCTTGTTAAGTTAAAATGTAAAGTATAATCACTAAAGATTAATTCTAGGAAAGTTTAAATATTAAGTTCAATCAAATAAACATATTTCAGTTTAATGTACTATAAATTTCAAGGCAACCAGTTTCCCAACACTGTTTGAGTAAATACGACTTATCAGGCTTTTAAGTACAAAAAACTTAAAATGGTTAGTTCATGCTGCATGGTAAAGCAATTTACATTTACAAGACATCTGAAGTTTAATGTACTATAAATTTCAAGGCAACCAGTTTCCAAACACTGTTTGAGTAAACTCAACTTATCAGGGTTTACAGTGTGGGATTGGACCATATGGGGTAGCCTTTGTGCCCTATGCAAATCATTGAGCCTTCGACACCCATGACCCTGTCGCAGGTTCACCGGTTGTCCTTCCTTGGACCACTTTTGGTAGGTAATAACCACTGCATGCTGGGAACACCCCATAAGATGTGTCATTTTGGAGATACTCAGACCCAGTCATCTAGCCATCACAATTTGGCCCTTGTCAAAGTTGCTCAGATCCTTACGCTTGCCCATTTTTCCTGACACATCAACTTCAAGAACTGACTGTTCTCTTGCTGCCGAATATATCCCACCCCTTGACAGGTGTCACTGTAATGAGATACAGAAGACTCATCAGGAAAGGAAGGCTGTGGCAAAGAAATATGCTAAATAAAATCGCCACATGATCTGTACAAATCACTTGATAACTGTGACCTAATCATGTTTTCCCCCCAATTCCTGCCTACCAGTTACCAAGACGACCAACTGTGTGTTTTTAAACTGTTGTTAATTCAGGGCAGCATAACACACTAACTACCCTCTTCCACATACACGCTCATGAGTGGCTAGTGCTGGTGTGATTAATGGTAGAGAGAGGGAGGGAGAGAGACCATCCCTTCCTCCCACCCAGAGAGCATGGTCAATTTTGCTCCCTTGACTCCCAGCCATAGATGGCATTGGCATCATCAGGATTCAAATTTACAATCTCCTGACAATAGGGTGAATGCTTTTATGTTCCACCATCCAGGAGCCATGAGCTTGCATTTTGGATGGATGTCTGTGGAATCAATTTTGTGCCAAAATGTTCATACAATACTTTTGAAATATCAAACAAAAACGACAAATCAAAATACAAAAAAAGGAAAAAAAAGTCAATTTTTTAGACTGGCAAACAAATTATTCATGTAATCGTGCAAAATATCAGTCTATTACTCTTCAGAAACCTTTTATTTTTGTTCCACGTCTTTCTCAGTTTTGTTTGACGTCATTTATTTTGATTGTGATTCCAGCTTTCTCGTTTGCGCTCCCTGACTTTTTGCTTGCAGTTTTGGCACAAACTTCACATGTGGGTGGGCTGTCCAGGAATGCATTCCCATTGGCTAACTTGTGTTTGACTGACAGCTACGCTCAGACATTCCCTGGAGGCTGTTGCGGCCATTTCCTACTCGGATTCTGGCGGACTGTTTGACGAGTGACCGATCCATTGACGGTAAACAAGGATCGAGTGGACTTCAGTGGCGACTATGATATTGAATTTACACTTTGTTGAATTAATTCAATATCATGGTCGCCACTGAAGTCCACTCGATCCTTGTTTACCGTCAATGGATCAGTCACAGCCCACCCACACGTGAAGTTTGTGCCAAAACTGCAAGCAAAAAAGTCTGTAACATTTAATTATTTGAGGGGAAACCTACCATCACTGATTCTTGACATATTAATAACGTTAAGAAATAAAATGCCTTTATGACAGTTTCACTGAAAATAATTAAGTGTTGCCAGGCAAAACAAACCTCGCCAGGTAGCACTTATGATGAATAAGAAGATATCACGAAAAAAATAGGTACCCTATGGGTACATGTGGCTACTGCTTATAAATAAAATTGTTTTGTTACCATGTCCATACAGTATATATAGCATATATATTTACTCTATGGGGCAGTAGCCACAAAAATGAAGCATAATCCAAAAATGAACAATTTAATAAAAATCAAAGAAGTAAAATATACCAAGTGTCTGTGCTTTATATTATTCTACTCTTACCCCTTACAGTTTTTGAAACTGAAACCTCCAAACCGAGGCTGATATGCACATGCTGTCGCCATAACCAAAACTCTTATTTCCTGGAAATGGTTGGGCACTAGAGCTCAGTGGAACGCACTTCATCTCATCTCATTATCTCTAGCCGCTTTATCCTTCTACAGGGTTGCAGGCAAGCTGGAGCCTATCCCAGCTGACTACGGGTGAAAGGCGGGGTACACCCTGGACAAGTCGCCAGGTCATCACAGGGCTGACACATAGACACAGACAACCATTCACACTCACATTCACACCTACGGTCAATTTAGAGTCACCAGTTAACCTAACCTGCATGTCTTTGGACTGTGAGGGAAACCAGAGCACCCGGAGGAAACCCACGCGGACACGGGGAGAACATGCAAACTCCGCACAGAAAGGCCCTCGCCGGCCACGGGGCTCGAACCCGGACCTTCTTGCTGTGAGGTGACAGCGCTAACCACTACACCACCGTGCCTCCCCTAGGAACGCACTTTCCCTCTCTAATAAGCATAAACATGTCTGAAAGGGATTTTTTAAATCTAGTCTATTTATTTTGAATGGTGACTCGAATTGTATACACTCACCGGCCATTTTAATCGGAACACATGTATGCGCATACACAGTGCGCAATTGTTACATTCTTACAGCATGATGACATAGTGGCTAGCACCTCTATATGAGGCAGTAGCCATAACAAAAACTATTTTGACCTTTTTGGTGACCTTGACCGGATGACCCTCAAAATGCTGGAGGTTCTATTTGAGACCAATACCCATCTATCCTGAAAGTTTCATGAAGATTGATCCAGCCATTTTCCCGTAATATTGTTAACAAAAAACAAACAAACAAACAAACAAAGAAACCCGACTGAAAACAATACTTCACCCCCTGGTGGACTCCATCCCAGGCGAGGTAATAACATAATATCTTAGCTTATTCTCCTCCTGCAGTAAACTTCCAGTGTTTCATCAGCTATCACTGTGATACACCTCTGCTCACCTAGCAGAGTAGTAGCTTTCAAACTAAAACAGGAAAACTTCATGAGCTTGTTTCTCACCATAGCAGTCACTCAATATCTTCAATATTGATTGTCTAGCAGACAATTAAATATCTTTATCAAATTAAGGGATGTATTTGTTTTATATCTGAGGTGATTATATATGGGGTTGTTTGACATGGGGGGTATCGCCCCAGCTATCCCCAGCTATATGATGGACTGAGACAAAGTGGAAAACTGTCCTGTGCTTTGATGAATCAAAATTTGAAATTATTTTTTAGAAATCATGGACACTATGTCCTCCAGACTAAAGAGGAGAGGAGACTATCTGGCTTGTTATCAGCGCACAGTTCACAAGCAACCATCTGTAACGATATGGGGGTGCATTGGTGCATATGACATGGGCAGCTTGCACATCTCGGAAGGCACCATTAGTGCTATATGATATATACAGGTTTTGGAGCAACATGCTGCCATCCAGACGATGTCATTTTCAGGGAAAACCTTGCTTATTTCTACAAGACAATGCCAAACCACATTCTGCATGTATTACAACTACATGGTTCCATAGTAAAAGAGTCTGGGTGCTAAACTGACCTGCCTGCAGTCCAGACCTGTATCCCACTGAAAACATTTTGCACATTTTGAAGTGTAAAATACAAAAGGAGACCCCAAACCACTAACTGAAATTGTATATCAGGAAAGAATGGGACAACATTTCACTTTCAAAACTACAGCAACTGGTCTCCTCAGTTCCCAAATATTGTGTTGTTGAAATGTGTTGCTGGCATTGAATTCAAAATGAGCATATATTTTTCAAAAAACAGTAACATTTGATATGTTTTCTTTGTACTATTTTCATTGAAATATAGGGTTTCTATGATTTGTAAATCATCATATTCTGTTTTTATTTATGCTTTACATACAGTGGTGCTTGAAAGTTTGTGAACCCTTTAGAATTTTCTATATTTCTGCATAATTATGACCGAAAACATCATCAGATTTCCACACAAGTCCTAAAAGTAGATAAAGAGAACCCACTTAAACAAATGAGACAAAAATATTATACTTGGTCATTTATTTATTGAGGAAAATGATCCAATATTACATATCTGTGAGTGGCAAAAGTATGTGAACCTCTAGGATTAGCAGTTAATTTGAAGGTGAAATTAGAGTCAGGTGTTTTTCAATCAGTGGGATGACAATCAGGTGTGAGTGGGCACCCTGTTTTATTTAAAGAACAGGGATCTATCAAAGTCTGATCTTCACAACACATGTTTGTGGAAATGTATCATGCCACGAACAAAGGAGATTTCTGAGGACCTCAGAAAAAGCGTTGTTGATGCTCATCAGGCAGGAAAAGGTTACAAAACCATCTCTAAAGAGTTTGGACTCCACCAATCCACAGTCAGACAGATTGTGAACAAATGGAGGAAATTCAAGACCATTGTTACCCTCCCCAGGAGTGGTTGACCAACAAAGATCACTCCAAGAGCAAGGCGTGTAATAGTCGGCGAGGTCACAAAGGACCCCAGGGTAACTTCTAAGCAACTGAAGGCCTCTCTCACATTGGCTAATGTTAATGTTCATGAGTCCACCATCAGGAGAACACTGAACAACAATGGTGTGCATGGCAGGGTTGCAAGGAGAAAGTCACTGCTCTCCAAAAAGAACATTGCTGCTCGTCTGTAGTTTGCTAAAGATCACGTGGACAAGCGAGAAGGCTATTGAAAATGTTTTGTGGACAGATGAGACCAAAATAGAACTTTTTGGTTTAAATGAGAAGCGTTATGTTTGGAGAAAGGAAAAACACTGCATTCCAGCATAAGAACCTTATCGCATCTGTGAAACATGGTGGTGGTAGTATCATGGTTTGGGCCTGTTTTGCTGCATCTGGGCCAGGACAGCTTGCCATCATTGCTGGAACAATGAATTCTGAATTATAGCAGTGAATTCTAAAGGAAAATGTCAGGACATCTGTCCATCTCAAGAGAAGGTGGGTCATGCAGCAAGACAACGACCCTAAGCACACAAGTCGTTCTACCAAAGAATGGTTAAAGAAGAATAAAGTTAATGTTTTGGAATGGCCAAGTCAAAGTCCTGACCTTAATCCAATCAAAATATTGTGGAAGGACCTGAAGCAAGCAGTTCATGTGAGGAAACCCACCAACATCCCAGAGTTGAAGCTGTTCTGTACGGAGGAACGGGCTAAAATTCCTCCAAGCCGGTGTGCAGGACTGATCAACAGTTACCGCAAACGTTTAGTTGCAGTTATTGCTGCACAAGGGGGTCACACCAGATACTGAAAGCAAAGGTTCACATACTTTTGCCACTCACAGATATGTAATATTGGATCATTTTCCTCAATAAATAAATGACCAAGTATAATATTTTTGCCTCATTTGTTTGACTGGGTTCTCTTTATCTACTTTTAGGACTTGTGTGAAAATCTGATGATGTTTTCGGTCATATTTATGCAGAAATATAGAAAACTCTAAAGGGTTCACAAATTTTCAAGCACCACTGTAGCATCCCAACTTTTTGGGAATTAGGGTTGTATATGGATGGCAACACCTCCTAGAAAATGACGATTGTGACCCTTCTCCCTTGTCCTATTACAACCACATCCTCTAGTATGGCTTAGGAATTACATCATCCATCCATCCATCCATCCATCCATCCATTATCTGTAGCCGCTTTATCCTGTTCTACAGGATCGCAGGCAAGCTGGAGCCTATCCCAGCTGACTATGGGCGAGAGGTGGGGTACACCCTGGACAAGTCACCAGGTCATCGCAGGGCTGATACATAGAGACAAACAACTATTCACACTCACATTCACACCTATGGTCAATTTAGAGCCACCAATTAGCCTAACCTGCATGTCTTTGGACTGTGGGGGAAACCGGAGCACCCGGAGGAAACCCACGCAGACATGGGGAGAACATGCAAACTCCACACAGAAAGGCCCTCACCGGCCACTGGGCTCGAACCCAAGACCTTCTTGCTGTGAGGCGACAGTGCTAACGGCTACACCACCGTGCCACTCAGAATTACATCATTTCACCTTTAATTTTTTAAAAAGCAATCCCAGGTTGATTGAATTTCCCTGAAGCAATCAGGTGATGCAAGAGCAGTGCAATGAAGGTTTTGCTTTTCTGTGTGGTGCATTGTCTGTTTGTCATATATATAAAATGTAATGTAATAAAATGTAGCATTAATTTTTTACCAAGATGATAAATATATTACATGGCCAAAAGTTTGCATATAGGATAACTCAGTGGCCCCTGCCGCAGGCCAGGTTAAGGATTACAAGGAATTTTGTGAAAGTTCAGGGTTGTCCTGCTATAAAATGTGGAGCAAAGACTGAACCAGCACTGAAATGGTTTTAGAATGAAGACAATGAGGAGATATGCACTTTGACTGGGTGAAGTCAATGTCAACAGGCCTCTTGTAAAAATGTGAAAACTATACAGTTTATTATACAACCCCGATTCCAAAAAAGTTGGGACAAAGTACAAATTGGAAATAAAAACGGAATGCAATAATTTACAAATCTCAAAAACTGATATTGTATTCACAATAGAACATAGACAACATATCAAATGTCGAAAGTGAGACATTTTGAAATTTCATGCCAAATATTGGCTCATTTGAAATTTCATGACAGCAACACATCTCAAAAAAGTTGGGACAGGGGCAATAAGAGGCTGGAAAAGTTAAAGGTACAAAAAAGGAACAGCTGGAGGACCAAATTGCAACTCATTAGGTCAATTGGCAATAGGTCATTAACATGACTGGGTATAAAAAGAGCATCTTGGAGTGGCAGCGGCTCTCAGAAGTAAAGATGGGAAGAGGATCACCAATCCCCCTAATTCTGCGCCGACAAATAATGGAGCAATATCAGAAAGGAGTTCGACAGTGTAAAATTGCAAAGAGTTTGAATATATCATCATCTACAGTGCATAATATCATCAAAAGATTCAGAGAATCTGGAAGAATCTCTGTGCGTAAGGGTCAAGGCCGGAAAACCATACTGGGTGCCCGTGATCTTCGGGCCCCTAGACAGCACTGCATCACATACAGGCACGCTTCTGTATTGGAAATCACAAAATGGGCTCAGGAATATTTCCAGAGAACATTATCTGTGAACACAATTCACCGTGCCATCTGCCATTGCCAGCTAAAACTCTATAGTTCAAAGAAGAAGCCGTATCTAAACATGATCCAGAAGCGCAGACGTCTTCTCTGGGCCAAGGCTCATTTAAAATGGACTGTGGCAAAGTGGAAAACTGTTCTGTGGTCAGACGAATCAAAATTTGAAGTTCTTTATGGAAATCAGGGACGCCGTGTCATTTGGACTAAAGAGGAGAAGGACGACCCGAGTTGTTATCAGCGCTCAGTTCAGAAGCCTGCATCTCTGATGGTATGGGGTTGCATTAGTGCGTGTGGCATGGGCAGCTTACACATCTGGAAAGACACCATCAATGCTGAAAGGTATATCCAGGTTCTAGAGCAACATATGCTCCCATCCAGACGACGTCTCTTTCAGGGAAGACCTTGCATTTTCCAACGTGACAATGCCAAACCACATACTGCATCAATTACAGCATCATGGCTGCGTAGAAGAAGGGTCCGGGTACTGAACTGGCCAGCCTGCAGTCCAGATCTTTCACCCATAGAAAACATTTGGCGCATCATAAAACGGAAGATACGACAAAAAAGACCTAAGACAGTTGAGCAACTAGAATCCTACATTAGACAAGAATGGGTTAACATTCCTATCCCTAAACTTGAGCAACTTGTCTCCTCAGTCCCCAGACGTTTACAGACTGTTGTAAAGAGAAAAGGGGACGTCTCACAGTGGGAAACATGGCCTTGTCCCAACTTTTTTGAGATGTGTTGTTGTCATGAAATTTAAAATCATCTAATTTTTCTCTTTAAATGATACATTTTCTCAGTTTAAACATTTGATATGTCATCTATGTTCTATTCTGAATAAAATATGGAATTTTGAAACTTCCACATCATTGCATTCCGTTTTTATTTACAATTTGTACTTTGTCCCAACTTTTTTGGAATCGGGGTTGTAGTAAGTGTATTGTATGTCAATACTAATTCAGTGAACAGTCTCTGTTCCTTCTTTCAAAGGAAAAAGAGACAGCATTTCTTAAATATTATTAGTAATCATTTCAATGTCAGTAAATAAAACCAGGTCACATAAATCATTATCACCCTATGTTAGGCATTTTATTGTTTATACAAGATCCATACAATGCACACAATTATTTACAATCCAAAAGAAATACAAGCATGAAAGCAACTAATATGTCTTATACTCCTCATACATCAAACCTATTAGAGATTTTGATTCAAGAATTTAGAAATAGAATTAAGTAAGCAGCATGGTTAACAAGTTACAAGAAGCCAGAAGGAGAATGATTAAGAGGAACACTGATTAAGCATACAGATATGTATGTAATACTTCTTTTTGTGTCTCATAAGAAACCTTTGAAGGAATTGAACTGCCACCCTTGAAAATACTGGGCCTGTTTTTCAGTTTTGGTTTAGTCCAATTCATTATGCAGCATGAACTGTCTACCAAGATGATAAATACATTATATGGCCAAAAGTTCATAAGCACCTGACCATTTATGCTTTTTGAATGTCCTGCTCCAGATTTAGTCCCCCATTTGCTGTTATGATAACCTCCACTCTTCTGGGACATGGTGGTAGGGATTTGTGTTCATTCAAACACAAGTATTCGTGGGCAAGGAGGCTTGGGGCAGAGTCGGCATTTCAGTTCATCCCAAAGGTGTTCAGCGAGGTTGAGGTCAGGGCTCTGTGCAGGCCACATGCTGGAACAGGTTTGGGCCTCTTAGTTCCACTGAAGGGAAGTTGTATTGCTGTAGCATACAATAATATCCTATGCAATTGTGTGCTTCTGACTTTCTGGCAAAAGTTTCGGGAAGGCCCACATATGGGTGTTATGGGCATCCACAAACCTTTGGCCATATAGTGTAGATGCCACATTATTGATGAGGTGATGCTGAGTGATGATGAGTAATGATGAGCGATGATGATGATAATGGTGGTGGTGGGCTGTATATTGCCTTTTACTATGCCTAGATCAAGTGCAGTCATTGTATAAGATAACATTGTGGCATTAGACTGTGGCAGCATTAGATAGGATTCGATGTTATCCCTTATAACTACATGTCCAGGATCTTGGTGTCACCAACTCCCAAAACCCTGTCTGTATGTTGAGGGAGAAACAGAAAAAGAGAGTGACTGTGATATTAATAATGTATTCAAGATTTCATCTGCTCCTCCAGCACCCTCAAGTGGCCATAGCAGTACTGCTACTACTATACAATTATGAAGAAGCTCGCACCTGAGACTCAGCCAGTCTTATTGAATTAGTTTTCACAACAATATTTACTACAACAGCCATAGAACATGCTAGTATACATGCTAGTAAACTGAAAATTGTTGTAATCAGTCATGTAGTGGAATTTTGTCTCTTACCCCAGTACGTGGGCAGTGAACTTGAGCATACCATTCCAGGCAGTATAGGCACACCTGCATACCTTGGCCAATGAACAGACATGTCCACATAATAATGTTCCACACAGGACTCTTGCGCTTGTCATTGAGGGTGAAGTTAAAGACCACTGTGATAATAGACATATGTTCTTATTTTTACTGACATGTGTATCACAAAGCTGCATTTAACATGCAACTAAATGTATTTAAGGCAAACTTTCTGCAGAAAACGTTTTAATCTCCATTACATCAAAGGTATTTGAAAAAGTGCTTTTGCCAACTCAGGGAAGAGAATGTACATTTGTGAGGCACACTGTTGTGTGCTGTCTTACCTCCAATAATTGCGAACAGACAGAACATCACAGGGTAGAAAAAGCCAAAGCCCATGGTAAAAGCATATTCATGAACAAAAGCTGAAATCGCAAACACAGACAGTGTGGCTATTGAACGGAGACGATGGCCTGACAACTGAGAAGAAGGTGAGGGAGAGGGATGAGAGAGATTAGCAGAATTTAGTAGGACTGACACTATGTATGTGGAGATAAATACAGACACAATTAAGATATAAAATGTCTTACCCAGAGGAAGTCCCGGTAGGCATAATAATAGAGCCAGTCATGTACCACAACATTCCAGGTACGGTAGTAGTTAGCGAAGGAAGTGGAGTTCCACCAGTCCTAATCATATGAAAGAGATGAGATATTGTGATTATTGTTTTCAGTGGAATGTACACACTTAGATTTTTGATACATGTGTGGCGGCTTGTGAAAACCCTTCACAGAGTGAAATTTTGACATTTATACAAGACATAAACATGAAAACTACAGGTTTTCCTGATCTAAAATTTAAAAATCCTGAATCTCAACCACATATTTACATATATTACACATATTACAGCATCATTAAGTCTTTACCTAAAAATGAAAAAGGAGAAAATTGCATTTAAAAACTGTGATCAAAGGCTGTCATTTATTCACTGTGTGAGAAAAACACAGATATTTTTCAATTGTTTTAGTTTTAGGTATTTTTAGACTGCATTTACTGATGTATTTGTTAAACTGGCTCCTTATGGAATTTTATTCCTATGTTTAATCAAGAGCATTATCTTTCAATTTGAGAGTATTCCCCCCAAAATAGCCCCTTCACACATGTGAACGCACCCAAGGAGGCAGTGACAATTTCACCGGTCAACATCATACCTTGCATTCTATTGGTTGGTAAATTTTAATAGGGTTGTTTCACCAAAATTGGATAAAGAGAGCAGAAATCTGTGAGCGGAAGATTCACAAGCGCACAAAACAGTCTGAGCACAACCAGGGTCACGTTTGAGAGAGAGGGCAGGTTTTTCTCATTTTTTTG